>NW_026606747.1:4445000-4652500 GCF_029890125.1 Rhinichthys klamathensis goyatoka
TGTGTGATGTATGAGGAATGATGTGTAGGTGTGAGGGACTCTATCTACCGGTAAATGAAACACGTACAGCTCCCTTGCCAGTGCTGATTCCCCAACGCTGCCGTAGTTTACCCAGCCCCGCTCTACATACACACATGCACATCTCTCTGACGGCTGTGTGTGTGTGTGTGTGTGTGCTCAGGCTCTCCAGAAGTGATGGAGACTGTGATGGAGGAGGTGGAGCGCTTTGTGATGGGCCGCCTGTATGAGCAGCTCTTCTGCCCCGAGCACTCAGACGACGAGAAGAAGGACCTGGTCATCCGCAAGAGAATCAGGTGCGCTGGAGCCGTCCGGAGTTGGTTTTGGGGCTATTTTTATTTATTTATTTAAACATTTACTTAAGAATACAAAAGAGCCAGGGGTTCAGGGACAGCCAAAATGTGAAAAGTAAAGTTTAACACTGTTGTGTGTGTGTGTGTGTGTTTCAGGGCTTTGCACTGGGTGTCCATTGCGATGCTGTGTGTCCCATTGGACGAGCAGATCCCTAAAGTATCGGACAGTGTGGAGAGAGCCATAACAGGTACAGACGTTACACACTCACAGATTTAAGATGAAACTCGCTTTATAACACAGACTTTATAACATATAAATGGAATGCGTTTCCATTACAGATTTTACGCAAAACTTTTGCGATATTTTCGAAATGTCGATAAAAAACTATTGCGAATTGATGCTGTTTCCATTAACCGATGTCAAAAGTCATGGTGACGGATGTTGGTAGGTTTATGTATATCACAGCCGCCGCACTGGCCATTATTGTTAGTGGAAGGAGACGTGTGTGTGTGTTATCCAAGCATTAATGGCAAGGAAAGACCTTAAAACTGAGAGTGGCACATATGAGGAGTTTCTCCACTTGATAAATTGTGGCATTTCTTTGTTGTTTAGAATCCAGTATTCCTGTAATACTTTTGTCTTTTATGAGTTTAATGAAGAACTCGCTCTCGTCTTCTGTCCAAACACAGCTCGCCTTCTTTAAAGAGTGACCGCCTGTTACGTACGTCAGGTGACTGTAAATGCGGAAAAAAAGTTTCCATTGCAGTCTTGCGAAATATTCCTTTATCGAATTGCCTGAAAAACCACCTCAATGCGAGCGTGTAAACTTTTTTGTGATGTATAAGAGTTTTTGCGAAATTAACGTGTTTCCATTGGGCGTATTTCAATTTGCGCAATTTGAAGGGTAATGGAAACACACGGCTACTGACAGGCGACGCAAGGACACGGTCCGTAACACTGGTTAAAATAGCTGATTTCTGTGGATTTAAACATTGTTGGAAACATTTAGGAATATGTAAGTGCACAGGTCAACAAAATAACACTGTTCTAGAGGTGTTTGGATATTTAAATCTATCAATTTGTTGCACCCTAAAGAAAATCAGGATTCTTTGATGAATAGAAAGTCAAAAGAACAGCATTTATCTGAAATTTGTAACATTACACATAAAAGAAATAAAAAGAAATCGATACTTTTATTTAATCATACTAGGATTTCTGAAGGATCATGTGACACTGAAGACTCGAGTAATGATGCTGAAATTCAGCTTTGATGATCACAGGAATAAATGAAATGGAGACAGTTGTATGATGTTTTTGTGAACAGACCTGATCGACTTGGACTCGAGGAAGGTTCCCAAGGAGAAGCTGGCGTGCGTCACCCGGTGTAGTAAACTCATCCTGACGGCCGTCCAGGGCAGTGTGAAAGCTGCCGCCTCCGCGGACGACTTTCTGCCCGCGCTCGTCTACATCGTGCTGAAGGCCAACCCGCCCCGACTGCACTCCAACATCCAGTACATCACCCGCTACTGCAACCCCAGCCGCATCATGAGCGGAGAGGACGGCTACTACTTCACTAACCTGGTAAGAGTTCAAGTCAAGTCATCTTCATTTATATAGCGCTTTTATCAATGGAGATTGTTTCAAAGCAGCTTTACAGAGATAAACATACAATTTACGGTAACAGAGATTGTTTTGGCTTTATAGCGATTTTGAATAATGTTATTTCCGGCTAAAGTTGGTTTTGATTGATTCACTTCCAGCAAAATTATCATTTGTTACTACATTAGGGGCCACTAAGACGACGGCGTTCTCTCTAAACAGACTTTAAACGTGAACCTGTGACCTGATGGCACTCACATGCGCATTAAAAATTGATTCTATAGTTATATTCGTTTGAATATGTGTGCGCAGGTTTGTAATTTCCCTACAAACCATGCCTAAACAAACTACTTGTCTTGCCTATAAATTTGATACAGAATTTTATTTTATCACTTCGGGGTACGCGAACCGGATTTTCAACAACGCTTTATCTGTAGAGTGGGAAAGGGATCCTCCATAGGGAGAGTTCATAGATCGGTCATCACGCCACTAGAAGCACGTGTCGTCTAGCGGTGTTTGCTCCAGAATCACGCGTGTTGTTGAGGAGAGGTGTGTTTCTGTGATCATGCTGCAGTGCTGTGCCGTGGCGTTCATCGAGAAGCTCGACGCGCAGTCGCTGAACCTGAGCCAGGACGACTTTGAGCTCTACATGTCTGGTTCTGCGTCTCCATCGGGTCCCAGGGCCTCCTCGTCTGGCCACAGCTCACAGAACGGCTCCGCGAGCAGCACGAGCGCCCCGCCGGCAGGGGAACGCAGGCCGGAGGAGGCCGACCTCATCGAGTGGAGCGAAGGCCAGGAGCTGTCTGTAATGGGCATTTTGGACGCGGCTCCTGTCCGGACACACGCCTCTGCCTCCTCCACCATCGACTCGGACAACATCGGTGGCGATAGCCTTCCTCCTCCGCTGCAGCCGCAGAGGTTCGCCAGCTAGCGGACGCTCACGGGCCGCTCTCTCCCGCAGGTTAGTGTCTGGATCAACTTCTGAAGGGGGTCGGCTGGCGCGTGCGCTTTATATCTCACTCCAAAGTCAAAACGCCAGAATTTTACGTATAGTTTTATGACCTTTGCGATTTTTTGTGAGAAAAATATTACGTGACATTATAAAGTATTTATACATCAGGGTGGTTTGTGCTGTGCTGCATTTAATTTGTGTAAATATAAATATTGCAGTAATGAGAATGAGACTGAATAAATAACTGTTTAATGTTGTTTTGAAAATTATGTTACAATGCCAAAAAATCTTAACAGTCCCAAAAATAAGTTTAATTTCTTTATTATTTATATTTCTTCTCGTTTTGTTCATTCTGGGAATGTTTTGATTAGAGGTTCACTCTGATATAGATGTATAGATTCTCTTGTTTTTAAATTTATGATCACTTGTTGTAATTGAGTGTGAATTTAGACAGATGATTCATAAATGACCATCGTTTTTTGCACTGTTTTTAATGCTTTATGCAAGCCACTGAAGTATGAGAATACATAACTTATTAGAGTAGTATATGATTTATTTCCGTTTTTTATTTCAAGTTTCCTGGCCATTATTATTGCCGTTATTGGTCATTTGAACTGAGAGTGGAAAACGAGGACAGAACTGGTGTGGTTTAGGATTATACATCTGCCCTGTCACTCAAACCTGCTGTGATGTGATATTACTATGATCAGGGTTATGCTAGGATTGGTCACTGTGATCATGTGATATTTACTATGATCATGGTTATGCTAGGATTGATTGAACAATACTTCTGCTACAGGCAAAGCTTGAGTCCCAGGTGTGGTTTAATAGGCACCGGCTTTAATCAATATAACAAATTAATCTTTAACAAAGTACTTCTAAAAAATATATATATATATAATCAAATATTTATTTTCTGCATATTTAACTTTTAAGAAATGCTGTTACAGAATAAAAAACAAAACAAGTTTTATGATTTAAAGAGTTAAACAATTACTTATTTTAAAGCTACTTTTTGACCACTTGTTCTATGAAAAATATTGCTTATGCATGCAAAAGTTACATTTTTCTGTGGTATATGTAATGACCCATTGTGGAGAGATTGTAACCTCATTTATTTATCTAAATGATCTAGGTATGGAGCCAGAAATATGCTATTTAAAAATCACAAATAAAATGAGCTACTGAAGGAACAGAAAACACTGGTGTCTGATTTGATCTCCAGCCCTGTTTACACCAAGTATGTGTTTTGGTCAATAAATTCAAATGAAAGAGGGGCAACATGCTGAAAATGCTCCATTTCTCTCTCTTTCTGTTAATTTTGGTGGAGAACCTGTAATGACTGAACTTTAGATAAGTTTCACATGATCTTTCACCTCATTTTCATATCAGACAGATATGAATGTGCCTCTCCAGTTATTTATATTACTTCTCCAGTAATATTTAAAGCTGCACGTTCAAACCCTTGTTTTAGCGCAGTGGTTGATTGACAGCTCAGTAGGTGTCCGTCTGCTGCTGTTCAAACATAGTATACCACATAAATGTGTTATGTAACACGTGTTTACATTTAATGTAAGTTTCAAACACAGCCATATAGGTTTATGATTTAGTTGCTTCATATAAAGACAGCTTGGATCGTGCAGTTATCCGGCACCAGCTCACTGCGTGTCCTTCCTTATTTTTCAGATGTGTTCGCAACATCAAAGCATATATCAATATAAACGATATTGTCCACACTAGGAGGTTGTTTTGCCCGTGCAGCGATTCGCTCGATACACATGCATAGCGAAAATCGTGTACTAATACAGGCTTGATTCTTTACAAATGTGTGTGGTCTGTACTTCCAGCCCACTGCAGTGCCATCAAACAACATGACTTCAACTCGTGTGTGTGTGTGTGTGTGTGTGTGTGTGTGGTGGGTGGGGGTGATCAAGAGTGTGCAAACAAGGTTTTAATTCTAAATTGAAAATGGAGAACTCAAGGGAAGTTCCAGTTCCTTGTAAGTTATATAGGGACATGACAAGAAAACAGAAGAATCGTGGTGCTGTCTCATTGGTAATGTAAATGTCATCAGCAGCGAATCTAACTTAAAGTGACCGCTTCTTAGGTTTTCAACTTTATGAATTTGGTATTTTTACTTAGAAGAAAACGCACTTTGATGCCATTTGCAATTTCCACATTTATGCAATCTTTCCTTAATTACTCAGACCAAAACAAAACATCCTCCAAATGGAGGCATGAAATAACAAGGAATTTGCATTAAAGGACAAGTTCGGTATTTTACACTTAAAGCCCTGTTTTAAGATCGTTTCTGATGAAATAGAGCGGTTAAGATGGAAATTTGGACACATGCTGGTGTGGCCCGAGAAATTTCGGTTTCTATGGTTGCACACCCCCCACCTCCACAATGGTTGCATAGGTGCACTGGAACAATCCTTCATAAAACGCTTTAAACTTTAGTTTACAAAGACGTGAAACTCACCGAGTGGTCTGGGGTGTTCACTGATATGCTCACATAAAAATCGCTGCAAAAGATGCTTTCCAACAGGTTTTATCGTAGTTTTTGTCCAACTCCATTGACTTGACTTGGACAAAAACTTAAAGGTGAACTAAGTAACTTTTTTACCTTAACCGAACAGCGTTGGAGTCATTGTAATGTTTATATTACTGATTTCGTGTTGAATGGTGGTCGTCTCGCACCCCCTGGTGCCTGTGAGCCGCAAAACCACCCTTGCAACTTTGGGCCGGTGGGCCGTCGGCCTCAGTGTTAGGAAGTATCGTGTGATATCAGGTCTCGCGAGGTAACGAATTGCTTTACGGCAAAAAACAGATCTGATAAAATGAGCATCAAACAGAAATAACCCGGCACCGTATACATGTGGTGTTCGAGGCGCACATACAATACCGACAGTTAAACAGGGCGCGCGCAGCTCTTAAAGGGGCCACACCTTATTTCCACTCGTTACAGCGTCCATCCTACTGAACAGGTACCGGTGTACAGGGGGAGGGGATCCGGTCGTGAGTGCGAGCCATCTCTGCGTGTGTGCAATTCACGACAGTACAAGTACTCCACAGCGACTCTAGGGGTCACTGTTTGACAAAAAAACGGAATTCCTACTTAGTGCTGCTTTAAATGCCACTACATTTAAAAAAAAGAAGCTACAGAAAACAAAAAGCTTTTGTCTGTAGTCAAAAGCACAGCTTTTAAAACATTAAAAGTTTCTGAAGTGTACTAGCCTGGGAAAACCCAGACAACCTCCTGGCAAATTTAGATTTGCTTTGAAAGTTAGTCTGGCAAAGAGCTCATTCAAGCCCATTTCCAATCCGCCGAAATCGAGGCACCAATCAGAAGCGTTGGGGCGGGCCTTACACGATGACGACAGCGCTGGGATTTTGAAGCAGATTTTAGCCTACATTACAAAGATGGATGCCGCCATTGAACATCACTCGTTCGAATCAGCTATCACGTCTGTTTTAAGCGATTTGAACGTTTCCTTTTTGTTAAAAACTGAGCAAAAGGAGATGGTTCACATAGTGCTGACAATCCCAAATAGTGCATGAACAGCTTCTTACCTTTAAATTACCTTACTATTATCCCAGTGTTCATGAGGGCGAGTCCTTTCTTTCCGCAGAGTTGGCCACACTTGTCTATATTTCTCATGCGTTTATTGAACATGCTAAAAGCTATATTCCTTTGTTATACTGGCTTTTTTTCTTCCAAGACGATGGGTGCTCTTCAGATACCAGCCGCACCTTCAGTAATAAAATATACCGCCATACTGGCGTGTCACATTCAAAACCGTCCCGTAGCAACAGGGTCACTTTTATAAGGATGGGTCTGAGATTCAGTGCCGGGATATAAGAAAATATTTCTTATATTTCTCTTTTATGTTTTTACATAATTCATAACACAAAATTTGCAATATTAAGCATGTGTCAAATGTTTAATACAAGATAAGTTGAACACTCCCCAGTTGGTGATTGTGCCTGGGCAGGTCATTGTTGGCAAGTATGTAACACCCAGCTGCATGTAAAAGTTATGGAATACTATTGCATGAACAACACTTGACTCATCCTCCAACACATAAACTACACATTGGGAATTGAAACATGTTGCAAAAGAGGATGCTGAGCCATCCCAAAGCTCTAGAGAGTTGCCTTAAATATCCCATTAGGCTTTGGAACAGGACTTAAACTGAGGACGTGTCAAACACAAGAATCAAACTTCATGTCTGTCTTTGTGTTCAGAAAAGCATAATTTTAACTGAGGAAGTGAAGCCTTAATCAAAGTGATATTCCTTGCTTGATTTTATTATTAAGTGCTCAGAAACCCAACAACCCAAAGCCTACATTGTGATTTAAGTTTCATACAATATATTACATATGATTTGATGTAACAGTTTATGTTTATGCTGTTGAATCTGTGAGTAATGAACTGTTTATGAAACGATGCCTCCTTTGAAAATGTTGAGTGGAATAATCAATATACCCTGTCTTAGAGGCTCATTGATATGTAACTATTTAAAAAGAAGCTGAAATGGCACGTGATGATGTCATTCAGTCAAACCTTTCGTTGTCAAAATGCCTGATCTCTGATCTGTAAATAAAGACAAAATAATTGACTAATTATCTCATTGAAAACAATTATTTTCTCATAAGAAAGTTTTAAGATATACTGAATGTCCTGAACTGTCTGTAAAGAGATCCACAGCGCTCTTAAAACACAAACTGTGCACAATTTGCTGGATAGCCTATGTATTTTGGGTGTTTTTCCCCAAAATGAGACATTTAATTTTAAAAATCAATTTAGCCTTTCTGGCGTGGTTAACACAATGGAATCAATAGTGTTGGCTGATGCTCATTTAAACAGTACACTTCTTTCTCTCTATGGTAACAACGCTAAATCTAATTCCTCCCATGTCCATATCATGTAATGTTCAGTTCAAGGTCTAGCCCTGGTTTATACATGGAGAGGGCGTTAGTCAGGGAAGAGCAAGAACCCAGAGAAGGTACTGTCATCCTCGCTGCTAGAGTAGACACCATTCCAGTCTCTTAGCGTCTCTACCCATACCTGGTCTCCGACATCTAGCTTCAGGATCACTAGATTGGATGCCTGGTCAATGTCTTGACCTTGTAGAGTGTCCCTCGAACGTACCTTACGCACGCCATTCACCACCAAAGAAGCACGAAGTGGCTTGTTTCTCACCGTGATCTGGTAGGAGAACACATAAACTCCTGAGTAGGTGCAGTTGAATTTGCTTGTGACAATGTCATAATGGTTTTCTCCGTTGTAGAAGATCTTGTCGAAGCGAACTGGAAATCCCGAAGGAGGAAAAGACTTGCTGGGATATAGGCCAACGCTGAAAGCAGAACGTACTCTCGATTCACTTTGACCCATAGCACCCTTCATTCCCTGTAGGCCTCTGTCTCCACGTTTCCCTTGGGGGCCGCGGTCACCCTTTATTCCCCTTAGACCTCTTATACCTTTGGTTCCTGTTGGCCCACGTGCTCCTGGCTCTCCCTTTGCTCCAGGAATTCCTGGTTCTCCACGTTCTCCGGCAATGCCTGGAGTTCCGTGCATGCCATGTTGCCCAGATGGACCAGGGTCTCCACGCACACCTGGTGGTCCAGGGTCACCTTGCTCACCTTTCTGGCCCCTGTCACCAAGTAACCCGCACTCTCCTCTATCCCCTTTTTCACCCTTTTCACCAGTCAAGCCTTGGGGTCCTGGTGGTCCATCTTTGCCTGGATCTCCCTGATCACCCTTTGACACATTCAGATTTGGATCTCCTTTTTCCCCTTTAGAACCTTTGAATCCTGTCAGTCCAGCTGCACCCTTCTCACCTTTAATACCCATCTCACCTGTTGAGTAAAAACATTGATTTCTTATATTCATGTTGTTTGGTCCAACATTTATATTTCCATGGATAATTATGTTCACCTTTCATTCCAGCCTTTCCCTGGTTGCCTGGAGATCCTGTGAGTCCTATGTTTCCTTGATCACCTTTCTCTCCTGTTGCATTGCAATAGGACTGCAATGTTATATCTGATGACTGAATAAGGATAATTTATGTAATCTACTGCTCAAGTACTTACCTTTATCCCCTTTAGATCCTGAAATGCCCTTTGGCCCTATTTGACCTGGTAGACCTTTAGGTCCAGGTGTTCCCTTTTCCCCAGGTGTGCCTACAATACACAATTAAACAAAATTACAGATCCCAGGTTTCCCCCCACCACATCTATAGTAAACAACACGCTAGTTAGTTTCATGTATAAAGGGATGACTTGATACATGTGTGTAGGGACGACTTGACTTGGCTGACCTGGAAGTCCTATGTCTCCCTTGAACCCTTGTGGGCCTTTCTCTGGAGGGCAGCACTCACAGAAGTTGAAGTAGCATTCATTATAGTCTAGCGTGTAATTGTCTTTCGCTGCAGTGGGAGATACAGTGGTGTCTGTAGGGTAGTCTATATAGCTGTCTGCAGGAACTGTTGTGCTCTCTGTGATGTATGCAGGGAAGCGCTCTCTTGGTTTGGTGTGGTCCACAATCCGTGCTGTGACTGTAGGCTTGGCTGCATATACAGTAGTTTGGACCACCTCTCTAGGGGGTTTCTTGGTGTACTGGTACTTTGGCCTCTGAGTGGGCTTGAATGTGTCACACGAGGGTGTAAAGGTCAGTGCTATTCCTATTAAGAAGAAAGTGTGTACACAGAGCATCCCCATTTTCTATCTGTAGAGAAAGAAGAGAAATGTAAATAATCACAGAATCATATGTTGGGTCTAATTGGACCAAACATCACCTTGTAATTTGTTAAACTTTAATTAAAAAAGGTGGTAAAAGAAAGGGAGCACACAATTGATTAATTTCAATCACCATTAGATTACATGCTAAACAAGTAATTCAGGGACATCACAACTGTATTGACAAGAAAGAGAGAAAGCCACTCTTAAAAAAAGCCAAAACTTAAAAAACAAACCAAATCATTGATCAACTTGTGTACGGAGCCCAATTCAGATATGGCAACACGTCACTCACATTAAAACTCAATGGCGCTTACGTCATGGTGTCTTAATGTTAAGTCAAGTGATGCGCTAAAACCAATGAGGTTTAATGTTACTGGCATATCACCAAACTTGATTTTGACTGTATACATGAGTTGGTCAATGTTTTGATTCAATTTGAGAGTGAAGAAGTTATTAAATTTTACTCTGTTCATCATATAAAGTTATTGTATTGCTTCAGAACACTGGAGTAGTTTGGATCAACTGGAGTTGTTTGAATCCCTTTTTAACGCTATCTTTATGCCCATTTTGACTTTCACTGCATGAACAAAAGCTTAAACATTCTTCAAATTTCTTCTTTTGTATTCCACAGGAGAGAGAAAGTCATACAAGTTTGGATCAACATGAACCTGCATTTTACTTTTGGGTGAACTATCACTTATATAACAAGTAGAGGTGGGCATAGATTAATTTTTTTAATCTAGATTAATCTAGATTAATATTGAAATTAATCTAGATTAATCTAGATTAAAATGGCTCATTTGAATTCTCCCGAAGGCATTCAGAATATGTGTGCTACCCAAATAATGACTAAAAGTAAGTCTTTGAGAATAGTTTGCCTCGCGTAGGGATGTGCATTTCTGCCAAAAATGCCATTCGACAATCGAGGAGCAAAAGTCGAATATCGTAAAAAAAAACAAAAAAAAACGCAATGACAGAAAGGGAGGCCAATTTCATCTTTAGCAATTTGTCATCAAACAAACTGTTTATTAATTGAACAAGTAACATGTTTTCGTCCTTTTTTTTAACATAGTAGGCTAATTGGAAGAAGAAAAAACAATACGCAGGACAGTCCGTTTTTGCATCGCCAATGCTCGTTAGATCAAAAAATAATGTCATCATATGTCATAAGAATTTTATGTGAACCTGCCTTGTTACTGCAATAGCCTCATTTTTAAACAAATTAGTTTCAATCAATGTAAACTATTCGTGTGATTATGCCACTGCGCAATACACGCGCAATACACACACAATGTATTACCTGAATGAAATGAAATCGAATGTATCGTCCTGTGGAATCATTCATTCACAGACAGCTTACGAAGATGTTCAACTAATAAAGATCTTCATCGCTGGCAAAAATATGATGCATTTGCAGATTTGCATTCACTAGACTAGACTGTAGATCGGCCACTTCATCCAACGCTCTTGATGCTCTTAAATCTTCCTGTTTCGACTCCGAGTGTGAATTGAAAGCACTTCAGACGATTCAGTGCGCGAGGAACTGAACAGATCAACTGATTCGCGAACCGATTTAGACAGATCATCTGACAACTTGTTTGATGAAGTCTTTGAACAGAATCGACTCAAAAGAGTGATTCATTTGTAAATGAGCATCGCTCATGCCCATACAAAGGACACAGCGCGCTTGGAATAAACTCATTTAACAACGTATTGCATTAAAATAAAGTAACGAGAGGAACGTCGCCCAACGTAACAAAGTAAAAGTAAACCTTGTGTCCCTGACAGGAAAATACCCTACTGCGCGATCTGTGACAGTAGGCGCGGCGTCATACTACGCATTAGAATTGCGATAACGGCCCAGCACTAATAACAAGTCATCTGAAAACAACATTAGGCCTAAACGGAAACTGTACACCTAATTTTAGTATGCAGACCATCCCTATTGTACTTAAAGTCCCCCTGTAGTCAATCATTTTATCCCTTAAAACTTATCTTTGATCACCAAAATGGCATATCTAAGCGTTTTCCTTGAAAAAAATTCTTCATGCCTTAAAATAGCTTGAATGTAACTCTTCACCCTTGCCTCATATAGGCTGCGTTTACACTTGGCATTAACATGCGATCAGCGTGATCCGATCAAGCAGATCGGATCATAAGCCAATCAGGACACGGTGCGTTTACACCTGTTCACATCAAGTGGCTTCTGTATCTGGATAACTGATCGGATCTCGCATTCCCGCGGAAAAAAAAGAAAAGAAAAAAAAGGATGGCTCTGGTTCAAAGTCGACCTGAAGTGATGGGTTTTCTTTTAAAAACAGTTTTCAGTCGGGGGACATTTTACAAGTCTCGCAAAATGAGGAGGATGGCTGCAAGTACCGTATTTTCCGCACTATACGGCGCACCGGATTATAAGGCGCACCTTCAATGAATGACCTATTTTAGAAAATTTTTCATATATAGGGCGCACCGGATTATAAGGCGCATAAGATACTGCAGTCAAACGTTTGACTGGGTTTGCGTTATGCATCCACTAGATATCAACAAATGTCAACAAAACAGTCAGATAAAGTCAAACTTTATTAAGCGTTCTGACAACTCCGTTCACTCCCATGGTAACGTTGTTCAAACGTTAAAGGAAAACTCCGGTCAATTTTAACATTGAGCTCACTTTTTTGTAAATTTGGAGTGCTGTCAGTACAGATAACAACGACAAAAACCGGTGTTGCCTACACCGTGTTATCCTCTTTTTAAAATTTGCACCCTGTTGACTTAAACGGGGAAAGTTTTAAACCTGCTTTTAGCCTCTTAACAACCTTAATGTGTCATTACAAGTGCACAACCATGTGAGTGAACACGGTGAATCTGACTGCAGTAAATGTGAAAGATATGAATAAAAATGATGTTTATTCAGCCAGCTCACATACCCGTATTTTCTTCCTGTTTTCGGTCGAAGTCCACAGTAGGCGATTGTCGAGTGCGCGCGCGATCATTGGTAACTAAGCAACAGTGGAGACTCAGACTGTCAGCCGATGACGGTGCTGTGTGGTGTGCTGAGAATATCAGCTCAAATGGATAGTTCGGATAGTTCATCCGAATCAGATGTTGAACACACGGAGGAGGTTTGATCGCGCGCGCGCGAACTCGACAATCAACTACTGTGGACTTCGGCCGAAAACAGGAAGTAAATACGGGTATGTGAGCCGGCTGAATAAAGAGATTATTCCTGCCTTCGTGAAAGCTCGGATCACAGGAGACTGATATATCAGCCCAGGCATCCACGATCCACTGGCAGATAGTGGCGTAAGTCGCCCGGCGCTGTCTCCCCGTCTTGGTGAACGTGTGTGCACCATCCATATATAAGGCGCTCCGCATTATAAGGCGCACTGTCGTTTTTTGAGAAAATTAAAGGCTTTTAAGTGCGCCTTATAGTGCGGAAAATACGGTACTAATAATGTGGATAGATGCCGTAATGGAAACGGTACAGAGAAACGTATCCGAGAACGTTGCCAGCTGTGGTGGGAAAAATGCGCGTTCTTTCTTTGAGGCAAACATTTCAGTATATTTGCGATGTACTTCGCACTCGACTGTATCGCAAAAGCACACAGCTACGAGCAGCAATTCCTGTGGAGAACAGAGTTTCTGTGGCCCTGTATTGGTTTGCTACAGGTGACTGCTTCCGCACACTTGCTCATCTCTTCAGTCTCAGCAAAGCTGTAGTTTGGCAATGCGCTATAATCGCTATAATGATTATAATTAATCACTGAATAATGACAGTGGGGGGGTTTGTGTGACGTCCACCTGTAAATGCAGACACGATGGCTGGATTGCGTTTACATTACACTGAGATCCGATCACAATGCGTCCTCGACTACCTCTGAACCTGGACACGCTGATCAGATAACATTCCCATTAGAAGCGCTTTTACACTTGTCTTTTCAATGTGTATGTGGACAACATCCGGATACAGGTCGCATGTTAATGCCAAGTGTAAACGCAGCCTTAGTATACACGGTTCTATGAATTTGCAGATGAGCCCCGCCTCCACTCACTCACTCAGCTCAGAGATCCACTGGTTGACGATCACACGTTGATCTGATTGGTTACAAGGTCGTTTGTGACGTCAGAAACACCAGCGATTTCAAACCGTGTTTTTGAGACTGTCTTTGGTTCACTGCAGTTTTAAGGAGGAAATATTGAGCAATGCTGTCGACTTATGAATTTGCACATTGTTTGTCTTAAAGCGTTTTTAAAACACCACATACACACATAAACAACATTAAAAGCTGGATTTTCACCACAGACCACTTTAACTGAAACTTAAAATTCCAAAACCTAACCTAGAAAAAGTAGGTTACATATCTGCGACGTAGTATGTGTGTTGTCACGGTGACATTATATGATCAAACGTGAGAAGAACATTTTTCAGAATTTCTCCTTTTATGCTCAGAAAAAGAAAAATGATCACACTGCTTTAGACCAATACCAAGGTGAGCAAATAGTGACCGAATTTTAATGTTTGCGTGAATTATGTCGTTAAAAAAGCAATATGTTTTCATATCTTGGATATTAAAATATTCAAAATGGCCATATGTGATTTTGCATTTTTTAAATAAATAATTTGTGAAAAAATACATATAATATTAATACATTCCATTATTTTATAAGAGAGAGCCACAATGAAATACACAATGTGAGCATATCTCCCCCCTAATATTTAAAAACATCTGCTAAATTTATAAATTTAAATGTTTTGCATTATAATTCATCTTCTTTGTTGCGGTCACAATTCTAGCCTGCTGACTGTACCCTAGAATATCAAAATCCTCAAAAGTTGTGTAGGAAACTCAGAAGTGAAGACCAGGAGACTCTGTTGTATCTTTATTGATATTGGTTGATTCTTAACTGGGAACACAAGCTGCAGTCATCACTTCTAAGGCTGTGTGTAAAGTCCACACCTTTAAGGACTCCCCACCAAATGCATATAAAATACAATGTACAGCTCTTTTATTCAGACTTGATGACTGCAGCTACCAAACAGCTCGTGTTCTTCTCGATAAAGAGTTCTGCTGGAGATACAACCGAGTCTCCTGGTCTTTCGCTTCTGAGTTTTCTACAGAGGGTAGATCCTTTTACTCTCTGGCTCTGGGATTGCCTTTCTAGCATTGTCCGAGACACACTCTCTCAGTTTTAATCTAGACTCTAGACCAGAGATAGTCAACACTGATCCTGGAAGGCTTCCGTCCTAGAGTTCATCTCTAACCCCAGTCAAACAAACCTCAGCCAGCTAATCAAGGAGTTTCTTGAAAATAAATGCACACTGTAAAAAGTGAACGTGTGCAGTTGTTGCTTTAAGGAGGTTTTTCTACCTGATTCTACTTACAAATTCTGATTTTGTTGTTGTAACCTATTTCAATCAGTTTGGTGTAACATAAAACAAGGGAATGCTGTTTTAACTTAATTGAGTTATTGACCCAACATACTATTTCCATTAAAGGATGGATTAGGAGAGTACATTTAGGGATTAAGTGTTATTGTATGTGTTTTTCAGTAAAGGGAAAGATAGTTTATGTTAATGTTTAATGTTCAGTTGGACATTTAGAGGAGTTTCTGTTACTGAATATTGTGGTTACCATTGTGGTTGGGACTACACTGATTTCTTTTGAATAAACTCATTTTAGGTGTGTGTAAAAATGTCTTAATTAATTACCCTTATTTAATTGAATGTGTGTTGCATCAAGGTGGTAAAGGACTTTCATCATATAAAACAAAAAAGATGATATCAAACTTAAGTAATTTTACCTTGCTGGAGAAATCAGGTTATATCTACTGACAGTTATGCTTCAGTAAAACCTTGTTTTTAAGGTTGGTTGAATTCAGTTATAATCAGTAATCTTAAATCATTTATTTTATTCCAACAAAACCAGTTATTGTAGATGTTACCACATGAAGTACATTGTCTACCCCTGGTCTAGACTAAAGAGTAAATACTCTTTTGTTTAGTCAAGTATACACCTACTCTCATTCTTCAGTTCACAGTTATGCTGCGTTAGTCAGTCAGGTCTGCTCAGAACGGAAACCAATCTCCTACTGGTTTAAGATTAAACGGAATATAATAACCTATTATTGGCCACAGTGTGTACTTGCGTTTATATACCTTTCACTCTCTGACAAATCCTTGATCAATATCATTAAATCCATATGCAGTGTTGAGCAGGTGGCCAAGAGAAGAGAGTAAGAGTGTGAGATCTGTAGCAGTTTTTATAAGACTATCTAGCACATTGCTACAGTGGCCACGTTTCTTTATGTCTATAGTGTGTGGCGCTTTTGTGACATAGAATACTGGACCCCATGAATCAAGCCTTCTAACCAATTGCAAACAGGGATAGAAAAAAATACTAGTCTTTCAGCTGGACGGCTGGACTCGGGGGCAACGTGACACATGATCCAGGGAGAATTTCTTCTGCAACTCTCTGGCACTAATGGATGGACAGGTGCCAAGCACACAGCTTTCATAGATATATATAACAACACCTTAAAGGCTGATTTATCAAACCTGCTACTTGGATCAAAACTTGTCATGTTTTTAGTCTTTGTAACGGAATAGTTTGTGACTATTACAGGTGGTGTTTGATTCTAGATTTCTGAAGCATTCATTGAGTCCAGAACCTGCCAGCTTAATATAACAGACTCAGTCAGGAAATCAGAGTCTCATTCCAATCTGTTTGGTGTCAATCCAAAAAAGCTTTTGTCCAAAAGAGCACCGATAATCTCAGGAGCTCACTTCAGCATCAACTGTTTTCTGATGGGAAATGGCTTATCCATTGAAGCTGCTTTTGAGGTAAAATGAAGGCTACTGGCACCCAGCGACCATGACAAGCTTAGTTCTGGGAATGTGTGTGTGATGTGTTAGGGGTCGTTTGTGTTAGAGACGGCTTTTTAAAACTTAACACTTAAAAAACGAGGCTCTCACACGCAAGATGCTGCGTCAAAGACGTCAGTCCAGCGGATGGTTACATATAAAAACAGTGTAGCAGAAAAACACTTCTAGCGTGAACTTAGTTGTGCAATGCTTAAAGTGGCTATATAAGAATTTTCGGTAACGCTTTAGATTACAGCCCGGAAAGTACTGTGTAATTAAGAGGAATTTACAGAGTAACTTTCGGTAATTATAGTGTACCTATAAAGTACTTGCATGTAAGTATAAGGGAACAATATGTAAAGTTTGGGGAATAAAGGGGTAACAACCAGGAGAATTAAAAAAATATTTATACTGTAAGTATTATAGAACTAAGGGGTACTTATTCTACTATTATGATACAACAATCTTACATTTGGGAGCAATTTAGCGAGAACACACACTGCGTACCTTTTTGTAATAATTGTGTACCAATACATACTGTATAGGCTTTTTTTTAAATTACAGGGTACATATCTATGCATTTATACTTTTATTTATTTATTTTTTTGATAGCAAAAGTGCAGATGTTTAAGTTTGGGCTAACATGTTTCAAGGCAAGAAAAGCTAAGACTATTGCAATTTTTTTAAATACTGGGAAATATATCTTGTTTCATGTGGTTACAGGGTAAGTGTTGCTTGTATAATAAATAAAGGTTTCCGAGTCAGCGATATAAGATTGTGTATGCATTTTTATTGTACTTACCCAGTAACTACATGGAACAAGAGGGTAACAAGCTACATGAAACAAGAGTATCTTTCCCCAATATTTAAGCAAAAGTTGCAATAGTTTTCGTGTTCAGTGCACTTTTGTTAAAAAGATTACATTTTAAAAATTACAGGGTACATATCTATGCATTTATAAAGCCTATACAGTATGTACTGGTTCACCATTATTTCAAAAAGGTACGCAGTATATGTTCTTGCTAAATTCATCACAAATGTAAGATTGTTATATCATAATAGTAGAATAAGTACCCCTTAGTTCTATAATACTTACAGTATAAATAATTTTTTTATTCTCCTGGTTGTTACCCCTTTATTCCCCAAACTTAAGATATTGTTCCCTTATACTTATATTGTAAGTACATTATAGGTACACTATAATTACCGAAGTTTACGCTGTAAAATTGCTTTAATTACGCAGTACTTTCCGGGCTGTAATCTAAAGCGTTACCGAATTTTCATGTATTAATCACTTTTTTTCTTGCCAATGTGTGAACAGTTGTAATGATACCGACGTCCTAGGTTGTCTATGAAAGCCTGTAGACTGATTTTTATGTAAAGGACCTGGGCCGGTTGTGCTGAGAAAATCAAAAGGACAAGGAGATGAAACAAATGCTTATACAATGTTCAGGATAACAATGAAAGAGCCGCTCTGTGCTGTAATGTCTATGTGTCATGCAAAGAAAAGGGATTAATTCAAACTATAGTCTCACATAGCCAGGTCAATATAGTCTATAGTCTCAAGTATACTTTATAATCAAACTAATATACAGGTTCATTTGAATGACCTCATCTGTCGACATGATGCCGATGAATCGCAGAGCTGGTGCAAACATATCCACATCACTGTGATCAGTTGCTTTCTGAACTACTGCTTTCTCACCGCTGTCATTTTTGTTATGTGTTTATTTTGTTGTTGAGAGGAAAGCGCGCAGCACATATTTACATGGGCGGCGTCTGGATGTTCGTTAACCGTATAGCTGCAAATGTATTTCCAAATTCTTTTTACTTCTAAACGAAGAAGGAAAAGAGCCTCGCCGTGAGTATATCTTGGCCTTGAATCACGGTCAGCCTCTTATACGTTACGTGTGTACGAGGAATAAGTTGCTGGCTGGCTGCAGTTCACTTAACAGCCACCGGTGTCGCTAATAACAAGGGTTTCTGAACTCTACATATAGCACCTTTAATATAGAGTGGTGCCAAAAAAGTATATATATGGACATTTCAAAATGTCTGGATGTCTTTGCACTATATAACAAAATATAAATGCTAGTGTCATTTATTGTAAAGAGCAAAAACACATTCATGTACTTTTTGGAGCTGCTGTACACCTCTGTCATAATTACCCAAGAACCTCTGAGATAAACAAAGCTGAAAAAAGGCATAAAGGACATTCAGTCTCTCTTATGTTTCAGACTGGAGCATAGGATATAGAGTAAGTTATGCAGACCACAGCAAGGCAAGAGGCCGATACCCATCTGAAACGTGAGAGGAAGGGCTGCTTCAGGAGGGTAATACTCCACCTTGACCTGCTGGTGTCACTCCACCATTCAACACAAACCCAACCATAGTGCTCACTTTACCCCAACCCATGCAAAGAGAGGCTCTGCTGAACACAGGCCCTTGTGCCGCCAACCCCCCATTACTGAAAACCCTTATGGGAGCGAGACAGGGTAAACCATAGGACACGGAGCCCGTATCACAATACAACCCCAGAGCCCCTAGTGCACTACTCCACAATCAAGAGCAACAGAGCGGACAGAAATAGATGGTTTTGAGTTCAAATGATCCTTAGATCGAGAGGTTTAAAATTGCAAATAAAGAGACGGACATTCATTTTATCAAGGCATCATGTCATGAATGCATAGTATCTGTAAAGCATGTTTGCTCCTGTTTAAGGGGATCTGAAGAGCATGGAGGATTGAGTGTCACCTGAGCTGGAGGTGTCTTTGGTAACGGTTAAGGCTGTGCTCTACTGGTAAGCCTTTAATGGAGATCACTATGACCTTGTCAGCAATAGAGAGGCTTTTGGACCATTCACCCTTTTTGCGTTTTTTCTCTTCAAATTCCCAAGACAGACTGGAAGACTTTTTGATTCACAGGGTTATGTAAAAAGCAGGGTAAATTTAACAACAATGGACAAAAAGAAAGACAATAAAGAACTGAACAAAAGAGCTTTTTTTTCTTTCTTTTTTTGCTTCTCTTTAGATCATTTTAACTAGTCCCGTGATAAATGATATATAAAATGATAATGCAAATATTGCATGTACTCTTTAATAAATATAAAGTCATAAAAGCAACTTCAATAATTACCTGCCTAAATATCACTCATTTTAAAGAAAGAATTCAGAATGCCCTAGTTAAACACATGATAAAATTACATGTATGTAAAACACCCAAAAAAATCATGCAAATGACATTTTGGCTGCAGCTCTTGGAAAGGGACCTTTTCAATCTCCTTAGGTCAGCAGACTTCACATTTTTGACATTTTGCTAAAAAGTTTAGAAATGCACCTAGAGCTAAATTAGGTAGATATACAGTAGTATAATACACATTATATATAGCAGACCTGCAGTACGTGATCAGAGTTTATCTTTTAAAATGCATTTTAATTTAAAAGTTAAATAAAAATAAGGATAATACATAACTGTAGGAAGCTGAAATGTGACTTTTGCTCTACATCACCACTGCATCCTCAGACAGAGCTGAGATCAAGTCAATGAAAGGCATCAGTAAATGTGTTTACCAGACAGCAGGCTTGTCTCGTGTCCTGTGGCTTCAGTTGTCTCCTTCCGATTGAGCTCAAAACACTGGAGACGTAGAGAGCATGGAGATGCAGATCTGTGTCTGTTTGTCTCTAGCTCACGTATACACACAGATTTTAGGCTCGAGCAAGGGGTGTGTACTACTGTTCTGGCCCAGTGCTTCACAGTTGCAGTCACCCAGACTGAACCTGAACAAAGTGCCGGGCAGTGGTGTTACCAGAACTGACCCAGAAACCTGACCCAGGCCCACAGAACACTGTGCACTCTATTCACCTGCTCGTCCTTCCCATTCCCTCCCATTTCCTCCCTTTTTCCATTCATTCTCATGTAGGGCTCAGACATTTAATCTAGTACTATGGGGGATAATAACAGTTTTGTATCCTTTCATTTGAAAAAGTTCCATCTGAACTGTGGGGAAATTATATTTTCACACATCAGGCACAAAGGGCCGTCACCAATGTATGGAAGCTTGTTTCTGCCACCGAATAAAACATTTTAAAAGATAATTGTGACTTTTTATCTCACAATTGCAAGTTTATATCTAGCAATTCTGACTTTATATCTCGCAATTCTGAATTGCGAGATGTAAACTCCCAATTGTGAGATAAAAAGTCGCAATTATCTTTTAAAATGTTTTATTTTACACCAAGCTTTGACACCACTGCTCCCCCTCAACATTGTGTTTTTCAAAGGCCGTTTCTGAAAACATCCCAGTTCTTGCATGGCCAGCATACTCACCGGACACGCATACTCACCCATTGAGCATGTTTGGGATGCTCTAGATCGGCGTATACAACAGCGTGTTCCAGTTATCCAGCAACTTCGCACAGCCATTGAAGAGGAAGAGTAAAACTGCACATTTTAGAGTGGCCTTTTATTGTGGCCAGCCTAAGGCACACCTGTGCAATAATCATACTGTCTAATCAGCATCTTGTTATGCCACACCTGTGAGGTCGATGTATTATCTCGGCAAAGGAGAAGTGCTCACTAACACAAAAATACTGTGAACAATATTTGAGAAAAATAGGCCTTTTGTGTACATAGAAAAAGTCTTAGATCTTTGAGTTCAGCTCATGAAAAATGGGGGCAAAAACAAAAAAGTTGCGTTTATAATTTTGTTCAGTGTATTTTGAAGGTCACTACATTAAGATTTCTCAATCTTCTTTAGTATCCTTTCAAGTAATATGTATGATGTAAGTGTACACTTCCTGGACAGTATTTCAGATAGTTTAGTGTACTTACAAGTATATATTTGATTGGCTTGACTGGATGTCTGTTTTATTAACTCACTGGCGGATTCTTTCGGAATTCTAGGTTCCATTAGAAAAGTGAAAAGAGCAAGGGTTGCATTATTAATTCACCAGCTAAACCATATTTCATTTATATAAATTACTGTAAGCAGTGGAAATTAAAAACAATTTTGAACTACCCTTACAAAAAATGAGTATACTTATTTTACTTATTAAATAAGTTCATTTTATAAAGTATACTTCAGTAAAGTTCAAGTATATTTTTAAGTATACTAAATCAATGTACTAATAGTAAACTTGTAAGTGTACTATTTCAATACTACTTGTCTCACAAGACTGAAGATGATGAAGACGAAGGTACACAGGATCCGATATGAAGTGATTTAATAATACAATAAACTCAGGAACTGAAAGAAAGTGTTACAGACTTTAAGGTTAACACACACAACATGCAAACATCAACCGTCAACTGAAGACTGAACACAAAGGAAGTAAATACACAGAGGTAACAAACTAAATGATGTGCAGCTGTGGTGGAAGATTAGTAGAACAGATGAGTGGCGGGAAACAAAGACAAAGAAACACGTAACTGATGAAAACAAACTCAAAGTCCATGAAAGTGAAACTAAAGATGAATGAGTCCAGATAACTGTGACAGAACGCCTCTTTCCAGTAGGCGGGACCTTGCGCCTTGGTAGCAGAGGTGAGGGAGGGATGGAGGGGGTCGAGGCGATGACACAGGGAAGACAGGAGATGAGGGGATGGTGCAATACGGACGACAAGACCCCAGCGGCCATGATGAAGGGCGTCCGACGGCACAGACCCAGAGCCCAGAGACAACAGCCCATGGTGGAGACGAGGGAGGGAGGAGCCAAGGTGGAGTAATGGCTGACGTCAACTGGGGGACGAGCAACATCGCTGGCACAGGAGGCCTTAGGTGATGCCGCGGGGACAATCGTCTGAGGTGGAGTCAGACTGCCTTAGGACTGAGGCGATGCCGGTGTGATTGAGGATCAAGGTGTATACGAAGGGAAGGAGGAGCCCGCTGCAGCCGCAGGGGTGGAAAAACAGCGCAGCGGAAGATCCGCAAGTCCATGGCGGAGGTGGTGTGATGACTGACCCGGTAGAGTCGAAAGGGCAAGGGTGTCTGGTGGAGCTGAAGTTGGGAGGAGCCAAGGCCGAGCCGACAGTTTAATGGTGGTTAAAGGACCTGAGGCTCGACGTGACTGCTTGGCAGAAACAAGAAACAGTGGTGATAAAACAGAAATAGGATGGGATAGGGTGGGAGACGATACCTCTGTGCTGAAGTCCACCAGCCAGTCCTCAGTCTCTATTTCCACCAGTATACCTTGGGCTCTGTCTGACACGTCGCGGCGGTTGGTAGCTCTCCATCTGCGGGGGCTCACACAATTCCTCCGTGGCCGATGGTGGTAAAACGGGCTCTGGGTGACACCGGATGATAGTGAACGAGGTGGATTATGGAATCCACTGCTGCTTCAATGTATATCTAATGAGTGATTATAATCAAGGAATTAATCAATATTTTTCCTTCTAAATATCAAATGAGTTGAATGACTCTAGGCTTGTGATATTTTACTTTGTTATAAAGTTACCAGTGTGATAACTGAAGTGTTCTTTTCATGTATTCTCTAATTCTCTAATTCTGTATTTGTAATCTGAATGCAGTAACAGTGCTTGCTCATTTAGCCCGGCTTCCAGAAATGAAGTATGGACTTGTTTAAACGTGTCAATACATACATCTGTTTTTCTAGGGTACCCTGACAGCTATGGTCACTGGGGTCATTGGAACCAATGGTTTGAGTGACCATTTCGTAGTTAAAACTTTACTTTACTGTGACTAAAGTGTCCTCTCCTTGAGAGAAAGAACGTATTATCTTGATGTTTTGAGACGACTCTCCTGTTTATAGTTAGAGCCTGGCCAAATCCAACCTTTGGAAAAGCTGTGTGTCGGTGTGTGTGTTAGTCTTTTTGGTTACAGGTTAAGGAACCACTGGCATTATTGGAGATTGACTGAGTTGTTGTTCTGGACAGGCTGGTGCCCAGCAACCCAAATCTGCTACCTGGAAGGTCACGGCGTGGCCTACGAACTCCGTTTGAGTCTTGAAGTGGACTTCTGCTGATGAAACTGCAAACTATCTTCAGTAAAACTTTTCTTTAATTTATTATAATTCTGACTCCGGGTCTTCATTCTTCATATCTGGTTCTGGGTCTTTGACTGTAAATCCCCTTACAATAGCGTCCCTCCAGTTCAGCCGAGAGGTGTCTGGGAGCCAGGTCTACACTCCTTCTAGAACTCTGAAATCTAGTGATCACTGTCTACTCATTGTGCCTAGATCTAGACTTGAAAATGAAGCGATCTCGCTTTTGTGACTGCGGGCCCAAAACTTTGGAACATTCTACCTTTCTTTGTGTAAGAAAAATATCCATATTTATAACTTTATCAACTAAAATAACTAGCTTCCGACAGATGGCCTACGCAAGTCAACTGGCGCCACAAGAGTAACTCCTGATGCGATGTAGGATGTAGGAGTAGCGTAAGCTTTGACGCCTATCGTTGTTCAAACAAACAGAGCTGGGCAACAAGCTCAAGCTCCTTTGATATTTCTCTTTAAAAATTATAATTTTAGACTTCTAGTTTCGTGACTGTTGTTTTGTTTTGCTTTATCCTCTGCGCTTCAATGTTCGTCAATGCGTCATGTGTCAGGTCAAGGGTTACTCTTTCGCCGTAATCGATGTGTACAGCCAATGAGTGCGTTTCATTTTTGGGTGAACTAACCCTTTAAGTATACTTTAATAATATATTTCTATATCCCTTTCATGCATGAATTATGATAACCTCAGTCAAGATTTTTTTTCCTACGTGTTTTTATTGCTCTTAGAGCATTAAAAACAAGATTTTATTTTTTATTTTATTTTTACAAATTTTTCAAAGAGATTTTCAGATGTCCACTTGAGTGGACAGCATGCGTTTATGGTTTAAACTGAAGAGATACTGCATTAAACATAATGCAATAACCAAACAGATATAGTGATAAACTAATTAATAAAATTATATCAAATCATGTGAAAACTATTAAATATATACAAAAAATATAAATGTGAAATATTGCAAAGGCAATTGAACGTCATACAAGTTGAACTTCGCGTGAGGACGTGATTCCATCAGAAATCTCTACAGCCTTTCAAGGTACAACTATACAACAACTCAGATGCTCCCTCCAGTGTGCCAGAGTATGTCAATTTACCCTTATTAGCTGATAATTCTGATTATGTTAGAGATGGACACATTTCTAGCATAGCCCTCCTCTGAGAAAACCTAGCGATACATTTTTTTCAATCTCATCTGAAATGAGCAGTGTTGGGGTAACGCATTATAAGTAACATGCATAACCAGTGATGGGAAAAACGGCGTATTATAAATAACGCCGTTACTAACGGCATTACTTTTTCCAGTAACGAGTAATCTAATTGATTACTCTTCTCATCTTAATAACGCTGTTACCGTTACTGCCAAAAAATGCGGTGCGTTACTATAACTGATGAAGCTGTTTTTTTTTTCATCAGACCAACTAGATCTCTGAGCGAGAGGCAAATACTTTTTTTACTGTTCTTCCTTGGTTAGTGGGCAGAGCACGAGACAAGCGCATAAATGCTGACGACTGAGGTAGAGTAAAATGTCATTGTAAGCCAATCAGAGGTAGAGTTGGGCGGGTGTTCGAAAGCACGCATAGTAGTAGGCATTCGGCACTTTTGACTCAGCTCACTGAAAAGAGCCGGCTCTTTTGGCTCACAAACGGCTCTTTAAATGACTTTGACTATAATATTTAAAAAAAAAAATTACATAATTATTTAATTTCTATAGGCTAAATTTGTAAAAATAGAGTCGGCTCTTCAGATATGCGAGCCAGCTCCCGACGTTCACCTTAAAGAGCCGGCTCTTAGAGTCGCCTCATTCGCGAATCGCGAACGACCCATCAAAAGCTCATTCGCGAACGAGTCGATCCATCATCACTAACGGCTAACGCTCATGAATTGCGAACGACCCATCATAACGCATAGTCGGACAGGACAGGACACACAATGAACAACACAAGCAAGCCAGTCAGTCAACGAGAGACAGGTATGGCGACGAGCTTAACAAGCTTAATTTAATTTTGCCCAGTTGTGGCCTGTTGAGGGGCAATAAATATCAAAAGTTCCAAAACATCTATTGTGTTATTTGCATTGATCCACTATATAAACATATATTTGCATTTGATTGGAGGCTAGTCTCACTTTGTCCCACAGCAACATTTTTTTTTTTTGATGTGTGTACAATGTTTCATGTTTCTGTTAATAATGTATTGTATTAAGTGTCCATTTCATTATAATATTCAGATTTATCATAAATAATTGAACATGTATTGTAAGTTCCGTTAAAGAGGGGTAGAGGTGGGGTCACATTTGAGCATTTAAAATTTAATTTTACTTGAAAGTAACGCAATAGTTACTTTCTTAAGTAACTAGTTACTTTTAAAATTTGTAACTGAGTAACTAATTTAGTTACTTTTTGGAAGTAGTAACTAGTAACTGTAACTAATTACTTTTTAAAAGTAACTTGCCCAACACTGTGCATAACGCAATCAAAAAATACTTTTTTGATGTTACAAGTAACGTAATGTGTTACAAGTAACGTGTATTTATTAAGTAATTAATTACAAGTAATGTGCATTACGTAATCAGATTACTTTTTTGATGTTACAAGTAATGTTACAAGTAATGTCCATTACGTAATCAGATTTGTTTTAATGTTACAAGTAATGTATTACAAGTAACATGCATTACGAAATCAGATTACTTTTTGATCTAACAAGTAAAGTAATTAATTACAAGTAACATGCATTACGTTATCAGATTACTTTTTGATCTAACAAGTAAAGTAATTAATTACAAGTAATGTGCATTACGTAATCAGATTACTTTTGATGTTACGAGTAAAGAAGGGCATTACAAGTAAAGTGCATTACGAAATCAGATTACTTTTTCATCTAACAAGTAAAGTAATGCATTACAAGTCACATACATTATGTAATCACATTACTTTTTTTTATGTGAAAAAAGTTACTGCAGATTAAGTATTTTCAAAAACAGTGTTCACAGTATAAGTATGAATTCTAGCTGAAATATAGCCATTGATGCATGAGGTCCACTATTGTGGAAAGATGATTAATCAGATTTTTCTCCCAATCTAAAATCATCTAAAAATGACTCATTAGATATTGCTTGATGCTGCAATATTTTTTTACCTACAAGAGTCTCCTAGGATAGAAGGAATGGGTGGATATTCCAGAGCAACTTGGCATTTCTGAAATTTTTTTTGGGGGGGGGGGGGGGGGGGGGGGCATCTTGGTTTGGAGGGGGAAAGAAATCGACACACAACGGCTTGCCACTTGGTTGCAATGTATAGGATGATGCTCCAGGATCCACTGTAGAGGTTGATGTCCAACTATGCCATCAAAACCCGTGCAAATTCAAGAAAATGCTTTTTTAATAGCTGTCCACTGTAGTGACCTCTAAGCATTACAGGGATATTATATTTGTTTGTTTTTAAACAACAACAACAAAAATTCCAGTTCAAGCATTATTTGGTAACACTTTATAATAAGCATACAGTAATAAGTACATACAAATGAATTTGCAAACTATTAGTTTAATGTTAATTCATAGTTTATATATTGTACTCTCTACATTGTTAATATATTAACAGGCTGTATACAAATAGTGAGTTCATCATTCATTGCCACTGTAATTATTAAAAATTTAAAGCAAATTCCTAAATACACTACTAGTGGACAAGCCTACACAAAAATTCAGATACTCAGAATTAGGAACATATCTGTTTTCTTTATAAATCAATATTTTCAAACAATGTAAGTTTATAAGACAGTATGTAAAACTATGTGGAAAAAAAGTATTTCAGCAAGTGTGGCAAAAGTGAATTGGTAATTCAGTGCCCTGATGCCTAAGATTTCACCACTAGAGGGAAGTGTTCACAGTTCACAAGCAGTCCGTATTGAGCAAGAGCAATCTGAAAGGGTCTGTCACTGTGTATTGCTTGAGATGCATGTTCGAACTCTATTTAAACACTACACTCTTTAATGGCAGAAAGCTTTTGTTGTCAATGTACTTCATGAATGCTTATAAAAAGAAAGTACACTTAAGTATATTGAATGTGTACTTGATGTGAATTAATCTTAAAAAGCACTCAGGTTATACAATTATATAATATTTATATAGATTAAATGATTTGCATTGGTACCTTAGTGTAATGTAAGAATACACATTAATGAATGTATGTCTTTAAAATTATATGTACATTTTTAACATGTGCGGAATTATTTTATGTAAACTAGAGATTTGATAAGGGATGGATCACTATCAAGCCAATCTCAGTGTTTTTTTGTGTTGAAGTCATTGGGGTCCAATTCTATTTGAACACCAACATTCTTCTAATTATCTTCTTTTGTATTCTGCAGAAGTAAAAAAAGGGCATACAGGTTTGAAATGGCATGAAAATGAGTAAATAAATAGTCATTTCAGCAGAGCAGTGGTTCCCAAACTACTTCAGCCAGGCCCCCCTTTTGTAGAGAAAAATATCTTTAAGACACGAGAGATAATTTGGGAACCAGGGTCAGATACAATGTCCTCGGGTAGGCCAAAGGGACGGAAGGCGTGCTGGAAGAGTACTTCTGCTGCTTCAAAATGCTGTGGGTAGGCCCTTTAGGGGGACATGTTTGCAGGTTTTGAAGACACAGGGTGGAAGATCTGTCATGAAGTCGGTACCGAGATGGGACCAGGGACATTGAGGAATGGGTAGTGGTATCAGCTTACCTTCAGGTAGCCTGCGTGGTGTATTGGTGATGGTACAGCCTGAGCAACTTTGACATATCGGGAGATGTCCTGGGTCATGGATGGCCACCAGTACCGTTGACTGAGGAGCGAGAGGGTTCGCTGACTACCTGGGTGTCCAGAGCCCCGAGAGGTGTGAGCTGAGTCCATGAGGGGCAAGTGGTAGGCCGATGGAACATAGATTCGCTCCTCAGGACCTCCTAGCTAGGGATGGGAATTGATAAGAATTTAACGATTCCGATTCCATTATCGATATTGCTTATCGATCCGATTCCTTATCGATTCTCTTATCGATTCTCATTGGGTGAGGGAATAAGTACAAATTTGTTTGTTTGTTTGAACTCGCTTTAATATCTGATCAGAAGCACAGAGTATACACAAATTATGTGTAGCAACCTCAGAACAAACCTAAAAGTAGGTGAGCTACTTCTCAAAGTAAAGTTCAGGGAACCATAGCCTAGGCACGAGGCAGTGTTTCTCAACCAGTATGCCATGGCATTCTAGTGTGTGCCTTGAAAGATTTTCAAGAATAGTGCCTTAGGATTAGGAAATTGTTAATTTTCACATTCATTGGTCCAGACAAAAAAGATATAAAAAACTGCCATTTATGTGCCATAAAAACTAAAAACACAGACTGAAAACAGTCAAGGAAGAGCTTGTGCCTTTTGGAATATTAACAGTGCTCATTTGCATTCAACCTGAAACAAAATTCAACTGACATAAAAATACAAAGAAGTCTTCTGTAAAGACCACAACTATCAACTTTACTAAAATAAATTAACAATTAACAATTTAAAAATTGGCAAATGAACAATTTTTGTGCAGAAAAATTATCATGTTTGCCCTAGTCTCGCGTAGCCAGACCTTCAGACTGACGGCTGAAGGTCTGGAACTCATAGCAGCTTTCTTTGGCCAAGGCCCGCCCATAAGGCCGTTTGACCGACATGTCAAACAACCAATTACAGTTCGTTTCGTTCAGCGTCACGTGGAAATGTCCCCACAACAACAGACCGGCGTGCAACAAGTCAGTCAGCATAGAAAATCAAAGGAGGAGAAGAAAACCGAACACAATACTGAATCGGCCAGCTGCGATGTCAGCGTCTGTTGTTTCATGTTTGCCCGCAAACGCGGCTGATATCCCCTTCACAGTTAGGTATTTCACTTGATCTTCCATAATAGATCATAGCTGTCAACATTGAACATTGAATATAAGGGAGATTTCCCGGAATCCATCCCCAAAATAAGGGAATTTTTTTACACGATTCTTACCCACCACAAACTTTAAAAATAAAGCACTAATCATTAAAAGTCTAAAGAGTTTATAACTACAAATGAGTGAGAGAGAAAGAGACAGTGTGTGTGTGTATTAGAGAAAGTGTGTCATTTTTTAAACATTTTTTATCAGAGAATGTTTAAATACTAATATCAGCTTACGAGGGAAACGGTACGTGGTGCTTCGGGGGCTGCTGGAGATGATTAGGGAGAGGTCTGTGCTCCTTTACCGATCAAAGCGCGCGCTGACACGGAGTATAATTGTTTATACTTGACGCGTCCGCACGAGCGCGGCAAAGATTACGCGTTGGGTGCGCAAGACCGGCAAGATTTCGCTTGGCTGTGTGCACAGCTTTTTTTGTAACAGCGCGCGCGGCGCCGCATCCGAGGATGAACGACTTCAAGCCGAATCTGCCCGAGCATGTACGTCCCACACAATCAGAGCGTAAAAATACGGGATATTTTACGGGAAAATAATAAAACGGGAAGACAGCGGGAAAAGAGCTAAAATACGTGAGAAACCCGGAAAAAACGGGAGGGTTGACAGCTATGTAATAGATAGGAGGGGACACACAACTAGTAAAGTTGGATCTGCTGGGAATCCTTATAAATGCTGACAAAGGGTCGGCCAGGCTTGGAAAATAATACTCTTCCCAAATCCCGTCGGCAAACAGGCTAAAATATCTCTTTTTGTCTCCACTAAGTGCCTCAAACAAAACTCCTGGACATCTCTTAAAGAGTCTATGCCGTGAACCTCGCATACTTTTGAGAATCCTACGTTTAGCTGATCTTGATAAATGCTCATTGTCACTCATGTAAACACAACAGTTTTTCTTCCGCAATCACACGTCTGCGCTTTGTTTCCCGGCAGACCGAAAATAAACGCGACACTCGCACCCCCCGGAAATCCGATCAAATTCAACCAATCAGATGACGACTTCGACATTCCTGAAGTGTTTCCAGTTAAGTGTACCATATGCATCAGACGTTTAGCCAACGTTCCGTGGGCGTGACGTCTGAGGCTGAGACTATGTTTGCCCTCTCAGGAAGGAAACGAGATCTTTCTGGACTTAGGGTGTCTCCAGCAGTGGAGAACACCCTTTCAGAAGGGGTGGAGGACGCTTGGACACAGAGATACTTCTCAGCTAGAGCTGACAACACTGGCAATGTGTCACTCTTCTTCCACCACCAGAAACTGGCACTGTCTTTGGTTGGAATGGGAGGAAGACTTCTATAAAGCTGGATTTCTTGATCCACTCTCTGGGCTGTGGAGACAGGGGGCTGCTGCTGCGTGGAAAGCAGCTTGCTGTCCTCTTGTTCGAAAAGTTCCTCTAGGGCTGTCCTCTTTTTCTGCTTTACAGGTGGCATCTGAAATAATCACATAACCACAAGCTTTAGTTTTAAATGAAATAGTGTAACAATCCCTACCATCTATCATCATTCATCACAATTAGCTACAATAAACTTACGTAGTCCTCCTCTTCTTCTCCATTCTCTTCTTCTGCCTGCCCCTGTGTCTCTCTTGGCTCTGACAGCTTGAGAAGCAATTTACAGTGTAAGAACCACAGAGCAAGAAGAAAAGGTCTCACAACAGATATATGTTAAAGGCATTGTCAAATTCAAATACCTTCTCAACTGCCTCTGTGTTTGCTGCCACTGCTGATGCCCTGACCCTCTCCCAGATTTCATCCCTGTCCATTTTAGATTTAAATCTGGGATCTAACACAGTGGCTTCCTCCAGGAATGCCTGGATATCATCATTCATAAGTTTAAAATGGAGGACAACCACACAAATTTACAAGAAAATGTGAATGACAATAAATAACCATTAGTGTATATGATTAATTGTCGTATAGTAATTAATTAATCATTACATGTCAGTGACTGTACCTGGTAACGTTTGGAAAGATCATTCCAGATGTTCTCCTTAACGCTCCTGACGAATGCAGAGTTGTCTCCCTGCACTGTGTAATGTTTGCGCAGTTTCTGAAGGATGGGCAATATCTGGCCACAGGTTGGACTTTTTTCACTGGAGACAGCAAGTGTGGATGTGTAATGCATCCTCATCAGCAGCACAAACTCCTCTGCTTTCCTCAGGTCATCATTGCCCATTCTGGCCAGTCTGCAACATAAACAAAATAAAAAATATATATTGGCCAAACAAAACCCTTTTAATGGCTATAGTCAACCAATAAGTAATTTTAATTTTTTTCAAACATTATTTACTTCTCCTTCTCCATGGGCCTTCTAAGCCGTTGGTCTATAGCTGCAGCTTGGATAGCAGGAAACTGTTCACAAAATCTCTCCATCATCAAAAACAGAGAGTTCCATCTCGTCCTCACATCTAAAAGGAGCATGTGCTGGGGAAGCTCTGTAGATACACACACACACACACACGCACAAGATTATGAGATTACATTAAACAATGTTATATTACTATTACTTAGTAATTTTTTATTTATCCAAATCTGTTTTATTTATATTTATATGTTACAATTTGTATGTTGTTAGCTTGCAATTAAAGTACAGTATTTAAACAGAAGGCATATTACTACTTACTGAGGAGTTGTTGCTTTTCCTTCAGGACTACTTTAGCCATGTGGGATCTCTTCATCCATACGATCACAGAACGAATCCTTGCTGCCCAGTTGGAAACTGTATTGCAGTTGTACAGCTTCTGAGCTCCAAGGTTAAGTGTGTGCGCAAAACATGTAAACTTGATGATATTTAGTTTTCACAGCTACATCCATATTTGCTGCGTTATCCACAGTTGCTGCCACCACCTTCTCTTTCACTCTAAACTCCTCCAGGATCCCCTCAATCTCCTCGGCCACAGCTATCCCTGTTTGAGCTTTGTACACTGCTCTGGTTTGGAGGACTTTTTCTTTACTCTGACCTTCCCTAACATAGTGCAATGTTACAGTGAGGTAGTGGTCTTGACTGAAACTAGTCCAACCATCTGCTGTGATGGCTGCATGTGTGACATGTTTCAGCTCTGTGATCAGATTGCTCTTTTCAACCCCATACCAAGCAGGAATCAGATGATTTGTTAAACTCTCTCTGTTTGGGGCATAGTATTTTGGGTTGAGAGTCTTTATCATCTCGCTACAGAAAAGATATGGTAGGACTAGGAATTAATAAAACAGAACTATACTGAAATAAAAACATGCAAATTTTGGTCATGCATTTGTTATTTGCATTTGAAAAGACATGTTGGACAAAATACAGCAAATTAACCTACCGAAATGCAGAGGCATCTACTGTGGCAAACGGGTGCAAACCCTTTACCAAAAACTTAGTCACTGCTCGGTGACATTCGTTTATCCTCGCCTCTGTCATTTTATTTTTTCCCTGCCTCAGTAAACGGAGTTGCTAGACGTGCACGAGAGATACTTGCTGCAGCCTCTGAGCCAGCCTCCGAGCCAGCCAGACTCTGGCCGTCATCATCATCATCTGACAATGGAAATAATCTGTATAGTAAAAGTTTACACAATGAAATAGTGCTTACATTAACTAAGTAGACAGGGCCTGTCCTGCCTGGAGAGTTTAAGGTTACCCTCGGCATTAATAACAGATGGCGTCCCGATTGCTCCGCTGCTGCAGCTGCTTGACTCACTTGTTGTGTCGCTAAGTAGTGTTTCAAAAACGCGACAGTCCTGCAAATGATTTGCATGCTGTGTGGCCAAATGTTTCTGCATGTTGGAGGTATTTCCCCCCTTTGAAGAAATTTAAATTTTACATGTGTTGCAAGTGACAGTATCGTCGTTTTTTCGCATGAAATGTAGCCAAACTTTAGAGCGCTTCTGCCTTGATGCCATTTTGCCGCGTTCTGAATCAAAACAACGCAGCGTGTGTGTGACGTCATGACGCATTTGCAACGAGCAGAACCGATAAGCGGAATCGTTAAGCAGGCATGCTAACGGTTCCCATCCCTACTCCTGGCAGAGCAGGTTCAGCATGAGTGGCTTGGCGAATTTGATCGTCGATGGACCATTGAATCGGACTAACTATCATGGGTTGAGGATCACTGGACTCAGGTTCGGGGTGATACAACAGTGAGAGGACATCAGCCTTGCAATTCTTGTGTCCAGGTCGTTAGGTGACTACTAAGTCAAATCTTGTGAAGAATAAGGCCCATCTGGCTTGGTGTGGGTTGAGGCGTTTAGCTTCACGAAGATATTCTTTGGTCAGTGATTACCTCAAAGCAGTGATTTGCTCCCTCCAGCCAATCTCTCCATTCTTCGAGATCGAGCTTGATAGCGAGGAGCTCTCGGTTGCCGATGTTATAGTTCTACTTCACCGGGGACAGCTTTTTGGAGAAGAAGGCACATGGATGGAGACGTTGGAGATTCCCCTGCCACTGTGAGAGGACCTCTGTGAGGTGAGAGGTGAACTGTAGCTCTGAATGAAACGACGATAGAAATTGGCGAATCCCAGGAATCTTTGAAGTTCTTTGACGGTGATGGGTTGTGGCCATTTTTGGATGGTTTCTACTTTCCTCTGGTCCATTTGTATGCCTCGTTGGTCAATGACATACCCTAAAAACTGGACAGAGGTGGTGTGGAACTCGCACTTCTCCAGCTTGAGATATGCTCTCTCAGGCGTTGGAGAACTTGCTTCACATGTTAGCGGTGTTCGGCCGGGGTCCGGGAGTATATCAGTTTGTCATCGATGTAGATGATGACGAACCGCTGGATGAACTCCCGGAGTACCTCATTCATGAACAGCAATTCTCGTTATGAACAGCAACAAAGACGATTTTTTGGTTAATTACATCCTTATTCTGGGAAAATGTTATATACATACATCTGTAGCGTCTGGACCAATCAGAGACACAAATTATTAATTATATTTAATGAATAATCCAACAAACTCACTCTCCCAACAAAGTTCTATGAAACCTCCCCCACAAATTAAGTCAACACTGGCAGAACCCATTTTCCTGTTACATGACACCTTAAGACTGATAACAGTTTTACGACCCAAAAGAATGTGCAAGGAATTGTCTCCTAATTTTTTTTCTGAGAAGAAGAAATGAACCCTTTTAATCCTATATATAACCATGTGATAGATGTCTTAACATGTATATAATTTCCCATCTCGTTATTTTCCTTTTATGTGGTTTGGCCTATGCATTCATTCTCTCTTCTAAACTATTTTGGTCTGAAACATGACTTGCATACTATGGTTAACCAAAATCATATGTGTAGCATGTTTAGTCTGTATAAAATCCAATCTTCGTCCCCCATTTGTTAATTTACATTACATTTTGCTAACTTTATGACGCATTAGTGTTATAAGAATCTTGAAGATTCTTTTCGTAAACACCCAATGAAATTAAACATTTAAATGCCCTGCTAGAAGACAATGGGTCGTAAAAATTCCCTCCAAAGGGGATGGCTTTTGATTGGCTCACACACCTCCAGAGGGTGTAACGTATTCACACTTTAAAAAGTCTCTTAGCTCTCTCTTAGCTCTTCGCTTGTCCTCTCTGGTCCTCTTGCTCTCTTACTCTCTTGGTCCTGTCATGATCCGGCCTTCTTGTCCTTGATTTCCTCTGGTCTTGAGGCTGGATCATGACAGACCCGTGTTTTGTGTACAAGCGCATGGCCAATTGCTTGGGCCATGTGCTTGTGTTGTCTCCGTTACGTGACCCCGCCCCCTTGTTATCCTCATCTCGTCATTATTGTCTAGTCAGTTTCACCTGTCCTTGTCTAGTCAGCTTCACCTGTCTTTGTCATTAGTGTCTCCCTATTTAATCCCCTTGTGTTTGCTGTCCTGTGTCGGTACATTGTCAACCTGTGCGTGTTACTCTTTGTGAGAGTCCTGTGAGTACTTAGTCTGAATATTGTATTAAGAATTGTGAGTTTATGTAGCTGTTTGTTTTCTTCATCTTGTCTTTATCAGTCAGTATCTAGTCCTAGTTTATTTCCTGTCTTATGCCGAGTTCAGACTGCACGATTTTAGCCCCGATTTTGGCTCGCCGACAGGTTTTGAGAAATCGCCGACAAATGCCCGAAATCACAGGCAAATCGGTGCTCGTTCACGCGAGTGACAATCACGCAGTGTGAATGAGCAAAGACACGATCTGAGAGAATCGCCGACGAGTCGCCGATGCCCGTGAGATATTTGGCATGCTAAATATCTGGACCTGTCGGCGATTCACAATCCTGCTGTGTGAATGTGTTCTGACTGAAAACTACATCGGCGATGACCGACAGCCAATGAGAGAGCAAGATACAGGACAGCAGGCTGTTCGGGGAGGAGTTATAGACCAGAATATCAGTATTTTAATAGATAGGCTTATATTTACAATTATATCAAACAGAAACAAAGCACAAACATTTGCATGACCAGCAGCAACAGCAGGACATTTGCAAAATTATTTATTTACCCCCAACTCTCTTTGCAAAACACAGTCCTTGCTCCCCTCCTGCATAAACTGTTTATAAATTTTTTTTTTTCATTTTCGCTACAAATCAGTGCACAGACAATTTGTAGGCTATCATTTTTAATAACAAATTCAGTGTCGCGCGAGAACTCCGGTCTCACGCGCGCGTGATCTTCCATTATTTCCTATCACTTCTCGCGTTTGTTTGGTTGTGAAACGTAGTTTGCGGACCAGGCAGAAGTTGTCGGCGTTTCTTTCTTTTGTAAAGTCATGCAGTGTGAAACCTCCTGTCGCCGATCCATCGTGCAGTGTGAACACAGCAGCAACTGAATGTTACCCCAGATAATCATGCAGTGTGAAAACAACAGTGACCCGATTATTTTGAAAATCGTGCAGTCTGAACTCGGCATTAGTCTAGTTGTACTGCCCCATCTGTCCTGTTTTGCCCCCTCGTGGGTTTTTGTTTTCTGTTTTGTGACTCAATAAATCCCTGTTAGTCTGCATATCGTCTGCGTTTGGGTTCGCTCTTCAACCACATGACAGGTCCTTCTTGAGAAGTCCTAACGTGAAGATGAGGCTGAACTAGAAGTCCCTCAAGGACTCCCAAGCTTGCGCCAGGCTGCGCCTTGTCTTTCCATTCACCAAAGATCCTCTGACTTCCACTGATTCTCTCTCATCAAGACCACATCAGCAAAGATCAACTGGAGCCTCAACAAATTGCATCAGGACAGTTTAATGCAAATGGACGAGACATAAGTATCCTTACCCCCTTTCAAGAAGGGCATGTTTGTTACGTTTCTACGAGGGAGGACTCAAATGCAGAAATGTGTTAACAGGTTTTATTGAAAGACAGTTGACAAGACGAGATGGTGGTGGGTGAGGAGGTGAATAGTCCAAACAGTAGGCAGGGGTGAGGCACAAAGACAGGCAGGCTGAGAGAGCGCTGAATCCAACCCAGGATGATAGTAGGAGGGAGGGTAGACACAGAAGGCCAGCAAGATACTGTCTTGCTGCTTGGCTGATGGTAAAAGCGGCCAGGGAAGCTCAGCTTGGAGACAAACTGGGAAGACAAAAGACACAGCAAGCACAAGAAACGACGAGACTAGACGAGGTGAGATTTAAGTTAGCTCTGACTAGAAATTACTAGACTGTCAAACAAGCAATGTAGCACAACATCTATACAGAAGAACAACATCTAACGAACTGGCAACACATGAGGGAAAGAGCACACATTTAAAGGGAGCTAAGAACAAGAGGAACAGGTGAGCACACTCAGACAAGGAACAGGTGACCACACTCAGGTAAACGAGGACTCAAACAAGGGAGCAGAGAACATGAGGAACAGGTGACAACACTCAGACAAACGAGGACTCAACTAGACAAGAGGGTGTGGTACAGGGAAACAAGGAGGCAGGAACAGAGCACATGGCCAACACAAACAAAACCATACGTTCAAGCACAACACAAACATAGAGACATGAAACAAAGACAACACAGACAAAGCTGCCAGAGCAAGACCCTGACAGTACCCCCCATCTAATGGACGCCTCCAAAACAGGCATAGAAGTCCAAGGAGGCAACAACTGGGGAGGCGGGTGGGGCGTAAACATAGAAGTCCCAAACTGACCAGGAAGCACAGAGGGAGGGATGGGGCGGGTGGGAACAGAACCGGGTAAAAAGTTCAAGGTTGACAAAGGAGGTGCCGGCTTAGGGGAACCATAACCAGGAAACGCAGAGGGTAAGATGGGAGGAATGGGAACTTGATAGGAGGTACTCTTGGACACAGGAACTGGCCTCACTGGTCTGGACTTCCAACTGGGCTCGACAGACTTGGGGGCGAAGACATGACTAGCAGGATTGGTGAAGGTCTTGGAATCAGGTACTGGGACTGACTCGTTAGCGCCCTCCTGGGCTGCACTTCCGTGCTCGGGGACTGACTTGTTAGCGCCCTCCTGGGCAGCACTTGTGTGCTCTGGAACTACACTCTCTGGAGCAACGCTCACATCAGCGGGCTCTGGGACCTCCCTCTCAGCAGCGGGTGCTGGGACCACGTTCATTGGGGCGGGCTCGGGGAACGCCCTCTCTGAAGCGGCGGGCTCGGGGAACGCCCTCTCTGAAGCGGCGGGCTCGGGGAACGCCCTCTCTGAAGCGGCGGGCTCGGGGACCGCCTTCACAGCGGCGGGCTCGGGGACCGCGTTCACAGCCGCGGGCTCGGGGACCGCCTTCACAGCCGCGGGCTCGGGGACCGCCTTCACAGCCGCGGGCTCGCATTCTATGGTCTTGACAGGCTTGGCAGAAATGTCTAGGGACTTGAAAAGACTTGTAAGACATTCAGAGAAGGCCTCTGCAGCAATGACAACAGGCAGCTTGGAAATGGCCTCTGTGAACATGACAGGACTGGGAGAAATTGTCTCTGTGGGAATGATATTGCTAGTCAATGGAATTGATACCTCAGGAACCACTGGGCCTGGAGCTTGAGAATGGAGAATTGTAGACTGTTCTGCACAGGCCTTTCTCCTCTTCCTCTTTCGACGGGCTGATACTGTGTGATGGACTGCCTCTGTAGTATCTACAGCTAACTCAGCCAACCCAGGCAGAATAGCAGTGACCGTCGACTCAGCAGTGACTAAAACAGACCTAGCAGACTCTGAAGTAACAGGAACACTCTGGGTAGTTACTGGGAAAACAGAGGTTAAGTCAGCAGACTCAGAGGTGGCTGGAACTGCCTTAATTGTCTGAGAGATGACAGCGGTTGACTTGACTGGGTCTTGAATAACAGAAAATGACGTGACTGGGACTGACCTCGATGCCTGAGAGATGATGGTGATTTGTTTGACTGACTCTGGGGTAGCTGTGGTGGACTGAACTGTCCTATTCCGTCTGAATCTTAGTTTCTTAGTGGAAGCCAGAGGAGGATCATAAATGTGACGAGACAGGCGAGGAAGGGTAGGGTGGTTGTTGAAAGCAGATTCCGGTGGACTTGGCGGCATTCCCCACTTACTGCGATTACCAAGGTACCTAGAGAAACCCCAGAAATCCAGAATCCTGAGAGAATCTATCTCCCATGCAGGCAGGGGGTCATCCAAGCAGGAGTTAAAAATGTCCTTGAGAGCAGCGTCATTATAATCTAGCCCCACAGACATGGTCCAAAAGAATTGGGCAAAACCCCCCACCTCAAAGCCATCCTGGCGAAGAGCAGTGAGACCACGATGACGAGCCATTCTCTCAGGGATGTTAGCAGGTTGCAGGATTTCGATGTTCATTCTGCTGAGTCCTGAACTGGCCAGTTCGTTCTGTTACGTTTCTACGAGGGAGGACTCAAATGCAGAAATGTGTTAACAGGTTTTATTGAAAGACAGTTGACAAGACGAGATGGTGGTGGGTGAGGAGGTGAATAGTCCAAACAGTAGGCAGGGGTGAGGCACAAAGACAGGCAGGCTGAGAGAGCGCTGAATCCAACCCAGGATGATAGTAGGAGGGAGGGTAGACACAGAAGGCCAGCAAGAGACTGTCTTGCTGCTTGGCTGATGGTAAAAGCGGCCAGGGAAGCTCAGCTTGGAGACAAACTGGGAAGACAAAAGACACAGCAAGCACAAGAAACGACGAGACTAGACGAGGTGAGATTTAAGTTAGCTCTGACTAGAAATTACTAGACTGTCAAACAAACAATGTAGCACAACATCTATACAGAAGAACAACATCTAACGAACTGGCAACACATGAGGGAAAGAGCACACATTTAAAGGGAGCTAAGAACAAGAGGAACAGGTGAGCACACTCAGACAAGGAACAGGTGACCACACTCAGGTAAACGAGGACTCAAACAAGGGAGCAGAGAACATGAGGAACAGGTGACAACACTCAGACAAACGAGGACTCAACTAGACAAGAGGGTGTGGTACAGGGAAACAAGGAGGCAGGAACAGAGCACATGGCCAACACAAACAAAACCATACGTTCAAGCACAACACAAACATAGAGACATGAAACAAAGACAACACAGACAAAGCTGCCAGAGCAAGACCCTGACAATGTTAGAACTAAACTGATGGTTTGCTCAGGCTGTTGATCTGCTGAACATCAAACAATGCTATAACTTCTTGCTTTCCTGTATTCTGCTCCAGCTCTCTTTCCCTTGTTAAACTGTATGGATGTATGTATGTGTATTTCAGAGTAGTTTAAATGTTTAGTCTAGTTAATAAAGTCTTTTTCATATCACGCGTAAAGTTGTCCGTGTCTCAAGCTCATATCTGGAGTCACTAATCATAGATCTTGACTACTTGCTCTTAGTAGTACTTAGTAAGAAAGACATTTCCCATGCCCCGGAAATGTACATTTCTATTAATTAATTAATAACCAATATTGAGTGTTCACGGGATGAACCGAGTAATTGGTTGTAATGTTAATGTAGCTACATCAAGTTAACCCGATTAACTGATCCAAATATTCATAATCAATCATAACAAGTTATGATTGATTATTAATATTTCATAGAGCTAGTTTGCTACACACCTTATACATATATATATACAGTGGAGAGAACAAGTATTTGATACACTGCCGATTTTGCAGGTTTTCCCACTTACAAAGCATGTAGAACTCTGTAATTTTTACCATAGGTACTCTTCAACTGTGAGTGACAGAATCTAAAACAAAAATACAGAAATTTAAGTAATTCATTTGCATTTTATTGCATGACATAAGTATTTGATACATCAGAAAAGCAGACCTTAATATTTGGTACAGAAACCTTTGTTTGAAATTACAGAGATCATACGTTTCCTGTAGTTCTAGACCAGGTTAGCACACACTGCAGCAGGGATTTTGGCCCACTCCTCCATACAGACGTTCTCCAGATCCTTCAGGTTTCGGGGCTGTCACTGGGCAATACAGACTTTCAGCTCCCTCCAAAGATTTTGTATTGGGTTCAGGTCTGGAGACTGGCTAGGCCACTCCAGGACCTTGAGATGCTTCTTACGGAGCCACTCCTTAGTTGCCCTGGCTGTGTGTTTCGGGTCGTTGTCATGCTGGAAGACCCAGCCACGACCCATCTTCAATGCTCTTACTGAGGGAAGGAGGTTGTTGGCCAATATCTCGCGATACATGGCCCCATCCATCCTCCCCTCAATACGGAGCAGTCGTCCTGTCCCCTTTGCAGAAAAGCATCCCCAAAGAATAATGTTTCCACCTCCATGCTTCACTGTTGGGATGGTGTCCTTGGGGTTGTACTCATCCTTCTTCTTCCTCCAAACACGACGAGTGGAGTTTAGACCAAAAAGTAGGGATGCACCGAAATGAAAATTCTTGGCCGAAGCCGAAGCATAATGAAACACTTGGCCGAAGGCCGAATACTGAACGCGGTGTTTGGCATTTGTTCCATTTATTTTGACAATTTTTTCACTTACTATTTTGTCTCGCTTTTCAGAGAAAAAAAATCAAATTTAAAAATATTTATTTAATACTGAACATTTTTTTTAACATTCCATCAGATATTATACAAACAAAGCACAATATAAGTAAATAAATTACTAAAATAGTAAAATTAAAAAATTAAAATATTTGGCCATCTTTGAAGCCCCCCTTCTTGAGTAGCCTATGTTAGGCCTATAACTAACTGCTGAAAGTAGTTGTAACTCAACAAAAAGTGCATTGAAAAGTGCAAAAAATTTGGATGAACCCACAACAAATGAATAACTGTCCTAGACACAAGCCTATTTCTTCAGAAAAAGTGGCAGGTTCATCTTTATGAAAAGTAGCTTCTCTGCTTTCTCACATGAAAGTCGGTTCCTCTTCTCATCGATGGCATGAGATGCAGCACTGAACAGTCTCTCGCTGTCGGTGCTTGTGCATGGAGCAGACAAGTACCTGGGATCAGAATAGTTAAAATTTTAAATATTGCCGTTTTCTGACAGTTGCTCATTTCAAAACAAACAATGTCTCAGAGATAATGAAATGTTGAAAACCGTTGTAGTCCTACTATTTTACTACACTTAAAGGTCCAGTGTGTGATTTTTGGCGACATCTAGCGGTTCGGTTGCGAGTTTACACTAAGGGCTCAGCCCACCGTTCACCCCTCCCTTTCGAAGAAGCTACGGTGGCTAAAACGGGACAAACATCGTCGACTGAGACAGCAGAGAATAGCCAGCGTAAACCAAGTTTCTGTACCACAGTCCATTATAAACCACATCATGGATAAAGTTTCTTAATACATAATATAATGATAGTAATCAGCTGATTGTCTCACGAACGTAACCAGCACATTCTCCCCACATAGCAAACCCATAAAACAGCGAGGGAGAAGAACCACATGAAAATATGCAACTATATATTTTTTCTAACAGGGTAGTAAAAGTTTAGCTGGCTAATACGAGCTGTTACTGTGGCTGAGCTCGTTAAAGCGTAAAGCCTTGTTTAAACTCGACGCGTCCGCATGAGCCCAAAGGTGCGTGTGGCAAAAATTACGTGATTGTAACAGCGCGCGCGCCTCCGCATCTCCTAGACACACTTACTACACACACAATAGGCTTTTTTTCTCTGATTTTGGAAACTCGATCGACTTAAAATGCTTCCAAGATCGACGGGTTGGTGATTCCTGTAACTGTTTTACGGTCAATGACAAGAGTAGCCTACTAATCAGCTGTCACACGAACTTAACCAGCACATTTATCCCCACATAGCAAAGCCATAACACAGCGAGGGAGAAGAATTAAGTTACATGAAACAATCCAACTACATATTTATACCACTGACAAGGGAAAAGTCACTACTCACGGTGTTTATGACTAGCTTCTTCTAGCTTCCTGCGGCTTCTCTTTCAAGGTAGTGACGAAACGCGCTCTGTAGCGTTGTTTGTTCGCGTTCGGCTACTGTAGAAACATGACGTCACAATATGGCGACCTTCATAGAAGGGGATTCCCGCGCCTATGTAGATATAAATGCCTCATTCTAAGGTAATAAAAACATTACGGTTTATTAAGTAAGTTCTTTATACACCACTGAACACATAGTTATGGATGTCATATTTCATTTCTGTTAATAAATACTCAAAAATGTTACACACTGCACCTTTAAAATAGTACCAAATACATATTATAAAATACAGTAACACTTTACAATAAGGTTCCATTTGTTAACATTATTGCATTAACTAGCATTAATTAACAATGAGCAATACATTTGTTACAGTATTTATTAATCTTTGTTAATGTAAGTTAATAAATATACAATTGTTCATTGTTAGTTCATGTTAGTATAAGTGCATTAACTAATGTTAACAAATACCACTTTTGATTTTAATATTGTATTTAGTAAATGTTAACATTAAGATTAATAAATGCTTTTAATAAGTTTTTTTTGCATTGTTAGTTTGTGTTAACTAAAAGACTATTTAATGTTAACAATAGAAACTACTTAAGTTTTACGAAAAAATAAATAAAATCTTAAATTAATTTCCCATACGAGTAGCCTATCTGCGTGCCATCTGTGCCAGGTCGGGAAAGCGGCCTTGATTGGTCCTCCAAAACTCGAGAGGGTTATTGCTCCTGGGGGTGGGGACTTCTGAGAGATAACTATCTAATTGTTGAGCTTGTCCTCTGTCTTGCAAATGGGTTATTCTCTTGGAGGATCTTATCGAACATGTAAGACAGTGAGACGGTGCACGGCTCATCTGTAGTACGAGCTCGTTTTCTCTCTGCGCTGTTTTCATCTCCTGCGCTGTGCATCACCTGACCGTCTCCATCACCTAGCGACTTTCCCAAATCCAACTCGGCCTGGATCATTTCTCGTGTGCGCAACTTTTTCCCCACATCCAAGTAATGATCTTTATATTGTGGATCAAGTACAGTCGCGATGCAGTACAGGGGTTTGAGTCCGCCTGACTAAATCGTGTGCTGACAGCCTCTAAGAGCGCACTTTTAGTTGTTTTCACTCCGTGGTCTGTTTCAGTCTCTTTGTTTAAAAGACGCTTTAGTGCTGCAAGTTATGTGCGGGCAGATCATGATCTGCTATGTATGTAGCCAGGACTCGCTCTTGCGCAAAAAGGCTTTCCAGCATATAATATGTACTGTTCCACCTTGTGCTCACATCTTGTTGGAAACGTTTTTGTGGCGTTCCGAACTGTTCTTGGATAGATTGTAGGCGCGCATAGGCAAGCGGGGAATGTTTAAAGTGGCCAACAATTTTCCTGCCTATCGCTATCACATTCGCTATACTGCGCTGACTCAACAATCCCTCGTTGACCGCCAGTTGAATTGTGTGTGCCATACACCGTATGCCTTTCAGATTGCTATCTTCCATGGCTTTAGCCTTATTTCTTGTGTTGTCACTGACTACCGCATGCACTTTAGATCGGTCGATATGCCAAGTGTCAAACATGTTAGTGAACGCCTCTGATATGGCTGCAGCTGTATGGGACCCTCTAAACTCTTGTGAGTCCAGCACAATCTTTTGTAGCATGAAATCTGTGTCGATCCACTGCGCAGTTAAACTCAGCATACTGGTGGGGCTTACATCCGAGCTCCATATATCAGTCGTGAAGCTGAGGGCTGCAATATCTGTAGCCAAGAGCTCATGGACGTGAGTTGAAACGACGTTATACATCTCAGGTAAGCACACGTCTGTGAAATGCCGTCTACTAGGTATGGTGTAACGGGGCTCAATATGGTCTATAAGCCTGCGAAATCCAACATCCTCTACAACCGAGAATGGTTGATCATCCAATGCGATGAATTCCATTATCCTTTTAGTAATGCCTTTAGCTTTGGCACTGTCACTGGTAAACTTTTTTGCCTTTTCTAAGAAGTCAGCAACAGATGGAGTGGGTGTCCTGGGACTGGGAGGAGCTACTTTACTTTTCGCTGCTGCCGCCGTGTCTTTCTCGTACTCAGCCTGCTGTTCAGGGGTGTCTTGATTTTAAGTGATAAATCAAACTTGTAGTGCTGTAAGTTTTTGCAGATGCACCCCCTCTGGACAATTCAACAGAACAGTGTCTGCAAACGGCCGTTTTTGCCTCTTTCTCGGACACTTTAAAATGCTTCCACACCGCCGACATGTTTGCTGCATTTATAAACCGCGCGCCTCTCACTCTACGTTGGTTACTATTTGATTGCGTCATCAAAAACGTCTTTGTTCGTAAAAATTTATTCAGTCTTTTTACTTATTCGGCTGAATAATTTTCATAATTTCGGTTGCAGAACATTCGGTGCATCCCTACCAAAAAGCTCTATTTTTGTCTCGTCAGACCACATGACCTTCTCCCATTCCTCCTCTGGATCATCCAGATGGTCATTGGCAAACTTCAGATGGATAACAACTTTTGTGTTATCCTGGACATGCGCTGGCTTGAGCAGGGGGACCTTGCGTGCGCTGCAGGATTTTAATCCTTGACGGCGTAGTGTTACTAATGGTTTTCTTTGAGACTATGGTCCCAGCTCTCTTCAGATCATTGACCAGGTCCTGTCGTCTAGTTCTGGGCTGATCCCCCACCTTCCTCATGATCATTGATGCCCCACGAGTTGAGATCTTGCATGGAGCCCCAGACCGAGGGAGATTGACCGTCATCTTGAACTTCTTCCATTTTCTAATGATTGTGCCAACTGTTTTCACCAAGCTGCTTGCCTATTGTCCTGTAGCCCATCCCAGCCTTGTGGAGGTCTACAATTTTATCTGATGTCCTTACACAGCTCTCTGGTCTTGGCCATTGTGGAGAGGTTGGAGTCTGTTTGATTGAGTGTGTGGACAGGTGTCTTTTATACAGATAACGAGTTCAAATATAGGTTAAAATGCAGTTAATACAGGTAATGAGTGGAGAACAGGAGGACTTCTTAAAGAGAAACTAACAGGTCTGTGAGAGTGTCGGAATTCTTACTGGTTGGTAGGTGATCAAATACTTATGTCATGCAATAAAATGCAAATGAATTACTTAAAAATCATACAATGTGATTTTCTGGATTTTTCTTTTAGATTCCGTCACTCACAGTTGAAGAGTACCTATGATAAAAATTACAGACTTCTACATGCTTTGTAAGTGGGAAAACCTGCAAAATCGGCAGTGTATCAAATACTTGTTCTACCTGTTGTATATGCCCCTGACCAGTGTCCAGTGAAGGCTCCTGCCCCTGACCAGTTCGGTTTCCAAGCCCTCTTCCATTCCACAGGCCTGGTCCTCCTTCCCGCCCCCTGGTCCGCATCCACTCCGCCTCCCTCCTGGACTTATGTCTGTTTTTGAGGAGCGTCTGAAATCCGCTTCTTAGGGAGGGAGCTCTGTCACGATCTCAGCCTGTGTTCCCGTCTTGTGTGAGGACTTTTGTGTTATTTACTGTCTTGTGCCATGTTTTGTAGTTCTGTCAGGTCCATTAAGTCAAGAACACACATGACAATAAATGATTAGGAAATTGTATTGAATAAATTGCAATTCAAGTTGATCATTAAAATTTGGCGGTATGGCTCTGTTCAGGGAGTCCTCTGACCTTTCATGAGCACCATGAAATAGCAGAGTCAGAGGACAGCAGCAGCATTAGGGAACGCTCACACTTTAGTACTGGGAGAGCAGAACTATTTCCCCATATGAACAAAGCAGCAACGATGACAGAAAGCAAATGCCACATTATACACGACAGGAGGAGCTGGGGAGGAGGTGGGTTGCAGCGAGAGCGAGCAGTTAGGAGTGAACTGAATCTGCTTAAATAGGGCACCCTGATTTGAGCGTAGGTATTACCAACGAGGGGAGATGAACAGCAGATGCGCTGATGCAGCTCAGCTGAGCGATCGCTGATGAGACCATGTAGTCGGCCGATAGCGTTAGCAGCATCTTGACTACCTGGCCTGCCAGAACTGACGCTAATGCTCACTTTCTTTGTAGTTTTCCTGGTTGATTAGTCTCTCCAGTTGTGTCTTGTTAGTTCCCTTGGTTACCATTGTGTGTTGTTCCCATGACAATCAACCCTTGTTAGCCTGTGTATAAATTGCCCTTGTGTTTTTCTTGTGGTTTGTCAGTCGTTGTTTGCTGGACCATGCCCCTGTCCTGAGTTTCTTTGTTTGCCCTGGATTACCGGTGTTTATATTGTTATTAAAGTAGTGCATCTCCGTTACAAGCTTCCAACGGAATAGATTTTTTGACGTGCGCACACTGCAGGAATATATAGAGTTTCTCGCTGTTTGCGCATACTAGCCATCCTTCTACATGGCTTTTTTTTTTTATAAAGAGCAGACTTAATATTTATCTATTTCGGGTTCTAATTAGGAGACGACAAGCACATGAACATCTGTGCTTATCAAGCAATAAAAACATCTTTCCCACGGCCAAAATAAGGACTGATGGGACGTTGTCCTGCTCATCTTCAAAGACGATGAGTGGAAGGAGAATTTTGGAATGACACGACAGTCATTTATGCCACTTCATTCAACAATAACAGCTCGTTCCACGCGTCATATGCCTACGTCATTATGTGATTTCTACATTATTGCACATTTATAGTTTCGGGGTTCAATCTAAAATGTTTACATGCCCTCTCGATTGGATTAGAAAAGGTTTAATCACCCCTTACAATCAGGATTAAATTTTAATCAGATTTGGCTAATTTATTCTAACTGACATGGTTACATGTGACTTTTTTTATTCCAACTGTGCTACTGGTCCGATTACAATTGTAATGTGTAAACATGTAAACATACTGTCAATCAGTGTAACATTTCTATCATGAAACAGATGATAAATTACGCATTAGGGACTTTTTAGTGACAAGAATATGACTGACCCTATACGTTTTTTTGTCGATTTTTTTTACTTAACTGACCCTATACTTCTGTAAAACATCCACGTCACAGAATACCACACTGTGGCTACAGCCTTACCAGAGAGAGAGAGAGAGAGAGAGAGAGAGAGGGAGAGATAGAGAGAGAGAGAGCTCTGGCGGCGATCTGTGTCACATGTTAGGAGAATACAATCAGTTGAGTTTCACAATATGTTTGATCATTTCTTTTGCTACAGACACACAGGTGAGAGTAAATACGATAAGTGGGAGTGGTGTGTGTGTATAACTGGCAGAGCAGCGGGGCCGTCAGGTCATCACACACTCCTCACTGAAGCTTTACCGCCGAGGTGAGTGACTTTACATTACTCTCATCACACCTGACAACACGTTTACTAAGGCTTTAAAATGACTGCAGTGTTTTATTTTAGCCCGCAATGATCCAGCCATTGAAAATTAATTTGAAACTCTAATGGTCATAATAACAGCACTACTGCTGTTACTGCAACTACACAACTATTACACTATTACTACAATTTGCAACAACAACTATGATGAGTGATTAACTAACCATGTGTGAAATAGTTTGGGCATCTCATAACAGCGTAGATAAAGGAAAACATCGTGAATATTTCCCTCTCGTGCACTCTTTAACTGTTTTCATGCCTGTGCGCGTTCTCATACAGTACTTTTTTTTAGTACAGCAAAATAAATATTACTCCGTATGTCCTACTAACAACCAGTGCAACAAAAGGATCCAGTTAAATGATGTGTATATGTTTCTGCTGTTGCCTGGATATGGCATTACAGTTGACATACTCCCTCGTGTTATTGTTCTCATCAAATGACTGTTGTTAAGGAATGTCCATTGTTTAAATGCTTTCTTTGTGTCATCTTGGTATACACTATAGATGAAACTTATATGCAAAATGTCTATGGCTGTAGGGATACTGAATATAGTCCTGTAAATAGGTATCCTAATGTGCTTCATGTGGTAACATCTAACATCTTTTATTTAAAATAGGATTGAATATGACTGAATTGATCTGAGTAAAAAATTTAAATAAATAAAAAATCATGGACATTATTTTCACTTTATACAGTGAGACATACACTAGCTAAAGCATAGTTTTTTATGCAATTAATAATTGAACATATTAGCCACATTTTAAGTCCGACCAAGTTGTTGTATTAGTTTCCATGATATGAGCAAGAGTGTAAATGTTTTCCATGCCGTTGACATGAGTGACGAGAGAGCGAGGGAACGTGTTCCTGTGGTGTTTTGTGCCTGTGTGCGGGACGTGCTCCACCTGAACGGCTGCAGATTGTGCGTTACTACTACACATGCTGGAGTTTTACCTTTACTTGCCCTTGAGCTACACATTATTAATGAGCACATTCAAACATGGTTCGTTTTGCCCAAGGCAAGCACTCGCCAGCAATACAGCTGAGGAACAATAAACCACTGATAATTGAATATGCAATAATATATGTGACAGATCTCATTCTCACGACGACAGTGGCGGAGCCAGGATTTTTTCATAGGGGTGGCCAGGTAGGGGCCAGTAAACAGTCTGGGGTGGCACATAGATCTTAATTATTTTAACATAATAATTAGTTTAAATAATGTATTGGACTGTTCCTACACAACTGAATACAGTTCATTTGTATTCAATTGTAATTGAGAGAGTAGTGAATTAGGAATTATGGAATACTGAGTGAATTTGATATTTCTTTATTATTATTAGCTACTTACCACCTCCAGGCATATTAATAAAGGGGACACACACTATAGCTAAAGTTCTTTAGTCATATAGTAAACTTGCTCAGTTAGCATGGTTCTGGTTCTCAAAACCCCCAACATTGTTGCACCTTCATGGATGAGACATGCAGATGACTACTGTAGTTCAAAGATTATACCCTTCATTATACCCTTCATTGAATTTTATATAATCAATTAACTCTTCAACTTTCTATATTAGTAGTCAAAATAAAGAATCTAAACCGTTCTATCGTACCTAATTAAAAAGGGGGGAAACATCTCTTTTAAATCGCTATGTGCAAGAATGTGAACAAGGCGGAAGTGAACATGCTTTACAAATTATTTAGTCCTTTACAAATTAACGCAAAATTACCGCCTATCTTCTAGTACACATGCACAGTGCTCACATTTATTTGTACATAAAAAAAAACACATAGCCTATCAGTTTGTGCCTTAAACATGGCAGACTATTTTAGTCTAGACATATGTGACGCATATATAACAAATACATACATGCATGCAGTTTTGACACAGATTTTATCGCCTTTTTGATTATTCCACGAGTTGACGACAGAACTACAGCTACAGCACGCCACATTTGCGCGTGATGTGCAAGTACAGTACAACGTCTGACAGGACAGTAAAAAGTTAGTTTTACTGACATTTGTTGACCTTGCAACATCTCATCTTACTGCAGATAGCCAACTGATTCAGGACAACGCGCTTTTCTCCGCATCTGACGGAAGTGTCACAAGCTTTCACACAGATCTTTCAAAATAAAGTAGAATCAGAAAAAAAGAGAATTACGTTGTTGTTTCTTTGACTGGACATATGCGACTCACTCAAAACGGTCTTGCAACCCACCAGTTGAGGAACATCAAATCTATATTTACTATGCTCCGGTCACTGCTGAAGCTTATTCGGCACCTGTACATTTCCGCACTCGTTTGACTTGCGCCTGGCGCTGAGGTGAAGTTGGAGTGCGCGAAAAGTCTCACGTTTTTTGTGGTCTTAAAATAAAATTTTTCTGTGTTTTAAAAACGCAATTCTTGTAAAAAAAGAAAATAAAAAACCCTTGGCTCCGGCACTGACGGCCCAGTTTTCATTATTGGACATTCATTTAATGAGATTCAGTTGGAACACAAGTGTATATCATTCATGTTTATCTTGTTTGAAGTGATGAAATTGCTATCAATAGTATCAGATTACAGTCCCAAAAAATAAATCACCACATCCAACTGTGAGCCCCTTGAATGCCGTGGAGCCATGAATTCCTGTGGTGTAATTCGATAGGCTCTTTAAAGACACACACTAGCACTCCTAACCAGCATTATCACGCATGATTTGATCTGTTGTTGTGTGTCCATTGTGCGCCTCACCCTGTTGTCTTCCCCCTCAGCTCATAGCGAGGCTGTGTGGCCCTTCACATGGAAATGAAGAAGATGAGAGAGAATATGGGCTGGTTGTACTACCAGTACCTGCTCATCACAGGCATCTATGTGCTGGAGCCGTGGGAACAGTCCGTCTTCAACACAGTCCTCTTTACTATGGTGGCCATGGTCATCTACACCTCCTATGTGTTTGTGCCTGTTCACGTGCGTCTGGCGCTGGAGTTCTTCTCTGAGCTGGTCCGAGGACAGCCGGAGAGCACAGTGGCCCTCATGAACTGAAGATGGAGGAAAAACCTTTTTATTGATCTACGGGTCACTCTTGTTTATTTTTCTACTCAGAAACAGACAAGCCAGATTCAGCCATGTTCAAGTCTTCCGTGTTGGATTCCTGGATTCCTGCCGCGTCATGGGAATTCTGTAGGCAAAAGTTTTGGATGGATCACTGCGTGATTGCCAATACTGAGGATTTGCATGATATCATCACAGACACTTTGGCCTGTTGCTACTGTGCGATTAACGTCCTCTTCATCACTGGTTGATAATAAGGAAATCATTATTTTGACTCTATATTAGGAGTCCCTGATCGGACTGAGATATGATGATTATTTGCTCCAGTGCAAATGAAAACATTTAATTATAACAACGTCCCAAAAAACATTTATTATTGCATATTTTATATTCTGAAAGTTTTGTAATCACCTATGCAATGTGACTGGTCTAAATGAAGGTATATGCAGGTTTATTTTTAAATGCACTTGATCACAAATCAGTGGAGGCCATTTGTCCACTCTTGTGTTGATCGGACCCTTGTTCTGGTGGTGGTGGGATCGTCTTCCATCATTCCTGCAGGCTCTGCTCCTGACGCACAAATGCTTGATATGCATATAAATGTCTGGAATTACTGGCATTCACACATTTATAGGCACTTGAACGTTTGTTTATTAAATACTTTTGGTTAACGGGTTACAGTTTATATTGTTTATACAGTTTATATTTATATCTGTAGCTACTATGTACTGTTAGGTACAATATGCTTATTGTGTTGATGTTGCATTGCAAAACCCTTGTGTTGCTACTGAGGTGTGATACAGGTACTGTAAGGTTAGGACAGGTTTGGTGGTATGGGTAGGTTTAAGGGTGGGTTTAGATGTAAGGGAAGAGCAAAAAGGGTTTAAAGGGATACTCCACCCAAAAATTGTGTTATCATTTACTCACCCTCAAGTTGTTGCAAACCTGTATGAGTTTCTTTCTTCTGCTGAACACAAAGGAAGATATTTTGAAGAACGAGTGGAACAGTTGTTTGGCACCATTGACTTCCATAGTAGAAAAATAAATACTATGGAAGTCAATGGTGCCAGAGTTCCAATCGTTCTTCAAAATATCTTCCTTTGTGTTCAGCAGAAGAAAGAAACTCATACAGGTTTGCAACAACTTGATTTTAGTACAATGTTTTCAGTAACATAAGAATGTAGTCTCTCAGCTCTGTTGAACACATTTTACCATGTTTAAATTCATCCCACAGATTTACCATCAAATCTAGTACAGAAAAATCCTATTTTGGCTAATTACGTCTGGAGTCACTGAAATCAATTTTTACTTAATTTGTGTCTTATTTTGATACTAGTTACCTTTTAGGCCCCGTTTACACGAGAACGATTCCGGGTGAAAACGTAAAAATATTTTATCGGATGTGCCTTTCGTTTACACGGCAACGACGTTTTGGGGGCTTAAAAACGCAAAAAAGTGAAACCACCCTCCAGAGTGGAAATCTTAAAAACGCTCCGTCGCGTTCCCGTCTAAACAGTAAAAACGCAAATCTGCTCACGGTGGCTCTCGTCGCGTACGCATTTACGTCACAGGCATGCGCCAGTACAGGAAAATAACAACCAACATGTCAGATGATTTCCATACGTCGGACCTTCAAGTTGCCCTAGCAGCTCTGAAAAACATACAAGAGTCTTTTTAGCAGTTGTACAAAATATTCTAAGATATTGGTGTTGTTGTGTGGCAGTGCTTCACATTGCCACCTAGCCGCCTGGAGTGCATACTACATCGAATTTCACACACTTTTGCGTCACCATATGCACGCGGATTTCCCAACCATAACGCTCGTCTAAACGCAGAATAAAAAGTGATAACGCAACGCCACTTTTGCGTTTTCTCTTCAGATCGTTTCCGTGTAAACATAGCCTAAGTCACGTTTCTGTATTTTGAATGATGTTTTATTAACAAAGTTTGGGAGGAGCACGTTCAGATAATTAACACGAGTGGAGTGCACTCAGCAATCAATGATAAGAGGTAGACTCAGCAGTCTCACCTCAATCCATTGACAGTTTAGCAGCATCTCTCCATTTACATACGGGGGGAGTACTCTGGGTTCGGGCCGAGCTGGGAGCCCTCTCCTCGGACAGCACGCCAAATACGCATACTACTTTACTCCCTCTAATTGTATGTAAGTGTGAACTTGAGAAACCGTATGTGTCAATGTCATGTCATAACATGTCTCCTGGAATAATGACACAAATAAGTGTTGAGTGACACTTGACTTTTTATATCAGAATGTATTTTTCAGAAATAAAAACATTTTCACAAAATATCTGTCCCATTTCCTGTAACACTTTTAGGCTGTAAAACTTACATGGCCTCAAAGGATATTTTGAAAATGATGTAAGACTTGTAAGCTGATTTCAACTAGGAAAACTTTTATTTTTAAAAATGTTTTGTTAGTGCTGACTCTTACAATTATTTACACAGCAAAAAATAAGGCCTATTTGTTTCCATTAAAAAATATATAAACATACTAAATTATATGTTTACATTATGGGCAAAATTGCATACATATGATTTGTTTAAAGTAATTAAATACTAATACACTACTATTTGGCCAGTGGAAAAGATTGAGAATAACTCTTCTCTGAAATGTTATAAAATTTGTATTTATTCTAAAACAAGGTGTGGCAGAGCAGGTTAGACCCCGCCCTGTTATTTGTGGCTGTCACATGAGTGATAGATGTGGCAGCCTATCGGCCGCTGTCCCTGGGCTATTTAAAGACTGTTTATGCCACCTGCTCATGCGTCATTGTTAGCTCCGCCCCTTGTTGCAGGCGCGCCGCCATTCAATGCTGGCCGTGTTTGGTTGGCAGCGCCGCGGTGATGTGCAGGCTGTTCCGTTCCCCCAGGTAGGCTATAGGTAAATGTTTGTAATGTAGATTTGTGCAGCTTGCGATAATCTACGTGCTCTTCCTTTCAGTTGGTTTGTTTTTATGTGTACGCTGCTGTGAGCAACCGTACGCTTATACAATTCCGTGATGATCAACTGGTATGTAAAGTTATTCTTTTAAAGTTTCAACTAATATTTAACTGAGCTAATCAACTGATGTCTGATGTTTTTAGCAGGATATTGATTCCTTTGAAGATGCTCCGTCTTAATGTGGACGTTGGGCTGATCGTTTTCTGCATAAAATCCATTTAGACTGCGCTGCTGTCTTGCTGCTGTGTTACGGTCAGAGTTGGGTATAACGCGCTACTGTAGTGTAATTACATTTCGTGATAACGCAGTAATGTAACTCATTACATTTAAAATGTATGTAATTTGATTACAGTTACTAATGTCAATAAAATTAAGTTACTTACGTTACAAATGTACTGTTAAGAAAAAATATTAAGTAAAATACATTTCTAATCACGTTTGGCGCGGCTGCGTCAGTTAATGAGCATGCGCTTTAATGAATTACCGGAGAACGCGGCTGCTAAAATGGACGCAGACGTCTACGGGGGGCGGGGGCGGGGTAGCTTTCTTATAACGTAAAGAAAGCTAGCCGCGGTCCTTCTCTACAGATGCAGCTATCTCGTCGTCATTAAAGGCGGAAGCGGCGGCGCGGCGGCCGTTGTCCGTCAGTGAGCGACTCGAGTGAAGCTCGAGGCGCACCGGCGAGCTTTAACGGACTGGAGAAGGCTCGGGGACCCGCTGAGTACGGCGCTTTAACGGCGCGGCACTACAGCGGGCTGGCCCGTTTCCCTGACGACTCGCGGGCAGAAGGGGGGGAGGTCCACACATAGACATAATAGTCTATGGGTCCACAGAGCTCGCCCAATTAAATTACGGAAAGAACTGAGTTTCACTTTGTAGTGTATTTTTGTGTAGTTTTAATATGTTTTCAAAGTAACTTGAAAGTAAAGTAATTAGTAATCAGATTACTTTTTACATGCAGTAATCAGTAATGTAATCAAATTACAATTTTAAAGTAGTAATTGGTAATTTGTAGTGGATTACTTTTTTTGAGTAACTTACCCAACTCTGGTTACGGTGTTGTATGTCTTCACCGCTACAACCATCGATCTGTTCACCGCTGCAGGTGCCGAAGTGGTGTACGTGGGCTCGCCCTTCAGTCATCTTATCATTGGCTGCCTGTGTGTTAAGTTGTATGTTTCTTTACTTTGTTTTTGGTTAGTTTGGATGTTGATTATTGTGCAATGTGTTAAGTTGCAACTTTGTTGCTTTGTGATTTGTTGTTTTGTCTACAAGCTATTGTTTCCTTTGTGGTGAGTGTTTGGTATCACCAACCACTCTGAATTTTGCTATTATTTGTGTTTAGTGTATTCATTAATCTTGTTTTTGTTTATTTTAGGCTGATGGACCCCGGGTTGGGAGGCTAGCTTTTCTTGCCTTCTGGTGATGGTACTTTAAGCACTTAGTGTGGTTTGCCGCTTGTAACCACTTATACCTCACTGGGCGTGCGTGTGTGTGTGCGTGTGGCTTTTGAATTAGATACTTAGTTAGCCTACCCCACTACGGGTGAGCCTCAACCATCTTAACAGTTATTTTATTTTATTTTCTCGTTTATCGTGTGGGTGGATGAACAGTGTGGTACAAGTCGTGTGTGTGTGTGTGAGATTCTGCCTTACAGTGACCAGAAAATTTTACCTATTGATGTGAACTTAATAAATTAACTTTTGTACTGATATCCACATCTCTTTGCCCTCCATGGTAACGAACCTGTGTGCCCTATTTACATTGGGTAGTTATTTCCCCTCTCTCTGAAGAGGGGTGGCGTAGTCAGCTTTTTGTTTATTTACCACTATACGATTTGGTCTTTCCAACCGTTTACCCCCACCGTAACGCTACAAAGGCAAGAATACTGAATGATTTTAGCAATGCAATGTGAGGAAACATAGTCCTTATCTCATATTTTCCTAATGTCTTGTGTTAAACGTGGTATCAATGGTTTTATAAATCTGAAAACTTTTGTGCGTAAGCAAAATCTAGCTGTTGTGCATACGCACACTTTTTTTAGGATGAAAACTATTGAAAGTTTTATACATGAGGCCCCAGGTCTGGATGAGCTGTAAGTATTTAAGTGCCTGTTCACTAACCTGTGGTTTGGGGTTGTTTGATGCACTTTCTTTTCTTGCGTTTCGCAGGAATGAGCTCGTGGCTTAGATTTGAACACCTCTACCATCATGAGATCCTTGTTTGTTCCGTCTACCTCGTGGCCATGGTTGGACTAGTCGGCGTTTGAATGTCTTTATTTTTTCATTATGTTTTCCCCTAGAACCTTGTAATAAATATATATTTTGCAATCCTATCTATTTTGCGATCACCTTAATAAAAAATAAAAATGGCCTCAGAGTTAGAGTTTTTAAAACATCCTATGGAGAAGGAATGTCTAAAGATGACTAACTAGAGTTAGTCCCAAACGTTGGTTCGTGGAAAAACGCCTATATTGATAAGCTGCCATTGGGCGTACAATGGGCCGGAGGGATCGTAGGGGGAATTTGGATGACAAATGCCCACAGACTTGCAGGCGAGTGGGCCTTTATTAATAACCCCCCTATTCACGGATCCTTACCCACTTGCCACGGAATAGGGGTTTTTCGGACACCTCTAGTGGGCGACAGAGAGCATATTGACCTCAATGGCAGACAGAGAGATGGATCAAAACTGATAAAAAATACTTTCTCAGGCCCTAGGCCCGGGCCCCTTCGGCACGTCACTCAGGGCGGGCCCATGGTTCACCGTGTAGAGTTTGGGGCCCCTGGGACCTTTCTATAAAAATCCCACTCGCCCATTAAATGAATGTATTTTTCCACAGTGGTTTCGCGGACGCCGCTTCGAAAGGGCCGATCGACTAAGGGGCGCCGTTTTCTGACTCGCCATGGCCCCCTGGTGCGGGCGGACGAGTTTGGTGGCCCTGGGGCCTCGTTCAGTGGTCGAAAGGTCGAAGAAGTGTGAAAAACACGTTACAAGGGTCAAAAAGGTCAATCCAACGGAACGCGCGACCGTACGGAGACGGAAGGTCGCAGGGGCCCGAAACTCGGCGAGCTCCGTCGTCCAGTGTCCTTGAGTCGGGCCCCCGAGTTTGAGGGGCCTAGCCGCTTTCTAAGCGTTTCCTAACCCCCGTTTGTGATGAGTCCATTGATTGTGGATGGTGACTGGAAAAGGTGGATGGTGACTTTGCCAAAATTACAACGTATTAATTTTTCATGATGACCCACTGGGTCCTACGGACACCTAACCTTTCATAGTGCTTAGAACGGGACGAGACGCTTCCAGGGAGACCACCCACGGCCTCGTTGGCCCCCGGGGCCCCGAGATACAGATAAAAACGACGCATTTATCTAGGCCAAAACTCGACGGATCCGGCGGGCGCTGAGCTCTTTGGAACCGTCTAGTTGAGCTGAAAAGAATGGTTAAAAGTTTTTGAAAAATGGTGGTGTTTTGGTGGAGATATTAGCCGAAAACCACGGCGCGCCAATCAAAATGGCGTCCGCCGGTGACCTCTCGACCCCCGGGACAAAACGGCTCGTATCTTGGCAACGCGAAGACACAGAGAGCTCAAACTCGGGTGAGGATGTCCCGCGGGGACCCTCTCCTGAACGCGAGAGTTTCGGGCCCGGGGACGCCCCCCCACGGTCGCTGGGCCCCCCGACTTTGAACGGCTGTAGCTCGGGGGCCCTGTTGAGCTGGACATCGTGGGTGGGCTCTTTGGAAAGGCCTCGTCCGGCAATGTGAGTTTGGGGAACGTGGAGCAAGGGACTCCTGCAAAAACGACCAAAAACAAAAGAAACCCATTTGTCTGGAGATTGTTTGTTTTTTCAAATCAGTTGTCGTGACAATTAACGAGGCTGGGGATTGGTTCCAAACAAGGGTGTGAGAAGCCACCATTTCGCTCAGCTCATCACATCTGCTGACGTTTGACAAGCAAAGGTGAGATTCTCTAACCCTATTCTCTAACATCATAGTTTATGCAGTCGTAAATCATTTTAAATTGTACTATAAAGTGTTATCGTGCAATGATGTCGTATTATACATGGCTTTATTACACGTACATGACTATTTTTCTTTTTTTCGGGCCTAAATTGATCAATCCGGGGAAGTTATTTAATGCCAAGTTCCCCCGAAGGCCTAACATTTGTATTCATTTCATTTTTTAACATCAATGAAGCCCCATGTACAATTGTCAGAAGCTGACTCATATTTTTTTATTCTTTAAAGATGGTTAAACGATACGGAAATGGTAAGTAGTTCCTTATGCCACCACAAAATGTTACAAATGGTTTATTGCACATTATCTTAGGCTTTTTTGTGTCATACACTGTATGTTTGGACTTTTTTGACAAATCTTTTCTTACAGCTATAAAGTGTCCAATGTGTCCAGCTCGGCTGGCGCACATCTCCGAACACCTGGGGAACGCCCACGGCATGCACAACCTCGGGCAACGGGCGATTATCACCAAATACGCCCGCCGCAGAGTCAGGCTTTTAAATCTGGCTTGTCCGCTCTGCGGAAAGGTTGTCAAGTACCCGGAGAAACATCTCCTAAGTGGGCACCGGGACTTGACAGTAAGTCAGTGTAAAAAAAAATGACAAGATGTTGTTGTTTGACCCGTTGCAATCGTGTTTTTTATGTGTTTTTTTCAGACCTGCTCGAGGTCAAAGGCAGTGCGGGCGTTGGAGAAGTCGGTGACCATGGTGAAGCTGCAGCTGCTGTGGGACAACAAGCCAGCCGTCCCCATGGCCCCCGACTTCTCCCAGGCCGAGGCCCCACCCGATGCCGCCGGGGACGAGGCCTGTGTCGGTAGACCGACCGGCTCCGGTGTGGGCCTCGCCGCCTCAGGTGACTGTAGCACCGGTCGGACTGGACGAGATCATTGGTGAGAATCCGTTTATCATCGCAATCCTAAAAATTGCTAAAATTAATGAATGGTTAATTGATGGTTTGTTTTTCAGACGAGCTGTTTGAAAACTTTGATGGCCTGGCGGCGCTGTGCAGCCCCGAAGACCTGGAGGCCGCTACAGGTATGAATCCCCCATGTCATCACAATCCTAATAGTGCTGCAGATAATCGATAAGTGGTCAACTACATTGATGGTTTGCTTTTCAGAAGTACAGCCTCCCGTCTTTGCTGATTCGGCACCATTCGGGCCCACAGCGCCGCCAGAATCCCGCCTAAATTCCAACTCATTTATCCGGTTTCATGATGGAAGACACAATTTTAGTTTTTCACATGAACTTTGATGACTGCGATTTCTGTCAGGAGGATGGGATGCCGGAGGAGGAGGAGGACGAGGAGGAGGAGGAGGTGCGGGACAACCCGGAGGGACCCTGCAGGAAGCCCAGCTGCCTTCAGCTCAAGGCCGAGTTGGCTGATCGGAAAAAGAAGGCGGCATCTCTGAAACGGGCCCTAAGGCGTTTTATAAGATTGAGGCGGGCAGAGAAGAGACGCGCCCAAAGACCCCTGCCAACTCTGGGCCAAAGGACACCAGTGGCCGCCAGGTTCACAGCCAGAAGCTGGCAGAAGAGGACACGTCCGCTTCAGTAAGTCCATCTTTTGGTGGGTCTGTTTAAGTTTGAGTGGGCGTGTTCGCTGACTCTTTGCCTTTCTCTTTTTTTGCAGGGGAGGCCGAGGCAACCGGAGAGGATCTCCATATGGGGAGCGACCTGAAGAGTCCCACCTTTTTTTTTCTTTTTTTTTTTTTGTATACAGACAGGAGCCATCTTTGGAAAACAGTCTCGACTAGTCAAACCACGAACGACGTGCTAAGTGAGCTGAACTGTATGAAGTTCGGTGAACTTCTGAACTGTATGAATGGCGTTCGTGGTTTGATTAGTCGAGACTGTTTTCCAAAGATGGCTCCTGTCTGTATACACGAAGTGGACTGTCTTTATAAAATATCTTCTTATTAAACGGTCTGTACACTTACAAAGTTCTCAATGCTTCGGTTTGAAGGTAGGGACCCTCATTATGTTCCTGTGATTGTGTGGGGCTATTTTGAGTCTTGTTAGTGGTATAAACTAGCGATTTATTTTTACTTAATAGATGCCCCCATTACTAGCGTTATACGCTAAACAGTTTTTAGAGATAAAACTCTTTACATTCGATTATCATGAAAACAAATCTCAGAACGGTTGACTAGGTACCAATGTTTTATTAGACCAAAGGTTCATTTTGCGCCGGAGTTCTCCTTTAATGTCACATGTGACATGATAATAATTTTACATCCATTTAATTACCGTATGTTGCACTCAAAGTTAAGATTTAAAGGATTGCCACATTACTTGATTTTAACTATTTTCAAATATTTGCATTGTTACAGCAAATACCCGGTAGCGTAGATGAGCTAACATCGTTCAAACATACTTTTAACAAACCTGATTAAAATAAATAAAACATAATCTCCTTTTATTTCTCTAGACTACATGTGTTGAACATTTTGAAATAATATTTCTTAAAAACCTTTAATATTGCCAAAGAAATAAGGTAACACAAGTGTCAAAATGGTATGCCTACATGCATTCTTTAAATAAATGCCCAAAAATGTAACAAAATAAAAAATAAAAAAATTAAGCTCTCATGTATGTGTATTCATGAAGTCAGAGAGTGTTATAATAATGTGTTAAGTTTAAATGTTATAAAAATAAATCTGCTCTTCAAAAGGAGTCATTGAGGTGTCATTTTGGGTTAGCCATTTTTTTTTCATGCTTTCTCCGAGAAAAACAGGATGGGGAAAACATCCCAAGAAAAACAACTCCCCCAGGAAGTAAGGAAGATTTGTCTTATCATAACAAAGAGTGGGCTGTATAATATGTAACTTTGTGCCCATTTTGCTTTGACTTTTTCCCTGAAGACACGGGTATAAACATCTAATTATATTGATCTTACAGCCTGGTCTGTGTGAAGTGTCAAAATGGTCACATTTTGGGGTCTCCCCGCCAGACAGGAAGGCTCCAGATAAGAGATAGAAGACAGTTGTAAAACAGCAGGTGACCGACCGGGCTATCTTTTAATTGCTTGATGTTTTCTGAAACAAACTGTAAATGCTAATTGCTAACACATAGCAGCTACACAGAGAGGAAGGGGAGGGCTGGTGCCCCATGCCATGATGGAAACAACCTTCATTTTCAATTTAGCAAACGGAGAGCAAACATCTCTTCTGCTCAGAAATTCAAGGATCTGTGATTTTAACCAGATCCAAAAAGACCTCCTAATTTCACCAGTGGTAGGTACACTTCAAACATGTTTAAAACTAATTTAAAATACTTGATAATTTAACATCTTATTTCAAATAATACAAACTATTATTCACTATTTTATGTTTTATTCATCTGTGTCAGGCAGTATTTCGCGGTGTATTAAATTAAAATACTCGATAATTTAACAGCTTATTTCATATAATATAAACTATTATTCACTATTTTATGTTTTATTTAACTGTGTAAGACAGTATATTGTGGATAATTTAACATCTTATTTAAAATAATATGAACTATTACTCACTATTTTATTTATCTGTGTAAGGCTGTATTTCGTGGTGTATTAGATTAAAATACCTATACTTGGTAATTCAACAACTTATTTAATATAATATCAACTATTATTTACTATTTGAAATGGTCATATAGCCTATCTGTAAGCCAGTATATTGCTTATAATAGTATATATAGTATTATGTTCCTATATCACCTATTATTCACTATTTTTTATTTATTGTTGTAAAACAGTATATTGTTGTGCATTAGATTAAAATGCTTATACTTGATAATTTAACATCTTATTTCAATAATATGATCTATTATTCACTAATTTATATGTTTTATTTATCTATGTAAGTCAGTATATTGCAGTGTAAACCTATAACCCTGATGTATAATAAGTTTAATTTATATATAGCGCCTTTCCCAAGCTCAAGGACGCTTGACAGTAGATAACAAGCAGTTTACACATAGACGGACAATGGCATTTGCCCAGTCCAAGTAATGAGCGATTGCAGTTGCAAATCACATACAGTTACAATACAAACATAAAACAGGGCAACAACATTAATTACAGACAACATAGTGGGCAGTTGGAGTGAAGATGCAATAGATTATTGGAACCTAGGAACCTGTATTAAATTAAAATGTGTATACTTGGTAATTTAACAACTTATTTAATATAATATCAACTAGGGATGGCCCGATACCGATACTGGCATCGGGTCGATACTGTCCTAATATACTCGTACTCGTACTCATAAAAATTCGCCGATACCACGCACCGATACCACGTACATTTTGCAAAACGAAACTGGCCACCGCGAGTGCTTTGTCGAGGTGAACTGAGGCATAGGAAAGTATAATGTCGGCGGTTTGGGCTCATTTCAAGATAAGGGATGATGACAACAGCAAGAGAATAGGTTACGAAGGAATAGAAGAGGTTACGGGAGAATAAAACGATTCGCAGGACTCCCGCAAACTAGAAATATCTATGAATAAAACATAAAAACTAAAAGATTTTTATTCATCTCTTGCAGAAAAGCAACAAGAACAACTACAACAAAATAGAAACGATTTACAGGACAGAGTTTCTATTCATAACATGGTTACAGCGTTGAGCGATGTAGCCAATCACAGACATATGTGTTGATTTCTTGAACGCAATGGCCAATCAGAAGCATTTAAGATAGACTCCCCTCACCGCTCAAAACGGACTTTTTTGTTCAGTGCTGAATTCTGTATGCTGGCAAATCCTCTAATTATAACAAACAAAGTGTGGATATTATGAAAGATTGATTGTGCAGCCAGTCAGCTTCCTTGATAATAACAGAGATGTGTAAGATCGCGATGAACTGTCAGCTTTTAGGATTTATTAAGGGAGCGCACTTTGCGCGCATTCAGTCATGCCAGACCATGCACGCAGTATCTGCTTGCTTTTATGTTAAATTAACAGTGGTTTGTGTGTTAATACATTTATTATTTTACAAATTTTTATTTTATTTTTAGACTTGTTAAAACAAGCAGAGAAGAAAATAAAAACAGTCTTCTAATCTGTGTTCTAAAATAGTCGTCTTCTTTTCTGGGAGCCTATTACTTTTGCGGTAGAAATATCGGTATCGGTACTCGGTATCGGCAAGTACACAAATGTAAATACTCGTACTCGTATCGGTTTGAAAAAAATGGTATCGGGCCATCCCTAATATCAACTATTATTCGCTATTTTATGTTTTATTTATCTGTAAGACAGTATTTCGTGGGGCATTGGATTCAAGTTTGCATGCTTGGTAATTTAACAGATTGTTTCAATTATTTTATGTTTTATTTATCTATGTAAGTCCGTATACATTGGGCCAAAGCAGGGCCAAAAGGTCATAAAACCCCCATAAATGGCATATCCTGTCATAAACCCCTCCCCATCTTCATATCCTGTCATAAACAGCTGTCAAAACCATAAATCATTAATCATTTTTGACACAATGTACAGTATATTCACTACTCAATTCGATAAAAAAACAGTAATGCTTTTTCACAGCTTATTATTATTATTTTTAAACATATTAATTTATTATTTTTAAAAAATAGATTAATTATAATTTTAATAATAATTATATTATATATTATATATATATATATTAATTAATTGTGTTTAGTTTTTCACTATTGATGTTTTTTTCTGCATTGTGGCCGATTTGTAGAGAATTTGTGTTTGTCAATTTCCCATTCATTTCCTATGGTCGGTCAAAATTCATTGGTGTGTATGTGTATAAAAAGTGTGTTTGTGTGTGTGGGTGAGTGTGAGTGTGTCTGTTTTGCACTCTTGGTGTTTTAGAGTTTCACCCCTTCATTGTTGAACACTTTTTTTCTGCATCGTGGCCGATTTGTAGATTGTACACACAAAAATTCTCAGACTTTTTGTCTTTTTGTCAATTTCCCATTCATTTCCTATGGTCGGTAATTTTTGACCGAAGAGCAAAAGTGTGACTATTTTTTTATGACCACTTAAACTGCTCGAATCATAACCTCAAATTCTTTTTGTGTTCACATACCTAATGGCCTAAAAGTCACAAAGTTTCATCATTTTCTGATGAAGCTGGGATTTTTAAATATTCAAAACAGATTTCCTTAATCACAATGTATTGGTGTGTATGTGTATAAAAGTGTGTGTGTGTGTGTGTGTGTGTGTGTGTGTTTGTGTGTGTGGGTGTGTCTGTTTTGCACTCTTGATGTTAGAGTGTCACCCCTTCATTGTTGAGCACTTTTTTTCTGCATCGTGGCTGATTTGTAGATTGTACGGACAAAAATTCTCAGAATTTTTTCTGTTTTTGTCAATTTCCCATTCATTTCCTATGGTCGGTCATTTTTGACCAAAGTGCACAAGTGTGACTATTTTTTTTTTTACGACCACTTAGCCTGGTCGGATCATGACCTCAATTTTTTTGTGTTCACATACCCAATGCCATAGAATTCACCAAGTTTCGTAACATTCCGATGAAGTTGTGATTTTTAACATTTCAAAACAGAAAAATTTTCGGTCAGAAATGACCGAAGAGCACCTGAGCTATTCCAAAATCCAGAACAAACTCAAAACAACGTACAGTGCTGTATAGAGCTATGGTTGAATGGAACTCTCTTCCAGGTCATATTGTTAAAACTCAAAATAATATTGGTTTTAAAAAACAATTAAAGGAATTTTTTATGTTAGCTTATATTAGTAGATAGAGCATATCATATGTGTATGTGTATGTATATATATATATATATATGTGTGTGTGTATGACTATATACAGGGGTGCACATAACTTTTTCAGTGAGTTACTCACACTGCACTGGTGTTCAGGGACAGGCATTAAGCTGGTTTAGATCGTACTTATCTGACCGTTATCATTTTGTCTCTTTACACGGGGGAAAATCAAAGTTGACGTCAGTAGACTACGGAGTACCGCAAGGATCGGTGCTAGGCCCTCTGCTATTCTCAATATATATGCTGCCACTTGGTAATATTATAAGAAAACATGGAATTAATTTCCACTGTTATGCTGACGACACTCAATTATATATTTCATCACGACCAGATGAAAACATTACCTCATCTAAATTGACAGAATGTCTCAAAGATATAAAATGCTGGATGACGCGAAATTTCCTGCTATTAAATTCAGATAAAACGGAGGTATTACTTATTGGTCCAAAAAACTACACACAAAACCTCTTACAATACGACTTTAATATAGAAGGATGCCCTGTTACTTTTTCCACTACAGTAAAAGACCTGGGTGTTATACTAGACCGCAACTTGTCTTTCGAAAATCATATTTCATCTGTTACAAGAACAGCCTTTTTCCACCTTAGAAACATTGCTAAATTACGTAACATGCTATCTGTTTCTGATGCAGAAAAGTTAGTTCATGCATTCATGACCTCGAGACTAGATTACTGTAATGCTTTATTAGCTGGTTGTCCTGCATCCTCAATAAACAAGCTACAGTTAGTGCAAAATGCAGCCGCTAGAGTTCTTACTAGATCAAGAAAATATGATCATATAACACCGATTCTATCATCTCTGCACTGGTTACCTATTAAGTTCCGTATCAATTACAAAGTACTACTACTGACCTATAAAGCCCTTAATGGTTTAGCTCCTATGTACTTAACGGACCTTCTTTCGCCCTACAATCCACCGCGTTCTCTAAGATCACTAAATTCAAGGCTTCTGGTCATTCCTAGGATATCGAAGTCCACGAAAGGAGGGAGGGCGTTCTCACATTTAGCTCCAAAACTCTGGAATAGCCTTCCCGATACGGTCCGATGCTCTGACTCGCTGACACAGTTTAAAACTAGACTAAAGACGTGTCTCTTTAGTCAAGCATTCACATAATGCTTACCTTTTAGTCCTCTGCTATGCCATACGGAACCGTTTGCCACTGAAACTGCTTAACGCACCAGTGGGGCTCGACAGCCTTATAGACAAACGGGTCGGTCCGTATGGTTGCGGTTGGGTTGCGGAGAGTTTGGGTTGCGGAGAGTTGTGAGATTATGGTTTTCTAACACCTACTCCCGTGTAATGGAAATCATTATGAACATCAGCTATGCTAATTTTTTTCCCATCTGCCTTTCTGCTGTTATCTCGGGACGCTTGTCCCGAGAAAAATGGCGTTCGTAGGCTCCAGTTTGGTATCCTGCCTCTCACGGGGATTTCGGATGCCTCAACGCCTGTGATGAGAAGACCAACGCCTGTGAAGAGACGACTCAACGCCTGCGAAGAGACGACTCAACGCCGGCGATATGTTATCCCCTAAATATTACATGATTAACTAAATGTATTTTTTCCAGGTACTTTCTGATATGCACTTACTGTAAAGCTATGATTGTTAGCCAGAGGAGAACTGGCCCCTGACTAGCCTGGGTTCTCCCAAGGTTTTTTTCTCCATCCAATCTGATGGAGTTTTGGTTCCTTGCCACTGTCGCCTTGCTTTTGGCTTGCTTAGTTGGGGATATTTAATATTCAACAATATTATTGAACTGTGTTGTACTACTTTCATGTTATCACTGTGAAGCTGCTTTGATGCAATCTGTATTGTGAAAAGCGCTATATAAATAAATGTGACTTGACTTGACTTGACTCAGGTGAGTACCAGGAGATGGTGTTTGGTACTCACCCCATATGTAGCGTGGTCTTAATAAGTGCAGTCCTCCTCAGTGTAGAAGCTGTCAATCATGACGTCACATTTCCGTTTTTATAGCATCAAATAAACTAAAGACCAAACTTATTTAAAAAAACGAACACTTAAATTTACATCAGCGTGAAAAAAAACTACCTAAAATGACAGAAAACATCTTTGGAAAAAAATGTATTTGAAGTGTAATTTGATTGTTTAGTTCATTAGACTTCATGGTGAGGATTTTGAACAACTCACTGTAGATGTGTCAGCCGGTATTTTGTCAGTCAAAAATAGTCGATCGCCGAATGCAACTCAACAGGGAGGAGAGTAAAGATGGAAAGCTCCTAAAGCTTAGTTATAAATTCACGGATAATTTGTTGTTTTGTCATAAGTGAAAAACAATATTGACCTTGTATTTGAAAAAGGATCCTCATATAAGAAACAATACTAAAATTCAGAGTCAGTTCATTCGCATTCGGAGATCGACTATTTTTGACTGACAAAATGCCGGTGTTACTGTTCCGGCGGACACAGACACAGTGAGTTGTTCAAAATCTTTCTTTCTAGTAAACTCTGTGTACACAAACAATGTTCTCAATGCTCGAGGTCATGTGTAGAGCCCCTGGTGATACTTCCAGCAAAGTTTCATGTTGGGCCGAGCCTTCTTAGTGTTTTAAAAATAGCGATTTTTGATGCTTTCATATACGTGCCCCTAGCTCTCCCATTCAAAAGGCAATTTGACCGAAAACGAAAATACGGTCAAACTTAAAAGTGGCGTTTCCATTCTAATTATGCTTTTAAATGTAAGTTTGCCTCGGGTAGATTAACAAAAAGACCCTAGCATTTTGCATTTAGCAGGTTGCATTTTGGCGACACGCAAAGGCGCGTAATAACACAAGTGGCATTACACATTTCTGATTTATGTCGCGCATGCGTACCTACGTACCAGTTATGTGCACCCCTGACTATATATATGTATATTTGTATTCCATGAGAATTTGTTTTTTTCATTGTATGATTGTGCATTGGTTGTGTAGTGCGTTTTTATTCGTGTTATGTGTTTTCCCCAGGAAGAGTAGCGGATGCATTTTGTTGCATCAGCTAATGGGGATCCTAATAAATTAAATTAAATTAAATCAAAGCACAGAAACTGCTGTAGGGTGCTGCCCCTTTAAGGACGTTGATTCTGTGGGCTCATGTGATTGCCTAGGAAGAGGCGCAGGAAAAAACTGAACTGAGTGAGAAAGCAATGTTGATGCTTATGCAGACTTTCTAAAGTTCTATAACAATTTCAGATAAAACCTTAGTCTACTATATATTCCCAGCGTGGTAAGTAGCATGTTGTTGTTATAAGTATATTGATAAAAGCACTATGTAGATCGCTATTTGCGATTAGCGCCTAAACGCCTAATGCTATTAGTTTGTTTATTATGTTTGGTTAGACATTTACAGTTTAAATTGCCTATTTAAATATATATGCAATATGTGTAGCATTTATTTGTTAAACAAAGTTTAATAGGTGTTTATAATACAGCGACTGTTTTAGAAATCTGTATTGACAGTTGTATTACACATAATGTTTCATGCTAATATGTTGCTTGTAGAGGATATCTTTGATTTATAAGCATATACTTTAATGTTTATTATCTAAAGCTGATATTATAATGTTTGGAGTAATGTATTAGGTGATGTAAACATTACTGGATACTAATTGCATATTGTTTTTGTGTTTACAGTTTGACCGCATACAAATGTGCACATAAATATTCCTTACTACAACTAAATTGCAACAAAAAACCTTAATGTGTATATTGTGAGTTCTGCACAAGAGGAATAAAAGAAAAAACAAACAAGATCCAAGTTAATGTTATCATTTTATGGGTAACAACTGCACTCGTTAAAATTACAAATTCAATTCAATTCAAATTTATTTGTATTCACAATACATACATTTTGGAGAACAGACAGAAGAAGATCCGTGCATTTGATCGTTGTTTGTGTTTGGCATGACATGACTGCTGCGGGCACATGTGCAGAGTTTTAACACTTTCTAATCTGGTTCCCACCCCTTTACATATGAATGCAAAACTCCATAGAGTCACTTTATTCCGACATTGTCTAATAATCCAAATGTAGTTGTATAAGTTATTATACTATTATACAAACCAAAGGACAGGCAATGGTTTTCGGGCTATAGATATAATATACAGATATACAGAAATAATGTTTGTCTCTTCTGTTTTTGTTGCAAAGGTAGCTTATCTAATTATGATAATTTTAGTCATTAAAATGAAAAAATATCTAAATAATATCATGTTATATATATATATATATATAGGCTTATGTGATCCAAAGTAACTAGTAACTAACTACTTGAGTAGTTTTTTCATTGGATACTTTTTTACTCTTACTCAAGTAACTTTTAAGATTATTACTTTTACTTTTACTTTGAGTAAATATTTCTATAAGTACTTGTACTTTTACTTGAGTACAGTTTTTGGATACTCTACCCACCTCTGGTTTTGACAGGATATACAATATTACCAAGAGCACTCTGCTTTAGCCTTAATGTAACTAGAAATACTAATAATACAGTATAATATAGAATTTAAAATAAACTGAAGAAATACATCTGCATTCCTTCCCATACCCAATAACATTTCCTTAGCCAAACTGACCCAAAGCTTCTGGCCTGGTTGCAAAGCAGTTGTAGATTTTTTGATTGCATCAATAATGTATACGATGGGCTATATATTAAATGTTCTAGTCTAAAAATGTTAGGCGAGCTTTCTTCCAACTTTCTCCATCACGACGTGTGTTCGCGCGATGTCGCGGTGGCCGAACTTCCGTGTGTGTTCGCGGACTTCGCGCGTCTATAAGTTGCCTAGTAACGAACGCAATCTGGCCGAGATGCGGACGCGCTGGCGGCAGGAACCTTATCTTTGTGTGCATGCGCCTCGTATACAACGTTATATATAAAGCTTGCAGGACAACTTGGTTGGCATTGCCTTTTCAGCGTGAGATATACACGGTGTGGCGTTTGAACTGGTTGAATTGCGTGTGTCTCACGGCCAATGCGTGAGACTTGAGAACCCTCCGTCTCATCGCAGGTGTTGGGGCATCTGAAGTCTCCGTGAGAGGCTGGATACAAACTGGAGCTGACCAACGCTATTTACCACGGGACACTAACAGCAGAAAAGCAGATGGGAAATAATTAGCGTAGCTGCTGTTCATAATAGTAATGCATTCGATCTGATTCAACAGTGGTATAAAAGGTAAGCATTATGTGAATGCTTGGCTGAAGAGATGCGTCTTTAATCTAGTTTTAAACTGGGACAGCAAGTCTGAGCCTCGAACAGTATCAGGAAGGCTATTCCAGAGTTTTGGAGCTAAATGTGAGAACGCCCTCCCTCCTTTAGTGGACTTAGATATCCTAGGAATGACCAGAAGCCTCGAATTTAGTGATCTTAAAGAACGCGATGGATTGTAGGGCGATAGAAGGTCCATTAAATACACAGGAGCTAAACCATTTAGGGCTTTATAGGTCAGTAGTAATACTTTGTAATTGATACGGAACTTAATAGGTAACCAGTGTAGAGATGATAAAATTGGTGTTATATGATCATATTTTCTTCTTTTCACAAATGACTTGCCTAGGTTTCTGACCAAGGCTATATCTCTATACTAGTTTTACTTGATCTTAGTGCTGTGTTCGACACTAAAGATCATAAAATCATAGGTTATTAAGTAACGATCATGTTCCATGAAGATGTTTTGTAAATTTCCTACCGTAAATATCTAAAACGTTTATTTTTGTGAGTGAACAGCTTTTAGCTGACATTGAATGAGAGAGAGATAGACTCTTGAGGCATTCATGACTGGCACTTTTGCACTTTCATAAACTTCTAGCTTCAGACTTTATCTATCATCTTTTAACTCTAGCCCAGCTTAAGGCATCTTTGCCAGAAATGACATGCGTTTTCAAATAAACATAATTTTTATATATTTTTGCAACTCACATTTGTTGGAATTATTCATTTTACATCAACCTGTATTCGTCAATTCACTTATAAAAATTATTATTATAGATATTTTCTTCACTTTAAGACAATCTTTTGACCTTGTTTTTTATCTCTTATTCTTTCTCAGACGAAAGTGTTAATATCGTCTTTTAAACACTGATCTACTTTCAAACCCACAACCCTGTCACCTTACCACATTTTTTAAACACCTTCTCAGTGGGCATCCACAGCTAGGTGTTAAATGACCCTGCTGACCACAATCAAAACACTCTCTGTCATCTGGTTGGTTCGCGTGTCAGCCTCAACTACAGCACCACAGACCCTGCCCATGGTTTGGTCACTGTGAGCTTGCAAACGACTCCAACTCACTGCACACCCCCGAAGCAGTGAGTCCCAATCAGGAATGTAAACAGAGCCACTGATAAGCAGTTCTCTGCCTTTCTTTGACCATCCACCAGTGGCTGATTCAATCACAATAGCCAAATCATAATCCTCATCATTACCATTATCATTGGCAGCACATTAATTTTCATAAACTGCACAGAAAATAATTCAACATATTCTAAGCGGGTTTCACAAAGTCTTTTGATTAACTTTGGTCACACTTGTCCAGGGAAATTATCTCCGACCCATAATTTCCTTTATAAAACAGACAATATCTTTTTCCTTCAATGACTTAATATCAACATCATATCCGACATTGTACATTATTGATTTCCAGAATCTTTAGACATAGCTTGCTTTATCATCAACACTAATTACAGAACAAGTACATATCTAACATCCGGAAGCCGGGCTAAATAAGCAAGCACTGTTGCTGTACCCACAGTATAGCCGGACCCTCAGTCACTCCTCAGATATTAAATACAGACATCATCTACAATCATAAATACCAGGATATATGCATTCGTTTTTTATAAAACTATAATTTCCAATTCCTTTCATAATAAACAAAGGTTGATGGTTAATCCATCTTTTCACTACCCCCACTATAGACCCTTTGGGTTCAAAAATACAATGGTTATCAAATTAAAACTAAACATCATCTGCAAATCTCTTTAAAGTGAGAACTCTAGAGCAGAGCTGCTTACAGCATTTGCTCTCTTCTGTCTCACTATTTGTATCATGACTGTTCAGTTACTATTCATACAGTATAAAGAAATTTAGCATGTCATCAATTTCATTAACACTGGTTTGAGCTTATTCTTCTATCAAATGGTTAGCCTGCTGATTCAACTTAATATTATTATTATTTCTCAGTCCCATTTATCTATACTGTTCCACAGAAACCACAAGATTATATGACTCAGTCCCTAAATTACACAGACAGCTATCATAGCCATGTAAGACTGGAAAACTGGTTGAAGAGATAGACCTGACCACAGGTCTATGAGACGAAGAACCTTGGCAAATTAACATTTGAACTCTCACACACACACTTCTTCCCTGCATCCCCCACTCTTGCAGAGATCATCCAAACTCACACAAGAATCTATATGGTTTTAATTTGAACAACCATCATACAGTTTTATACATGTGTTTAGTATTATTTGATATGTCTACAAGTGTGTCTGGTACGAATGTCCCATTTCCAAATAAGTAAAACAAAGGTAATAAGGTTTTTAAGAGTTTTTAGATAACATACACACAAAGGAGGGTGGATGGGTAAACCCTCCTGCTCTCAGAAGGTGTGAACTCAATGCTAATTTCCACTGTTAGCAAATGGTACCATGTAAATCAACTTCTGCCCCCAGTAAGTCTGGGGGGGGTGAACACAGTAAATTTCCACTGTGAACACAGGTTTACATATGAAATGAGGTCTGGGTATATAAGGAAATGCAGCTAGAAGATCGGGGCCTCTTTCTGTATTTCAGATCAGCCCGTGAGGATTAGCTCATGTAGTTCTTAAATGTTGGGTTTGCATCTATTTCTCTTATCCTAGAGCATTTGATGTTTTGTATTGATGATCTTTGAACTGATTATGAAATTGGCATAATACTTTTACCTGACATAATAAATTGTTATATTTGATTATTCTAACAGACTTTGACTTAATTTTCATTGGAGTTAAAAGGAATAGTCAAACATTAACGTATATTTAATGATGCACAGATACCGGTATCATTGACTCTTTTTTTTTTTTCATTTTATGGAGTCAGATGAAACGAGTTAATACATAAGATAAAATGTATTGCATTTAATTAAAAATCCCTTTGCCATGGGAAGAGACGGAACACGCGTGAGACATTCACCGCTAATTTGAATACCGCCATTGGATCAAATTAGACGGCCCTACAGCCACTTGCACCTTCACCTCTTGTTATAAAAATATGGCAATATATTCTTCAATATATAAATATTGATTACTTCAATAATAAACAATACCCTTGTTTTCATAACATTAATACAATAAAGCACATTCACATCATCATTTCAATCATTATTTTACCACTAAAAATTGTTCCTCATTTTGCTTACTGAAACGTTCCTTATCTTCATATCATGTTAATCCCTGTTAATCATACTCAATGCCTTATTATTTTATCTGAAACTCAGTTGTTTTCGTCTCAATCTTTCCCTATTTCCCTACATGCCAATTCCTTCTGCATTTACTTTCATTCTCTTTTATCTGCTTCTTCAAGCCAGCAATTTACTGTCTGTTCACAGTTTTTACACACATGTAAAACGCAGCCACAAACAACCCTTTTGTTTCTCACTGCCCTGTTCAACTGATTTTACCACTTTTAATCTTCTAACACTCAGTGTCCCCTCACCAGGAAAATCATGATATTTTATCAACTTTTCTATGTCCAGTATACATTTATGGCCGTAAATCTTTTTTTTTTTTTTTGACCGAAAAACTGGTGTTTAAAATTTAGCAAGCTTACTGTTAGATGACCCCATATTGGCTGATCTTATCTCCCCTGGATTTTCCTTCGACGTGCGTCTAATAATCTGTCAAGCGTCTTCAACAGATCCGATTTTGTCACCTCAAATCGGCAAGGATAGAAAAAATGCTCTGTAATTATGGTTTACTCAAAATCTTTCCGTGAGCGCTTTCCAGCGCTCGATTAATTCTGGTTCACCTAATTAACCAGGTGTGTCTCTTCCGTCCACTTTTACGAGCTAGTTTTCGGCATAAAATTGACTTGACTTCCTCAGTTACAATTTCCCCCTCGAGAACTTTCTCTGCCCGTACCAAAGAGATAGTTCCAGCCACTATGGTTCACTCACAGTCATATCAAATTACACCACACAAAATAAAATAATTTTACGGTCTCTTACCCGAGATGCTTTTACTGCCACCGGATTCTTTTTGATCATAGTCGAGTTACTCCTGGCCCTGAAGGCAGTTTGGCTCTTCTCTCTCAATTTTCGAGGTAAGACCAGAAGCCTGGTGCTTCTAGGATGATCAGTCGTCAAGTCGTCTTCAGGACCAGAAGAAACTGCTGTGAGATCCCAACTTCTGACACCAATTGTTGTGGCAAAAACAATAATCAAACAAACAGCATCACAGCATAAGAGAAATCAGGATACAAATTGTACTTTAAAAGATCTTTATTCTTTAAAAGGAGGCCTGTTCACAGAAATACCACGGCAGCTACTCGCGATATGAACAAGACCTACCACACAGAAAAACAGACAGCCTCTTATACTCCTTTCTTCAAAGTCCCTTCTCCTGTAAATTTCCACTCACCCCAGTAAAACCAGATCTAGCTGGTTTGTTAGAAATATATTGTTACAATGGTTCTTCTAACCCCCCCTGGGCTTTACTGTCCTCACACCTGTGAGGTCAAAAGGCTAGATAAACCCCTCTGTAGATAACCCTCCCCCTCCCCCCTCTCTCCCCCCTCTATGGACGGCTCTCGACGCCCAGACAAAACAATAAAACAAAAGTACAGGAGGGTGGTGGAGCGGAGGCGGTCCCGGGGGAGGAATGGCGGGCCAGGCCTGTGCAGGGGAACAGGACCACGACCATGGCATGGGCCATGGAGCATGGGCGGAGCCGGGCTGTGGAGCACGGGAGGACCTGGGCCATGGAGCGTGGGCAGAGCCGGGCCATGGTGTGTGGGAGGACCTGGGCCGTGGTGCAGTGATGGACCTGGGTCGTGAAGCACTGAAAGACCTGGGCCATGGTGCAGTGAAGGAAGCCAGGGTGGAGCCGGCACTGCAATGGGCCAGGGCAGAGCTGGCAGTGCAGGAAACCAGGGCAGAGCCTGCTGTTCAGGGGGCCAGGGCGGATCCGACAGTTCAGGGCCGTGTTCTTCCCACGGAAAGGGCAACCCAGTGTACAAAGGATATTACTTGGTATTCCACATTTGTTTGTTTATTTTTTCACAAAGGTTAACCAGATAATAAACCTGAAATAATAAGAAATACGTTTCAATTTTCATGTGCATACTAAAAACAGCCCCAGTTCTTTAATTTTGCTGTGGTTCCAAAGGCATTTGAGGTTCATCGAAGGGGTGTTGGGGGCAGCAATATAGAGCAGGACATTTTTTACATTAGAAATTTTTGGTTTGTAATTGTCTTTCTGCTTTTTTTTTGTTCGTTCCAATACATTTATGCCATGTTTCAAGAACTCTTTCATGACTGGGTGTTTGTTCTTTGCAGACCACCCGCTGGTGTTCTTTTTGGGTGGCCTGCAGCTCCTCTAAAAGTTTGTGTCTCCTTTTTAAGTTTTTTGTTTTATTTTTCTGCTTAATCAATTCTCTCCCTAAAATTTTGCATTGGCAGCAACTGGGGTTGAGCAAACCCCTTATCCTGTGCACCCTCCTGGCTTTCACTATCAGAGTGAAGGTCCAGGTTAGGGTGCACAGGTATTTCTGGTTTGCTTAGATGCAATTTTGATAGTTCTTTAAGAATTTCAATTATTTTTTATCTTTTTATGGTGTCAGCCCTTTCCTTTGCCGTCAGTTTTGAATGGCAGGCTCCTATGTGCTTGTCGAGCCTAGAAAACTGTCCCTGAAACAAAGTGGACACCGCAGCTTTCCGTTATATCGGTCAGTTGAATAAGAGACCAGAAGTTTAACTTATGTCTCATTCCTTATTTTGTGATATTTCTTTAGATGTTGTCTAATGTCATAGTAGGACACTTGGCACATGGGGCATTTAGAATAATTTTTTTTGTCCGTTGCTGCTAAATGAGAGGTCTTTGTTTCGGTCCTTTCAGGATCCGTGGTGGTGGTGCTGCTGCAGCTGGAGAAACGGACAGCTCGTCCTCAGTCAGACCCCTCAGTCTGCACTGCCACATCCTCCTCCTCATTCAAGCATTTCGTTACTGCTAAACAAATTTTCTTTGAAACCACACAAGGTCTTTGTATAGGTCCTTTCAGGAACTGTGGTGGTGGTCCTGCTGCAGCTGGAGAAACGGACATCTCGTCCTCAGTCAGACCCCTCAGTCTGCACTGCCACATCCTCCTCCTCATTCAAGCATTCCGTTACTGCTAAACAAATTCTCTTTGAAACCACACAAGGTCTTTGTATAGGTCCTTTCAGGACCCGTGGTGGTGGTGGTGGTACTGCTGCAGCTGGAGAAACGGACAGCTCATCCTCAGACCCCTCAGTCTGCACTGCCACATCCTCCTCCTCATTCAAGCATTTCATTGCTGCTAAACTAATACCCTTTGAAACCACACAAGGTCTTTGTATAGGTCCTTTCAGGACCCGTGGTGGTGGTGCTGCTGCAGCTGGAGAAACGGACATCTCGTCCTCAGTCAGACCCCTCAGTCTGCACTGCCACATCCTCCTCCTCATTCAACCATTTCATTGCTGCTAAACGAATTATCCTTGAAACCACACAAGGTCTTTGTATAGGTTCTTTCAGGACCCGTGGTGGTGGTGCTGCTGCAGCTGGAGAAACGGACATCTCGTCCTCAGACCCCTCAGTCTGCACTGCCACATCCTCCTCCTCATTCAAGCATTTCGTTACTGCTAAACAAATTCTCTTTGAAACCACACAAGGTCTTTGTATAGGTCCTTTCAGGACCCGTGGTGGTGGTGGTGGTACTGCTGCAGCTGGAGAAACGGACAGCTCATCCTCAGACCCCTCAGTCTGCACTGCCACATCCTCCTCCTCATTCAAGCATTTCATTGCTGCTAAACTAATAGCCTTTGAAACCACACAAGGTCTTTGTATAGAGTAGGTCCTTTCAGGACCCGTGGTGGTGGTGCTGCTGCAGCTGGAGAAACGGACATCTCGTCCTCAGACCCCTCAGTCTGCACTGCCACATCCTCCTCCTCATTCAAGCATTTCGTTACTGCTAAACAAATTCTCTTTGAAACCACACAAGGTCTTTGTATAGGTCCTTTCAGGAACTGTGGTGGTGGTGCTGCTGCAGCTGGAGAAACGGACATCTCGTCCTCAGACCCCTCAGTCTGCACTGCCACATCCTCCTGCTCATGCAAGCATTTCATTGCTGCTAAACGAATACTCTTTGAAACCACACAAGGTCTTAGTATAGGTCCTTTCAGGAACTGTGGTGGTGGTGCTGCTGCAGCTGGAGAAACGAACAGCTCGTCCTCAGACCCCTCAGTCTGCACTGCCACATCCTCCTCCTCATTCAAGCATTTCGGTACTGCTAAACAAATTCTCTTTGAAACCACACAAGGTCTTTGTATAGGTCCTTTCAGGACCCATGGTGGTGGTGGTGGTGGTGGTACTGCTGCAGCTGGAGAAACGGACAGCTCGTCCTCAGACCCCTCAGTCTGCACTGCCACATCCTCCTCCTCATTCAAGCATTTCATTCCTGCTAAACGAATACTCTTTGAAACCACACAAGGTCTTTGTATAGGTCCTTTCAGGACCCGTGGTGGTGATGCTTCTGCAGCTGGAGAAACGGACAGCTCGTCCTCAGACCCCTCAGTCTGCACTGCCACATCCTCCTCCTCATTCAAGCATTTCATTCCTGCTAAACGAATACTCTTTGAAACCACACAAGGTCTTTGTATAGGTCCTTTCAGGACCCGTGGTGGTGATGCTTCTGCAGCTGGAGAAACGGACAGCTCGTCCTCAGACCCCTCAGTCTGCACTGCCACATCCTCCTCCTCATTCAAGCATTTCGTTACTGCTAAACAAATTCTCTTTGAAACCACATGAGGTCTTTGTATAGGTTCTTTCAGGACCGGTGGCGGTGAGACATATACATTTTGTATTGAATGCTATTTATTCCATATAGATAGATATAGATTATATGAAACATTATTACTCTAATGTAAAGACAACCAACATACTTTAGTGCATAAGAACATAGATCATGTCTGGACAGTGTTGTGTGAGAAAAACAAATCACAGGACAGGTTAATCACTTTTGGAGGCTGGCCCCATTTAACATTAAAAAACAAAAATAAATTACAGATTAGGTGGGCGAGGGTGATCCTCGCTCCGATGCGGGACAACAGGTCATCAAACTGGGTGAGAGACAGGCGGAAGTACCGCTGAAAGCGGCCGTCATCCAGGCGCAGCTCCTGGAGCAAATGGTGGAACTCGCCAAACTGGAAACGCCTCTGGAGGGTCTGGTGGACCCAAGTACGGCGGCGATGACCCCTACGCTGCTGTTCTCGTCTCCAGAGCAAACACAGAGCGGTGACTCTGTCGATGACTGCTCGATCAACATCAGCCATCCTGCAAACAGACAACCGTCTAGCACTTGCCCCTCCCACAAGAAGCGGATTTCGCCTCAGACGCGTATCAATTTCGCTTCAAACTTTTGCTTTTTACGCCCGTCGCTCTGGACGCGCGAATGGATTCAAAATGTTCAAGTGTCCAACTGATAGACGTGATAGACGCAAATTTGACACTCTCTTCACGTTTGGTGTGAACGCAGCATAAAACCATTCGCTTTAAATTGTTAAAATACGGCCCTTAGTGCGGCAGATAGTCAGGTCTATACGAAGGTGAAGGAAGTGGTATTGGAAGCATATGAACTAGTTCCTGAAGCATACAAAGGTTTAGAGCTTTGTGTAAAGGAGGGCAACAATCTTTTTCTGAGTTTGATTGGTTGTCTTCCTCATCTCATACAGATTCCTATGAGGCTCTTTATGAATTGTTGTTGGAACAATTTAAGAATACTCCATCCGAAGATGTGGCTGTTTTTATAACATAATGAAAAGTTAAAACAGCAAAGGTGGCTTCCATTCTTGCTGATGAGTATGTTCTGACACACAAGGTTGAGGTTTTGAAAAACTTGTTGGCGTTGTACAGAAAATTCTTCAGAGAATGCTGAATCCTGTTCATTTCTGATTGGTGGGTGGTAAGCCTGTGAGAAAACCAAAGTCCTCTGTTGAGAAAGATGATCAGTGTGCTAATTGTCTTCAAAGAGGTTATTGGAAAAAAGATTGTCCTACTCTAAAGGCAAAATTAACCCTCTGGGGTCGGCAAACGCGCCAGCGCGTTTTGCTCGATTTTTTTCAAATAGCAGCAAAATAGACTTAAAATACTCCGGCATTTTTGGTCATACAGACTTAAGAAATATAAAAAAAATAAACTGTTAAATGTCGTCTTTTTTATGTGTCCACTTACAATCGAAATAAAACATTGTGCTTTTTTAAAATAAAGAAAATATACAGGGTGTGCTTTCTGGCTCTCCATCTCCGTGAACTTTTTTTTTTGGAGCATGTCTCTAAACTGAAACAAAACACAGCGAATACTATTCACCCAGGCATGAGATATATATCTTTATAATCATTTAAGTGTGTACTTTTAAATTATCGGATTCAAAACAAAAACAAATTTTCTCTGTTTAAGTAATTTGTATAAAACCAACAAGATGTCCAGTTTCTCAAATGCTTGCTCATTATTTTTAATTTGACCACGCCCACATGCGCAAAAGAGATTGATATGCAAATCTCCACGAAGGAACGCAAACACGCTCATTACCTAAAAAACAAAGCACCAAACTTCATTAGTCCTCTGTTTTTCGTAGAGTTTGGAAGATACGCAGTGAGCTTACATTGGATTTAGCTCAGAAGAAGAAGAACGTGATTTGAAGACAAGAAAGGTAAGAAATGTATTATGAAATATATTAGTTAGTGTTATTGTTGCATAAGCATTCCAGTTGAACTGTTGCTAGACTAAAATTTATGAAATCGACGGAAACATGTTGAAATATGAACTATAGCTTAGACAGGCAGGAAATAAATATACATACGACACGAGGATGTTTTTATGTTTGATAATAAAACACAGCATTATGTTAGGGTAGTTTTAGTGTTTACTCTAATATGGTGAATATTATAATGTTTAGAACCATGTTTACTGTTAAATACTGTGTTTGTAATGAATGGAAACATTTGAAGTAACATATCCATATATTTTTCTCTGGTGTACTGAAGTGTTCCTTTTTAACAATTTATAGGCCGCATGCTATAGGCTATTGTTATTATTAATTGGAATTAAAATAGCCGCACATCATCACATACCCTTCACCATACCTAGAGATTAGCATGGGGTACTTTCCATAAGATCATCTCTCAATGCAAATCAATCCAGCTATTAGGCTACCTGAAATAAAACCATGTCTATATGGTGAAGGGTATGTGATGATGTGGGGCTATTTTAATGCTAAAGGTCAAGATAACTTTATCAGGATGCATAGTATCCTGGATCCATGAAATAACGCGCCTTTAAAAATAAAAATCTGCCCCTCTATGGGAATTTAACATAGGGGTGTCCAGACGTATGCACCCTGTATTTTAAGGAAGAACATTTAATTATTTGCGATACATTATTCATTCACAAAGAAAATTGGTGTCCCTAAAGGTTGGAGTTTTCCTCATTTTTTTAATTAAGGCATTAAGATGATTTTTTTATTCCTCTTTTTAGTCAACTTTAGCATGAGTGTGTGTGTGTGTATGTATATATATATATATATATAAATCGCAATTTTAACCAGAAAAATCTACAATGCATGCCCAAAGTCGTGCAGCCATATAGTTTCTCCTGATATCAGCATGTTCACAGGTGTTTATTCTTTTATTTTATTTTTTACAGGGACCAGATGCCACTGATGAGTCCTGTTGACTTCAACATTCACAGGAGACTCTGTACTCATGTTGAAGTCAGCAGTAAAATGATTTTTCATTTTACCATGTTCATCATGGTAAAATGAAAAATCAAACACCTTGGAAATGACGGGTATGTACTATGTTTCAGGAATGGCACAAAGTTGTGTGATTGTTCAAGCCTCTGTCTTTAGATCAGTGTGTTTACTAATGTGCTTTTTTGTCCTTTGTTGTGTATCTTTGGATTATGTTGTGTTGTAATTAAATCCAAACAATCTAAAAGCCATTCTTTTTTAAATCTCCTCATTCTTTGTGCAAGGCTCCTCATAACGATAGAGCCTGATAGCACCTAATAGGGCCATTATGGGAGGGTCTTTGTCTTTCTCAGGTGTGAAAAGCAGTAATATTAATGATGGTTTACGCCAGGGGTCATCAACTATATTTGTCAGAGGGCCAGAATTTTACCAGACAGTCTCCTTGGGGGCCGGACCCTTAAATAAAAATTAAATAAAAATAAAATTTTTGGTATAACATTATGATTGATGTTTATTGTTAATACTTTTTCCATTTCATTACAAAACTGAAGGCCTTTATGAGTCAGGTTCCTATCACCTATACCACAGACAACCACCAGGGGTGATATATATTTTGCCTCAACTCAATTAAGTCAATTTTACTTATAGAGCACTTGAAAAACAAACACAGAGGAAGTGACAGGAAAGGGTCTCTTAACAGAGGTAAAATGGCACTCTCAAAGGCTATGAAACGCAAAGTTGATATTGAAAACAGGTCCTTCAATGATGACTGGACTGAAAAGTACGCATTTATCATGCCAACCTTCCGGAATGCCTCACATGCCTAATTTGCAACGAAACTGTTGCTGTTGCAAAATAATACCATCTGCGCCATCACCACCACACTAAACATTCAAATTTTAAGATTTCATATCCTGAGCAGTCAGAGGCGCGTCAGAGAAAAATCGCCACACCGAAATCTGCCTACTCCCACGCAATTTTACAGAATTTGTAAAAAGAAAAAAGAATTATAACAATGGTGTTATTCTAAAACTTATGATCACTGACACTTCTCAGTAGTGTTTGACATAGTTGTGTTGACCTGATCAGACCTTGTGGCTAAAATTATAAGATGCCACATTTAGAGCACAACTTGCAAGAATGTATGCTTGCTGGCCAGTGTGTGTGAGAGTGACTGAGTGTGAATGGGGTGAGAGATGGTGTTTGAAGAGACACTGAGGCAAATCAATTATTTGGCCAATACAGCTGTATCTAAATTTAATATGTGGGCCCACAGGGCAAATTCTGCCCAATAAAATAATGACCATGGATGAATTTGGTTAAAATTCCTGGTTGGAATTATAATGAAAAAGGAAAAGAAAAATAGAAAAAACCAGTGTCACGATTGCGCAGCGCATAACACATCTGACTTTCTTTGCAGCATATCAAGAGGAGCTGATCTTTGTCAAAAGTATGAAATGTTGTCTTGTAACTTTTGTCTTGTAACAAAGTGGGTTGAGTGTTGACCAAGATGCCTAATAAACAGTGAGCTGATAGTGAAACTGAAGACAAAGAGATAACTTAGTTGAAGTGACTAATTGTAAAAGTACATAGGAAATTTAGTATGAAAAAAAGTAAAGAAATTGCAATTATGATAACAAAAAGCTGAACTATATGAAAAACAAGGGGAATATATGGATTAAAGTCCTGCTGTTAATGAAAGCAGAAAGGACACCACCCAACCCACATGACCTTTCTACAGGGAACACCAGGAAGGACAATAGGCCAGATCAGCAGATGACTGAAAATACATGTTGTTGTCACTAACAGAAATAATGAAGCTTTAATTCACAGATGAAAGCAGCTCAATTCCAGGAAGGGTTCTGGGACGAGTCTAAAAAAATTGACTGTGCCTTGTAATTTCAGAAGAAATGATCAACAGAGTGACATTTGAGTCCTCTCAACTTAAAATACACCAACCGACTTCAGCAACCCCCCACAACAGGGAGTGAGAGATCAAGGACATGCTGACAATGACAGAAAAAAGTCCATTGCAACGAACGACTCAAGAGTCACACTGGTGAAAGATGTAAAGATGACAAGAGAGCTAACAAAATGATCAAAACAGGAATGGAAAGAGAACACAAACTTGACCAGAAACGCAGGAATGAGAGGAGCTGTTCCAGAGATGAGTACAAGCTCAAACAATAGTCAACATCAACCAAACTTTCCAACAATTGAATGTTCAGCCCTTAAATAGATGCAGTAGCAACTTAATAATAACCCCACCAGGAAAAAAATTATTGCAGAGAAAAATATATTAAAGCAATGTAAGAACAATGATAATGACAAATTAAGAAAATAAACTAAAATAATGAATGGTAACAACTTATTCAAGAAAATTGGCATAGCACTGTCTGAAATAAGCATGAAGGAAAATTAAAATTTGAAACTTAAAATAACTTTTAAAATAGATTCCATTACAAATTGTCAATACAGTGGAATACCTAATTAATTTAAGTCTACAGTTGAAATTAAAGCAAGTATTAACATTGGATATTAACAAATATTAGATTTTAATTCATAAGATTATGAACTGATTCAATATGCTATTGACTAATTATAAATTATATCAAGTAGTGTTTATTGAAAGTTTATAGACTTACAGGAAGTTATTAAAACAATAACAAACAGGCCCTTGTGAACAATCTAAATGGTACCAGAGGGGGGTCAAAAATAAATATTTGGCATTCACATGAACGACAGATTATTGAACCAACAATACTTTTGAATATTCTCAATCCAAATGCGCAATGGTATTAAACCAGTGCGCAAAGGGGGGGGTAAGATAAGGAAATTAAAATTAAGGCAAAATTAATTAAGAATAAGGAAATTAAATTAAAATAAAAGGCATTTTTGCAAAGTTTTGTGAAATTTGTGGCAAAAACAAAGTTAAGAAAAGAACAGCGACAAAAATAGGCCATATGTTAGTATACCAGAAGAACTATTAAAACATTTGGTAAGGAATATGTGGACATGATATAGATGGGTAAAGGCAATGAAATCAACAGAGGAGGGACAGGAGCAGAAATTAAATCTCTAACAGAGAAGTAATCCTTAGATTGGAAGTCTATCAGAAATTAGGTCAGATAATGGGTCAGCTAAACAGAAGTATTAAAGATTAAAAATGAGTTGGATACGAACATAAGGAAGTTTTAATGATAAGGAAATTATGATGCTAATGGTTGATATAAAAAACTTTTAGATTGTTCGATATACAGAAAAAGAAATGTACATATAAGGAATATGTAAGAGTGCAAAAAGTTGTTCTCTAGAGTTATTTTTCTAATTGTCTAAAGAGTTTATTGAATGACTTTTATGGGGTAAATGTAACATTTCTTAGTTAGAGTGATTACATGAGACATAATTAGTTTATTCATGATGGTTTATTTAGAAATTAGTAGAAAAGAAGAAAAGGTATTCAGTTAAGGTAGTCTTGAACTGATAAGATACAATGAGAAGCTACAATACGGGAGATTAAAAAAGTCAAAGAGTATTTATTGTTTAAATTTGGAAATAAAATAGACAGAATGTGAAATGTAAAACTTTATAACAACTATTAAAGCATATTGCGAATAATGAAATAGAAGATTCACTAAAGTGTTCTGTTCGTTCATCAACTAAAAATGACTGACTAAAAAGATTGATTCTTCGAATTTAAGAATTGATATTCCTTCATAAAAATAAGAAGCGATTAAAAAATATGAAAGAGGTATTTTTACCCAGCCATATTTTGATCTCATATTAATATGGATCATGAGAAACAAAAATGCAGAATTAATCAATTAGACAACTATAATAAGCAGAGATTTATTATAATGCTTTGTCTGCATTAGGAGAAAAACAATTACATGAAAAAAGTAGAATGACTTATGTTAGGAGATCAGTGTTGCACTTTTACTAAATAATACTGCGCAGGGAAAATTTAGCGAATACATCAAGTAAAAAAATAAAACTTAAGAGCAGAAGTTAAAGGTGCTCTAAGCGATGTCATGTGTTTTTTAGGCCAAAACATTTTTTGTCACATACAGCAAACATCTCCTCACTATCCGCTGGCTGCCTGTCCCCTGAACACACTGTAAAGAAACGCGATCTCTGTAGACAGCCCATGCTTCACAAACAGCACCAAAAACAAACTGCAGCGACCCGCTCCCCAAAACATAACAAACTGTTCCAGCCAATGACCGACAAGAAGGGTTTGGGGGTGTGGTTTGGGGGGTTAGTGTGCGGATGAGGAGGAGGGAGGGTCTAGCTAGCCTCCGTTTTGTTTGACAATAGTTCGAACGTCAACAAGAAGTGACGTCACCCAGGATCGCTTAGAGAACCTTTAAGGAAAACGTGATTTAAACTTTGGAGAATTATGAGCATGTTTTGCTAAATCAGGAATGTTTTTGGATTTGCAATATTGAGAGTGGGTTATTATTCTGTTGTGTACTTTGCATATTAAGATCACTAGTTGGAAAACCACGGTTAAACGAATGGAAACTAACGAATGGAAAAAGAAAATGAAAACTAATTTGTGAGGGCAACCAAATTGATATTTACAACCCCTGGATGTTGATTCAAGTTCCTCAATTGAGGATGAAGAAGATGATTGATGAGCCAGACCCTGGGTGTGTGTGCTAGCATAACCTCTCCCCAGAAGGGTGACCCTTTACGATGCGCAAAGTGTCTGGGTCGAAGAAGATGTCTACACTGCAAGAAACCTTTTAATAGTATAATGTATTTTTATGTTTGACATAGGCCTACATAACTTTACTTTACATAACTGTGAGAATAACAGACAATGCTGAACCAATTTCATCCTCACACTTGTAATAATGTTTAATTTTTGTTTGATTAGGGAGCAGAGAATCTTTTACTTTCTCCATTGAAAGAAAAGAAAGAAAAAAGTATGGAGAAAGATGTTTGGTTCTTGCGCTCCTCCGGAGTATGGTGGCACAATTCAGTCATTGTAAAGGAGAATGGGTGACTCAATTGAGTCACTAGGTAGCATAACTGAGGGGGCTGGATTTTGAAACTACACTCTGGAAAAGGATAGTGAATGTGGGGCTTAGATAAGCCCCAGAGGAGGGAATGTTGAAGATTTTATTATTTAGAAAACAAGTAATTTACCCTTATAAGAATACACAATTATTTATTGTATGAGTCCTCTAGAAGGACTCTATGTGTCTTTGAAAGCTGCAAGACCTTCTGTAAAAAGACCCTGAATGTCAATTCTATTCTGAGAAGTCACATGGTACAAGACCTTCACCCAAAACTATCTATAAGTGTATGACCATCTTTGGAAAAGGATGTATGCATATATGTGAGAAGCTGGGCACTGATCAGGAGTGATCGCCTGCAGGAGGAAGGGATCTCCTGCTGGAGGGAGTGATCCCCTGCAGGAGATGCTCGGCTTTGTTTGTTAATAAAGTCTAATATTTCTGGCATCAAAGATCTCTGCGAAGTTATTTTACAGAACAATTGAAACCACTTCACTGGCATTGCTTCCATTCGAGGACAACACTACTGCTGACATCATCTTTGGAAAACTGGAGGATTTTTTTAAAAGCCATGGATTGTCCCTGGATAAAATCAACCTGACAGTGACAGATGGTGCACCTGCCATGATTGGAAAAAATAAGGGTCTGGTGAGCAGAATAAAGACTGTCGCTCCTAAAACTAACGCACTCCATTGTATCATCCATCAAAGTGTGCTGTGCGCAAAGCTAAGTGGGGAGCTCAAAGAGGTGATGGAAAAAACAATGAAAATTATTAACCACATCAGAGGAACTTCAAGCACGCAGCACCGCCTGTTCCGCAAATTCGTGCTGGAATCCCAGGCTTCTCATGACCTTTTACTCCACAATGACGTGCGCTGGCTGAGTAAGGGCAAAGCACTGGAGCGCTTCGTTGAACTCCGTGCCCAAGTAGTGGATTTTTTAAAACAAAGTAAGTCCAAAGCGGCAGCTGACCATCTCCGCATCTTGCAAGACATGGGATACATGTGCAACGTTGCATTTTTAACAGACATTTTCTCCCATTTAAATACACTTAATCTACAGCTGCAAGGAAAAGAAAAATCAGTGGTGGATTTGGTGGAAAAACTTGAAGCCTTTGGGAACAAACTTGATCTGTTCCACGCAGATTTGTTGTCAGGGAGGCTGCTGCACTTCAACACACTGAAGACGGTGGGAGAAGGCAACGTAACAGACAAGATGAAGATATTTATCACACAATTAAAAGACAACTTCTCTGCTAGATTTGATGACTTTTTTATTTCCAGGGATGTCATTGGATTTGTGCGTGACCCATTCACCATCACCCCAAGCGGAGAATTCTCCACAAACGCGGTGAAAATGCTGCAGTTGGACGAGGCAGCCATTCAGAGCGAGCTGGCTGAAATTCAGGCCGCAGGCGACATGAAGGCTGCTCTCAGTGGTGCTGAAAGCCTGAGCGCGTTTTGGATATCTTGTCCCGAGGTCTATGGCACATTAAAGACGCTGGCTATGTATGTGCTCACCATGTTCGGTTCAACCTACACCTGTGAGGCTGCGTTCTCCAAGATGAACTCGATTAAAACGCACGAGAGGAAACTGTCAACCCAGTCTTTGGAGGACTGTTTGCGCATAAGTCTGACAGCGGCCAAGCCTGATGTGAAAAAGTTAGTGTCAGAGGGGAAATGTAACTTCAGCCATTAATTAATTAGTGTTATAGTAGTCCATTTCAGCCTTGTGATTTGATTTCGCTATAGCCCACTTAACGTTTTATTTGCTGTGCGAACAATATTTGTGACCTGTTTTGTTCTGGTTCCAGGCTATTTATTTACCATGCTATTTTAAATTGTGCCAGATTGTTTTTTCCTCCTTTTTTAGTCCTGAGGAGTTTGCTAGTTCCAAGCATGTTGTTGAGACTTTGAAATAAAAAACAAATGTTAAGTAAGGGCATGAGGAAAAGTTATGTTTTTAAAAAAAACTGTGTGAAACAATAAATACAAAACAGTGTAACGAGTCTGTCCTCATTTTGGGGTGTAGCCTAAATAGTCATAAATGGTGGTGATTACTGAGAAGAGTTGCTTTAATAATAGTGTAGAATAGGCCTACATATTTTCTCTTTGATCCTCACAATTTTGGAATCCAGTCGCGGGCCGGATCGAACGGCTTGGCGGGCCGCCAGTTGATGATCACTGGTTTACGCCCATTCGCATAAAGCTTTCTTACACAAAACACGTCATGCAAATTTTAAAAAACTTTATTGTCTTATCTGAAGATCTGTAGTCAAGATGATTTTCACATAGTTTTGGAGCAAATATTCTAGGCTACGTGATACAATTTTCAAAAGTCTTGTGAAGAAATAATCAGTATGGGTTTCATGACCTTATTTCAGTGACAATTCTTTTTAGTTTTTTCACAAACCACGCATAAACGTCATTATCTCAAAACTACAAACATTTACCTACATGCTGCTGACATATTATTGTAGAAGAGTTTGTGCTGAATACAGTGTAATCAGACTTTAGCCATGTCGCTTCCTTTAAAGAGGGGGATGACTGCTGCTGTTTTCCAATCTTAAGGGATCTCTGAGGATATGATGGAAAGGTTGAACAGACTGGTGATAGGGGTTGCAATGATTGCTGCTGAAAGTTTCAGGAAAGACGGGTCCAGATTATCTAGTCCAGCTGATTTATAAGGGTCAAGCATTTGCAAATATTTCATGACATCTGCTGGTTGAATTTGTGTGAAGGAGAAATTAGAGGAACTAAGGCAACGTGATGCAGGGGGTGAAAAGCTTATGGCCGTATGGGTAGCCAAATTGAGCCCATTGCCAGCCATAGCAAAATGCTTATTAAAATTTTCAAAGTTTTGACAGTGGTGATGGTGTTGTCTAGCCTCAGCGCAGTAGGCAGTTGGGAGGAGGTGTTCTTATTCTCCATGGTCTTCACAGTGTCCCAGAACTTTTTTGAGTTGGTACTACAGGCCACAAATATCTGTTTAAAGAAACTACTCTTGGCGTTCCTGACTGCCTGTGTGTACCGATTCCTTACTTCTCTGAAGAGTTGCATGTCGTATGGATTTTTTGAGACTAGAGCAGTACGCCACAGGGTGTTTTTGTGCTGGGCTAGGATAGACAGATCTTGAGTGAACCAAGGACTTTATCTATTTTTGGTTCTAAACTTTTTGAGAGGAGCATGTTTGTTCAAAACAGAGAGGAAGGCATTTTTAAAAAATGACCATGCCTTCTCAACTGTCGGTATAAGGTCAATGTTCTTCCAAGGTACCCGGGCTAAGTCAATTAGGAAGGCTTGTTCACTAAAGTGCTTAAGTGAGCATTTCACTCTGAGTGGAGGTGGTTTGATTACTGACCCATTACGAATACATGCAATGAGGCAATGGTCACTGAAATCGTGACTGAAAACAGCAGAGGTATATTTTGAGGGCATATTAGTTAAAATAATGTCAATAAGGGTTCCCTTGGACACGTTTTTCGGGTTGTACCAGATTGGTTCATTGACAATTTGTGTGAGGTTAAGGGCATCTAATTTAGATTGTACATTTGCAGGAATGTTGAACATTGTCCAATTTAGATCACCTAATAATATGAACTCAGAGGAAAGGTGGGGGGCTAACAATTCACATAAGGTGTCAAGGGCACAACTAGGGGCTGAAGGTGGTCTGTAACAAACAGCAACAATGAAAGACTTATTTCTGGAAAGGTCAATTTTCAAGACAAGTAACTCTGTTACGTGTAAACTCTGGTATTTCTAGCTGATGTGATCCCAATGATCTGAGTGATCTGTTAGGTTAATATTCAGTGAGCATATCTGAAATATATTGAGGCCCCAGGCCATTGAGTGATTTATATACCAAAGCATCTAATTCTTGCAATATTTTTCAGATGATAGTATGCTGATTTAGTTATTGCTTTGACATGACTACTGAAACTAAGGTCTGTAGACAATAGAACTCTGTAAACTATTCCTACAAAATACAGCTACCCCCCTCCTTTAGTGGCTCTATCTTAATGGAAGATGTTATAGTTGGGAATGAGTTTATCAGAGTTTTTTTTTATTTTTCTGAGCCAAGTCTCCGAGACTGCTAAGATGCCAGGGTTAGCAGAATGTACTAGTGTATTGAGTAAATCAAGTTTGGGCAGTAAGCTTCTAATATTCACATGCATGAAACCCAAACTGGTACGGTCACAGAAGTCTTTAAATGATAATACCTGAGGTATTGGGGTATTAGTATGGGCTATTGGGCCAGGATTTGACTCTATATCTCCAGAGGATATAAAAGGACTAGAATGAGTGATCAACTAATGGCTTTAAAAACTGGTCGTTTAGTACAGTTGTGAAAGTGAAAAAGGGGAAAGGACTTCGGGGCATAATGAACTAGATTTACAGCATTGAGGACAGAGAGTGATGATGCAAACTTGTTGACCTGTGATGGTAAACCGAGGTGTTTAGTAATGAAGAAGGAGGCAGCCTCTCTGGAAAAACCAAATGAAACAAAAGAAGTCACAGAGATTGGGGGAGGGACCATAAAATTATCTCGGGTTTGGTGAAAAGGACATCTATAAAGGAAAAACCATAAAAGTTAACAAAAGCAACCAAAGGCGAGCCACAATGTTTTCCCAATCCCCCCCCCCCCCCAAAAAAAAATTTTTTGGAGAGTATAATGCGCATGCGCACCTAGTGCGTGAAAATCAAAACAATGCTTCACCAGAAAGGCTCGCAACAATTAGCAATGTCTTTGGCTTACGAGATCCAGGCAATGGTCAGACCAACAGAGTACAGGCGTCCCGCCAACGAAGAGGAACCGACAATCGGCCGCACCAGAGATACATCCACCCCGTGGAGCCGACCGAAGAGTCCAAGACAGAGAGCCGCCAAACCGGGCCCGGGCAAGGGCAGCCAACCGAGCAAACGGCGGGGCAACGGATGGACTAGCCGCAGCACCGAAGAGCACAGCACCGGAGCGTCAGCAGGGGAATCTCCGGGGACAAATCACCTCGTTGGTCAGATGGAAGATATGTCAAGCTTAATGCCGTGTCGTTAGCCAGTGATGTTATTGTTAGCTCTGTTACAACGCGGCTAGTCGACAATAGTAGCTGGGTTAGCCGGCTAGTCATATGCCGGCTTGGCATATATAGCAAATATATGAATAGGTTCCCGGTGTGGTAAAATAAGTTTCCAAAGGAGATCCGTTGTGTTTTTGGAAAGGATTGTATAAAGAAATAGGTGAATACAATAAATAAAGATGACAAACAGGGACTAGCTGAAAGCTAAAAGCAGACTCTCCATGCTTAGAGTCCTGCTCCATGCTCCATCCTTGGTATTTCTAGCTGATGTGATCCCAATGATCTGAGTGATCTGTTAGGTTAATATTCAGTGAGCATATCTGAAATATATTGAGGCCCCAGGCCATTGAGTGATTTATATACCAAAGCATCTAATTCTTGCAATATTTTTCAGATGATAGTATGCTGATTTAGTTATTGCTTTGACATGACTACTGAAACTAAGGTCTGACTCCAGAATCACACTGAGATTCCTGACTTGATTTTTAGTTGTTTGACCCCTAGAATGAAGGTATGCATTCACCTTGAGAACTTCATCTTTGTTTGCAAATGCAATGACTTCAGTTTAACTGAAGAAAGTTTTGACACATCCAACTGTTAACTTCATCAATGCATTGGCACAGGGAGTCAATGGGGCTGTAATTGTTAGACGATGGGGCTAAGTAGAGCTGTGTGTCATCTGCATAGCTGTGGTAAGCAATTTGGTTCTTTCTCATTATTTGGCTCAGAGGGAGCATATGCAGGTTGAATAGGAGTGGAATGCTGGTGGAGGGTTCTTTTTCTCTGGTGTAACAACTGAGGCCAATCAGACACAATTATGTGTTATGGTTAACAAATAATCTTTAAAGCTCAACATCCCCCAACAGTGCAAGAAGGGTCTTTGGGTTACCAGGACTACGATCAGATAAGTTGGTTTTATTGCTGTTAAAAATGTGGTCACATGTTCAAGACAGAGACGATGGGGAAGAGAGAAACAGCTTTTAAAACAGACTTTCCTGCATTAATTTATCGATGAACTGATTAACATGAAATTAACCTGCAGTCCAGAACATTTTGTGAAATGATTTACTGTCTTATGTTGTGTCCTTTAATCAGTGTTGGGAGTAACGCGTTACAAAAATAATGCATTACAGTAACATATTACTTTTTGTTGTAACGCAGTAGTGTAAGGCATTACTAATCAATTTTCAGTAATATTTTACTCGGTACATGTTCAGTAAGGCTTGCGTTACAACATACTTTTAGTTTTAATTGTAAAACAAAATAAAACAGCAAGACCGGGAGACATTAACGAATGAAAAATGCAAGTAGGCTAAATTACCTGTTCGTGGTCAGTCAATAGCCGCGTGTGGTGTCCAAGTCTGTAAATAAAGACTAAATGGCAGCGTCTGATTTGTATAGCGATTTATTTTTTACAGGAGTGCCGTGAAGTAGCCTATGATTTCGGCCTCTGTGCTTGCGCTGGCCAGTGGAAAAGCGGTTAATGGTGAAGATGGCATGAAGAAGACTATACATTCGCGAGATGGACGTATGCGCATAATGCTATTCGTTCTGTGTTTCCTTTCTAAACAGTTAGGCTATGTTTATGTGGTATTTTTCATGTTTTCATCACGCAATCATGTTTTTGATAGGGTGTTGACGCGTTCATGTAAGGGCGGCGGCGCTGCCAATAAAGCACCTAAAAGCTGTCACAAAGCAACACGGCAAAAGCAATGATTATGAATATGTCAAATATAGCAAGGAGACATTTTAATTGTTTATTAATAAAGTCAAGATGAAGTTGACGATGCTGCACCAGAGAGAAATGCACATTTCATTTCATAAGCAGAGTCCGTTTTCTTTCGTTTTGAATTGTTCTGTTTACAAGTAGACATTTCAATATAGATATATTTTTTAGGACCGTGAATAGGCTACCTTATACGCTGATTTTCGGTTCATTTATGAGACACGCTCCAGTTCACCTCCGTGTCGTGATTAGGCCTATCTATAATTGTCTGCTATATTTAGCCTACTTCTTATTTATTAAATCCAAGTAATTGGTTGATGAAACATTGATTAAAATTAAGATACAATTAATACAAAACGAAATTCACTTTAAAGAAAGGCTTTTGTCTTCTGTGTAAGGTCTCTGTGAAGGTTTTAAAGCAGTCTTTTAGTGCCGCTTCAGCGGTCGCGTCCGTAATGGAGAACTGTCACGTCTGTAACATTATTTTTTCCTCATAAATGCGAACACGAAAATAAAATAAAATGAATATTTTATGTTCTGTGGAGAGCCAACCCTTCTTCATCCGATTTGCGCAGTGTAATTCACAGAATTACAAAAAAAAAAAATCGTTGCCTCCTAAAAGTTAAAGTTTTTTTTGTCACGCATGACTGTCTATTTCCCTAATATTAAATATAAAACACATGTGTAGACTGATATTTTTATAATGTCTGGACTCCTTTCAGGGAGGAGCCTATGGATAAACAGACGTTTCAATATTTTGGTATTAATGCATTTTCTGAGAATTTATATTTCAAGTTTTGACTGCAAATGTCATGTCCTTAACGCTGGAATTCCCAAATTTTAAATAATTTATCCTCAACTAGTTTTGTGGTGTAGGTCTATGTATTTTATAATGTTAAGTTAACTTCAAATAATACTAATAGTAATTTAAAGATGTGGTAGCATTGGATCTGGACGGTATGGATAACGCTGGGAGTTGGAAGGGGTGTGTCGCGATTCTGCAGGTTCGTGGATCTGAGTGTCGCGATTTCGGTTTCATATCGCATATCGTTACAGCCCTAGTCATTTAGAATGTTAAGTTCTACTTCTGTATAGTTATTTTGGTGAAAGTAACTCAAAAGTAATACAGGAGTAATGTAACGCATTACAATTCTGAGACAGTAATATTGTAAGGTAATGAATTACTTTTAAATAACAGTAACAAGTAATATATAATGTATTACAGTTTGGAAGTAACTTGCACAACACTGCCTTTAATACTATTATCTGTTGATACTATTATCCCTTCGATACTATGTATTTTATTATAGAACCAACGGTCAATGTAACCTCACTTATACCACGTTTGGTCTCTATAAATTGGAACTTTGAAGATCGAAATGATTGTGTACATGATATGCCGATAGCTGCCCAACATATTAGTATTACAAGAGTCTTCCCTAGTTGTCTTCATCAGAGACCAGTCCAGCTGCACATGCAAATGAGCACGCTTAGGACAAAGACTCATAAATGAACCACAGCGTAACTTTCCCGCTCTGGAATCTCCACCCTTCTCATTGGTCAAGGAAACCCGGAGGGATTGGACCTTTCACAGGCTTTAAAAGGGCATTCACAGAAGCCCTTCCCTCTCTTGGCTTTCTCTCCTACGTGCGGGTTGCTGTTCTGTGGGGCCGCCCCAGACCCCAGGGCAGCAGGCCTTGACTTACCACCAGCCATGTGCTCATTCAGGAGAGAGAGAACTCTCTCAACCACAACAGAATCAAGGACAACCTCAGGAGTTTGGCACAACGTCTTCATTCAAAACAGAAGAAGTCCATCGCAACTCCTACCATTTGCTCTGCGTGTCCTCTCCGGCCCAAGGGTCGGCAGGCCACAATCTGCCCTCCAGCCATGAGAACAGAGTCGAACTACCCATGCAAGTTCATCATATCTTCTTTATCCAACTGAGAAGAAAACGATGGCAACATCAACATTTGACATTCACGGAACCAACAACATCAATTTTCAACAACTTCAAGAATTGTTTCCTCTGCCCAGGCCATGCAAGTATCAATTTAATGAGGTGCTCTGAAAATGATAGGCTGATGGTTCTTTTCACAGTTAAATGAATCTCGTCCATAGTTTCATTTCCAGCTTCCAGTTCCATTCTATCACTCACCCTTTTACATATACATGTATGTTTGTTTAGTTTAGTTATGTTTGTGATTTAGTTAATTAAACTTGTGCACAATATGTATTGGTTCTGATTCACTGCTTGCAAACAAAGTCTCTTTTACGATCATGATCTTGTTACATGCTCTAAGCGCTGTACATGCTAAGAAATAATTATTTTCTGCAGCCATGGAAGATACCCTTTTCTTAGAACAAATGAATAATCAAAAGAGTTCGTTGGACGAACTGATTAATTGATTGTAATATTAATTTAGCTACATCAAGTTAATCCAATTAACTGACCCAAGTATTCATAATTAATCATAACAAGTAAATATTGATTATTAATATTTCATAGAGCTGATTTGTTACACTGGTTTTTCTCTTACTGCATGCACTGCAACAGACTTTTAAAAATGGTGGTTGAAATAAAATGCTGCGTGGAGTCAACCAATCAAAATGCTGTGTGAACTTAACCAATCAGCATGTTCAGCGGCCAAGTCCCACCCCTGAAAGTTACTGAACTTTGAAAAAGTACTACCTCACGAGCAGGTATTTTCTGAGACCCTAGTTCCTGTAGTGGAAACACCGGTACACCGAGTACCAGCCCAAAGTCCCTAGTTCCTGGGGAAAGGTTGTAGGGTAACTGGCAAATAACTCTTACTTCTCGTGGTCAAGAAATTGCATTGTTCACTTAATCTGGGCTATACTCTTATTCTGTGATGAGTTTTGGCCTTAGAAATGCACCTGTCTTACCCTGTTATTTTCTTTTGGTTTTGTTTGTTATCCGCCGCTGTCCGTCTGTTATTGTGAAAACCAGGTCTGGATGGGCTGTGGGTATTTAAGTCCCTGTTCATAACCAGTGGTGTGGTGTGGGGTTGTTTGATGCTCATTGTTCTTTTCTTGCGTTTCGTACTCATAGCAGGAGCCCTTGGATTTTAACACCTCTACCATCATGAGATCCTCGTTTGTTCCGTCTACCTCATGGCCATGGTTGGACCAGTCGGCCTTTTAATGTCGTCTTTATTTTATCATTGTTTTCGCTTAGAACCTTGTAATAAATATATATTTTGCAACCTTATCTATTTTGTGATTGCCCTTTTTGTTGCAGTTACAAGCCAAAATGTAGCAATGTTCACCAAGGTCCATTTCTTTATATAATAAAGAGTATAAACTATATATAATCGCATCTTATTAAGATATACGTCAACATTTGAATTGCTTTAAAGATTTTTTTATCTGGTTTTACATTAGTATCTTTAGATATTTGAGTAAGTTGAAACCCAATACTTAAGTTCAAAAGTATAATTCTGCAATTTCTCTCTCAAAATAACAAAGAAAAACAAGTCGTCACTGGGACACAATGAATTCTGGGGTAGGCAAGGCTGTGAAGGATCCATCCATCATTCATTTCACGGGAAACGTGAAACGTTAATTGGTGTTTATTAAAAGTTCTACTTGATCATTCATTATATGTTACTTGTCTTCTTTGGAGTTATACTACACAGCCACCATGACAACATTATGTTGTGGAACATAAAAGAAGAATTTTGAAGAACCCTCACATAGCCACACATTCTAGCCCAAATCTGAAGATGATCATCATATCAGATGATAACTACCTTCTTTCATTTGAATGACCATCTCAAGCATTTCCACACTGATGAGCAGGTCTTGACCATTAAACATAAAGCATAAGTATTTTAACCTTGATATCATGCATAATAATGCAAACAGGCTAGGAAAATAACCAGGGCTTGGGGCAAAAATGGCACCAAAAATAACAGAAATGCCCCTCAAATTTTAGATTAGGGGAAAAAATGCCCCTGCACAATCAAACATGGTAAGTTTTAATATGCAGAGGTGCAAACGAGATTGCCAATATATCCAATTTTGCCCGTATACATAAATCAAAATATACTAATAACAAATTGTCATCAAATGTAAAACTATCCTATCACCCAGCTCCAAACTGCTCAATGTTTGGCGTTGAGATATTATATACATTAACAATTTACATTTCTGTAATGCTGCTTGAAACAGTGGGTGTTGTGAAAAGTGTGCAAATAAATTTACCTGAACTGACTTGGCTCTATCAGTCAAATCCTAAACACACTCAAACAAGACTGAAAGACTGAAAGTCTCAGGGCGCTGCCACATCTCTCAGCAGTGAAATATTAACAGCCGTTATCCTGTATTGTTATCCATGATAATAATGTTTGTTCTGGGCTTCACATTAACTTTTTAAATGACTGACGAAATAATAAAACAGAGAATAGTCTGAATAAAATTTGTTCTCACTGAAGCTGTGCTTGGACATACAGTATATTCAGACCGATTTTAATTTTACATTTTTCCATACTTTATGTTGTAGCCATATGCTTTTTTCACACAAGTCTACACTTTAAAACCCAAAATGACAAAAGCAAAACCAGATTTGTGATAACTGCAAATTTATTTACTTTTGTGCCTCACATTTTTCTATGAGAATGAGACGTTTCTACCCTTTGAGTCCACCTGTGGCAAATTCAAGTGAGTTTCTACCCTTTGAGTCCACCTGTGGCAAATTCAAGTGATTAGGTGTGATTTGGCCAAGAGCCTCCACCTGGCCAATCTGGCTAGACAAAACCCTCTCCTTAGTGCATAACACACAAAAGCCTGATTGGACTTGCAGCAAAATGACTGTCAGACTGAGAGAAACAAGTTTTGCATCACCTGCACCTTCTTTAAGCCGGGTTCACACTGTAAAATGTTGGCCGTCTGAGACAAATTTAGCAAATCCTAAAATATTCATCTGATCTATAGGCTAAAATCTGAAATCTTTGATCATTAGTTTGAAATGTTCACCAACAACCGATTAATGACTGTTGCGATCAAATTTGACCTCAGCTGAAATTCTGGCAGTGTCAGAAGATTTGATTACAAGTGAGAAATTTTGGAAGATGAAAATCTGTAGATTTATGAGTTAAGTGACAGTGGTTTGTTTTGTTTGGATATATTCATGCATTCATTATTCATTAGTTTTACCATAAATGGAGGGTAATGACTGCTAAACCAGCAATTTGAAAGTTCTGTGTGACTACCACAATCTACTGTGACATGAACATCTGCAATTCAGGGCACTGTTTTGTGCCTTTTGTCCACCAACACATGTTCCTGGCCTATGCCAGTTCTCAAACACCCAGAGAAAAGGTGGTTCAGAGCTGGAAAAATCAGTTCTACTCCGAACCTAAAAGTTTGCTGGAACCAGGAAACGTTGCAGAGAAATGTTGATGACAATCTCGTTATTAAATATAATAACATTGCATTTCATTATTTATCATGAGAGAGTTCATCTGTTTCAGTCTCTCTCCAGAAACTACTGGTAGTTTATGGACATTCAGCTGAAGGGGGCTTTCACACTAGCACTTTTGGTGCGCACCCGGGTTCGAATGACGTCAGAGTTCGGTTCGTTTGGATGATGTGAACGCTGTCTTCCGAACTCGGGTGCGCACCCGCGAACCGTACTCGGGTCCGCTTAAAAAGGTGGTCTGGGGTACGGTTCATGAGAACTCCAGTACGGTTCACTGCTGATATGAACGCAACAGGATATGAACAAGAACAGGCTATGCCATTTTCATCTGAACAATTATTAGCAGCTGCAGAGAACAATTATTAACAAATATAAGCCCTACTTGGTTAAACACACCCAAACACTCATGTTGTAATATACTGTTCTTTCCTGTTGTAAATGAAATTACAATGAGCTGAATTCAGACATGGCCTGAAATCTGTCTATTCATCTGACCGTCTACAGGGAATAAAAAGCATTCCCACCCACTCTTTGTTCCTTTTTCAATGTTGACTAAAGGCAAACCTTTGAAGGAATGTTTTTAATGAGTAAAACACTGAAGGGTATGGAGCAGACCAGAATAACAAAAAGGTGCTTTAAGGCCATCAGGAAGATTTATCTGTATATAACTGAATTTCATTTTCCAATTGATTAATTAAGCTTTGGACTCATCATTATACTTTCATTCATACATTAATCTATGCAATGTTAAAAAATGAAAATAAACTTAATGACTGAAACATTTAGATACAAGCCTTCAGACTGAAGCAGCCTGGTGAATTGGTAATAGCTATCAATTACATGTTCTCAATGAAATTAATAATGTTGTAGTAAAAGCCATTAAACAAAGCAATTACATTTTAATATGTAGGGATCAGCAACAAATTAAAATTTGTTGTGTGTTTCCTGTACAACTCGCTGCTTAACTACCATAGTACAATGTATCATGAAGAAATCAACTGGCTAGTCATGACTGTTTCCGGAAATTGAATTGTCGCAATTTTGTCATTCAACCACGTTGGTTAATGTCATGCAGGTGTTGGAGTAATATTTCCAGATTCAATCGTAGGCTCGTTCTAGTACACGATCTTATGTACAAGAGCACTTACATGCACACTCTTCAAAATGTCAGCTTGCTTATTTTGCACATGATAGTGATTTATTAGGTCCAGATCTCATACAAACAAGAAACTATGATTCTAACCACACGTCGAGAGCTGTCGTTACAACCACACAACTTTGTGATTCCGTTTGTGAATGTTTTTTGGAACCTAAATGGTTTCTGGAAACACAGACTCGTTGAACTATGCTAATATCAATGGAACTTGAGACCATGGCTAACAATGCTTTTGGGAAACATATTCGTGGTTAATAAAAAACCATATATGACATGAGAACATGCTTCACTGCAGCTGAGACACAGTAGTGAGTCTGCCAGCTGGTTGCATGTCATTGTTTTCAGCAAACAGACGTCACAGAAGTCACATAAAACACGGTCACACACATCCCATTACAAAGACGTGTATCTGTTCCCTGAATTACCCAAAACAAAGGTCATCAATTGTTCCTATCCTGGCAATGTAAAATAACTTTCTTAAAGTACTATCAGTAATTGAGGCTCGGATTGTTTAAATGACTTTGTCTGTAAGCAGTGAGCACAGATTAAAATGCAGGTGAATGTACACAAGGTTTGACATCAACAGAACGCTCAATAGCTAAATCTACACACGTACACTAGAGCTGGGTTTCGATTCAAATTTCAAGAATCGATTCGATTCCGATTCTCAAGATCTTGAATCGATTATCATTATTCGATTCGATCCGATCCGATCTTCGAGATTTAGATAAGTGTTTTTGTTTTTTCCAGCTGTTACCTGAATTACAGGACTGTAGTTATGCAACATATTGATACTATTAGGCTATTATAGACATTTAACTGCTTGTTTTGAACTGCTTGTTTTGAACACTGCATGTGTATTGAATGTTAAACAAGTTCATAATGATAACAAACAAGACTGTTTATCGTGGTGATGTGTAGCCTACAGAGGCTTCGCACAGACAGAATGAGAGAGATCGGCAGAGCGCGTGCGATTACCTGCGTCTGTCTTTGAAGTCATATGTATTGGTGAAAAAGGTTGCCGTGTCAAAGGAAAGCGAAATATTTGTCGTATCATCCTTTTAACGTTCACGTCACGGGTCTTTACCATAAATGCGCGTCAGCAGCAGCGCTGGTCAGCATTACACAGGGAAATAAAATCAGCGAATCACGCATTGAATCAATGCCATATTGGTCTCTAATAAGTGAAGCATCAGCTTTAGCGTTACCCATCCGACGCATTGCTGCTCAGCTGAGCCTTGAAAAGTGGAACTCAAAGTTAAAAATAATTAACACCTTGTTTCATTACATCTCTTTTAATGAATCAGCTTTTTTGAACGTGTTCGTTGAATGAACGAATGACTCACTCAAAGCCCGTTGTTGTAACAGTGTGCGCGCTGAGTGAAAGCCTTTGCATACAGGGATCTCCCAGTCGCGGCAAGTTAAAGTTCACGGGGAAAATGTAAGCCTATTATTAAATCGATCCTCTGAGTTACGGATCGATCTTTAGAAATTATTATGAAAATCGATTCAGAATTGGTGAATCGATTTTTTCAACACAGCCCTAACGTACACATATACATTCGTACATATTTACACAAAGTAAATAGTACAAAGTGAAAGTGGATGAATGAAACTGTAAAAGAAGCAGGGGAATAGAGCTATGGAATTATGGAAGTAGGTTAACCACCTGAGCAGAACCATCAGTTTCTTAAATTAAATCGCCTTTGTAACATGGGGTCGGTAAAGTGCCCCTATTTCACCCTTTTGAAGGTTTCTAATTTTTTTCTTGGAGGCCTCATCATCAGCTAATTTCTCACAGTGTCTGAAGCCAGGGTTCTCAAGTCTCACGCATTGGCCGTGAGACACACGCAATTCAACCAGTTCACACGCCACACCGTGTATTTCTCACGCTGAAAAGGCAATGCCAACCAAGTTGTCCTGCAAGCTTTATATATAACGTTGTATACGCGGCGCATGCACACAAAGATAAGTTTCCTGTCGCCAGCGCGTCCGTATCTCGGCCAGATTGCGTTCGTTACTAGGCAAGTCCGCGAACACACACGGAAGTTCGGCCACCGCGACAACACACGTCGTGATGGAGAAAGTAAGTTGGAAGAAAGCTCGCCTAACATTTTTAGACTAGAAGTTCTAGAACATTTAATATATAGCCCATCGTATACATTATTGATGCAGTCAAAAACTCTACAACTGCTTTGCAACCAGGCCAGAAGCTTTGGCTCAGTTTGGCTAAGGAAATGTTATTGGGTATGGGAAGGAATGAAGATGTATTTCTTCAGTTTATTTTAAATTCTATATTATACTGTATTAACAGTATTTCTAGTTACATTAAGGCTAAAGCAGAGTGCTCTTGGTAGAATTGTATATCCTGTCAAAACATACATTAGCCTAATCATTGCCATTGCATTTGTATTTTTCAAAGATGTCAGGGAAAAATGCAAAAATATTTGTTTTTCCAAACATTTTGGAGCAATTTGTTATATATTTGTAGCCTAATTTTGAAATATAACATTAAAGAGTAGGCCTATATTTGATGTGATGAATTGCTCTGTCATTTATCAGATTTACCAATTGTTATAATTTCAATTTTTGCTGGTTAATTATGAACAATGGGTAAAATTGGGGGTGGGGCTCCATTTAGGCTCCTCCCCTAACCGCATGTGATCTCACTCCAAGCTTTTGATAAAACTTGAGAACCCTGCTGAAACAGCTTGGTCAAGGATTCGATCTCTCTAAACCCCTCCTTTCAGAGAGCCTGCTCTGTGCTCTGATTGGTCGACCCCTTACAGTGCGTGTTGCAAACAAAACGTTCATTAGCATATCTGAATTTCAGCTCCGGATATTCCTCAGCACTTGATACACAGTGATACAAACAATAACAATGGCTTCAGTTTCAAGTCCTCCTACTTTTGCATGCAAAATTTTATATTTATTTATTTTCGCAATAGTGTCTTCTCGACATGTCGACAACACAAACCAAACTCTTCCAGGGGTGTATTCCAGAAAGCAAGGTTACCTTACCGTCAGATAAACCTTGAATTCTTGGTTGGTTAACCCCAAGCTTGCTTACTCTGAGTATGTCGGTTCCAAACTTCTGTGAGGAGTTAGTTTAATCAACGTCCTATTGGTAACCCAGAGTTAATCCGCGCGCACGGCGAGTACATAAAGACATTTTCAATGGATCGCCGATTTCAGGAGTCACCATGGAAACCAAGGGAGAAAAAAGCGACCTAAATACTTCGGTGAAACTGAGTTGGAGGTTTTAATGCTTGCTTATGAAGACTATAAGCCCATTATAACTAAAAAAAGCAATACTGTTGCATCAGCAAAAGAAAGAGTTGGCTTGGCAAAAAATAACGGACAGAGTAAATGCATGAATTTAGAAAATTATAAGAATTAAAGAATAACTTGAAAATTGGTTTGCTGTGATACGGGATTGGATGAGAACTGCTTTAAGATGTTTTTGGAACCAGAATCTCGTGGCTGGATGATTGGAGTCGTCAGTGAAGAGTGGATCGAGTGGGGATTTGAACATGCCGCTTAGATTGCTATTTATGGACCCGGCTTGGAGACATTTAACTCTGTTAAGGTGAGATATGAAGGACGTGACGGCTAAAAGAGAAAAATCGGGAAACGGCAGGTTGTGAGAGAGGTGAAATGTCTTGAAGGATTTCCATGCGGTGTAATATGTTTTTAGGGTTCTAGGTGAAGCTGCTTGGAGGATGGAATTGATAGAAGTGTCCAGAAGAGATTTTAGCGGATGATATATGGGAAGATCAGCTGAGAATAATGAGGGAATGGGGTTGGAATTGGATCCGCTTCTGGCGCCAGCATCCTGAATTTCTGAACAGAAAAACGGGAGCGAGAGTCAGCGATTTGATTTTGTGAGCCTGGAACGTGTTTGACAGTTATTATGAACTGATTGCAAGCGGAGATCCAGATCCAGAAAAAAACTCGATGGATGTAGTTGGACCGATTGTTTCCTCCTGAGCTAACAGGATCCCTAGCTCTGCGAAAACATTTGTGCCGCAGGGATGGCATTGTGTGGTGAAATGATTAAGAAGTCATCGAACAAATGGAGAAGGTAAGGAATTGCGTAATTATTGAATAGAATCCATGATTGGAGTCGTCGGCGTAATTATTGAATAGAATCCTGATAGGGTGTCAAAAATTTTGGAATGTTAAACGCACAGCGAAATAAAACTTTTTCCGCCAGTTCACACCGAATAGATGCCATGAATCTGGGTGAATTGGCATTACTTTGAAAGCCGAAGTGATGCGCCAACCATGCGCCGCGTCCGGCGATTTTGATCCTTGTTATGGCTTGTTCGATATCATGATAATGAAGTGAATATTCTTCAAGTGGAATAAGACTATTGAAGCTTGGAAACGGGGAGTTGTGAGGGGCTGAGAGATCAATTATCATGCGTTATTTTCCTGAAAATGTTCTGGTAGCCACGCCTATGGGGCTAATGCGAAATTTATCAAACGGGGGTGATTCGAAGGGGCCGATCATAAAACCTGATTCGATTTCTTTTTTAATTAATTTGTCTACTACTTCAGGCTCTGTTAGGGAGGATTGAAGATTATCGCAGATTAGGTTTTTAGTGGGCTGACATTCTGTGCCGGGTTTGAAACCTTGTTTGAGACCAGACAGCAGATAATTTGTAAAGTTAACGTCGGGGTAACAAACTGGGCCCAATAATGGAAGTCCAGGAATATGCTCATTGGCCTCAACACATCAGTCCCTTAGTCCATAGAAATAAAAAGTAATAACACAATTAATACTAATCAGTCTGATGAAACAGTTCTTTTTCTGCCTTGGACAGTCAGCAAATTAAAAGTCCCAAAAGTCCAAATGAAAAAAAATCAAATGTCCCCAAAAAGAAAAAAGTATTATCTGCTGGTTCCAGGCCCCACAAAAAGACGTTTTTTTCCCGTTTTTTTTTTTTTTTTCAAAAACATCTTCCAGCTGAAGGAAAAAACAATCCTCAGAGTATAGTCTGGGGAAAAAAATATATTCCAGACTAGAGAGTGCACCTATAAAGCAGCTCAAGTCTAATACACTGTGACACTATTTTCAGAGATCACTTTTAAAACCAATTCTCTAGACTAGAGTAAAGATAGCTAAAAGCATGCCACCTCACCACACACACCACAATAAAAATGGCCGCCCTTTCCTTATTATGGGCTGGCTCATCATAATAAAAGTCACCAACAAAAGCCTCCTAATTCCCCCTCAAACAACATGCATATGCAAATGCTCTAAATCAACATCAGCAGTGTCACAGTATCACAATTTCTGAAAAACAGCATTGAGATCTTTGAAGTGTTGCTGTTGGCTTGGGGAGTAGAACATTATGTCATCTATGTAAACAAAGCACACATTTCCTCTTAGCTTACCCAACACTCTTCTCTCCAACAACCACTGTTATGTGGGGGCATTTTTCAGCCCGAAGGGCATGGTCAAGAAATGGAACAATCCAAAGGGGGTTATAAAGGCTGACTTTTCCCTGCTGCTTTCTTCCATCTCGACCTTCCAGGATCCAGATTTTAAGTCAAGGGTACTGAAATAATGGGCACCATGCAATGAGAATATCATGGATGAGAGGCATCGGGTATGCCTCTTGGGGAGTTTTGGAATTAAGTCTGCGATAATCCACGCAGAACCTTAGACTGCCGTCTAACTTTGGGACCAATACTACTGGAGATGCACAAGGGGATTGAGACGGCTCAATGATACCTTATTGCTTCATCTTATCGATCTCCCTTTCCATAACCTCTTTCTTTAAGGGAGAAACTCCTATAGGCTTTCGACCAAACTGGTATCGCATCCGTTGTTACGATCCGATGGGTGGCTTGATTGGTTCTCCCTAGAGTTCCAAAACAAACAGTCACACATTAATTAAGGATGGGTTGGACTTCTGGCGGATGTCTCCTTATGATGTTGTAATGGATTTTTTCCTAACCCTGACTATCTAGCGTCTACAAATCGACACTTAATAAATAAATCTGTTGCGTCTACTAATCGACACCGAGCGTCTACATATCGACACTTAATAAATAAATCTGTTGCGTCTACTAATCGACACTGTGCGTCTACAAATCGACACTTAATACTTCTTTATACTCTAGCTCTCTGCGTCTACCATCGACAACTGGCTGAGTCTCTTACCCTAACTTCTTTGCTTCCCTAAACTGGCCTGCTGTGCAGCAGTAATAACAGACAGACTTGAGTAATTGTCCTTCAATGCTCTTTATGACGGCCGGGAGTTCTCGAGAAGTTCTCAGAGAATCTCCCAAAAAGAAGCAATAAGCATGGCCGGTGGATCTCAGACAAATCCCATTGAGAATCCCACCAGTAAACACAAATACAACAGTTTTATAGAATAAGGAGATATGGCAAAAAATGACATGAAACATTCAACCCGTTCTCATCAATCTGCGTATAAATAACACGACTTTACACTTTCAAATTGCATGTAATGCATACGCCAAAGTCCAATTTTGCGTGCATATGATACGCCAATCTTTCCCATTAACTTTGGTGGAGAGCAGATGCGTCTAAATACCATGCATCACCTTCAACGGCAATGACGTCACCAGCGAAGCTCAGTTCGCCCAGTTCACCTGATGCGCGTACATCTCTAAACAGGTAAGGAAGGGCAACAGTCCTATTTTGTAATCAGATCACGGTGTTAACTGTATTATTTTAATTATTACAGTGTTTCTGCATAACGTTACATGGGGTCATGTCAAAATTGCAGCGAATGCGTTTAAATTAACGTAGTTAACGTTAGTGAACAGTGGGCCGCTCTATCTGTTTCTATCTGTCAGACCTGTTGCAGTTTGAAATTAATAAAACAGTTTTTTTTTAATCATGTTGTGAACTTGTGACATGGGTCTTGGGCTTTTAGACATGGCTGATGACACCACTACAAATCAAAAGACTGAATTAGTGTTTGCTAACGTTTTTAGCTAAAGTGGCATGGTTAGCCTAAGCCTACAGGACCCCCCCCCGCAGGGGTCAATAATGTGGACTAAAGTGCGTATGGAATAATTCAGGCACGCGGAGACATTACTAGTTGCTTGCAGATGCATGATACTGTAGGGTTGGATTAGACTCCTATCCCCAAGATATTTGACTTCTAATGTCATCATATATAGTGCATTTTACCTAAAGTGCACATTTTTGGTTTGATTGCTTCTATTGCTCTCTTCATTTGTAAGTGGCATTGGATAAAAGCATCTGCTAAATGATTAAATGTAAAGGAAAATTAAGCAAGATTTAGACTAGACCCTAGACCTCTCCAGCTGAAAAACAGTAACCGCTTACAAAAAAAATCATGAATCTGTAGTTGATAATAATAGCTAATATGTTAGGTGACATAATTGTAGCCTAGGTAAAATAAACAATTGAATACAGAAATATCATTTAGTTACAACCAAAGGTTGTAATGAAAATTTGCATTCTCCTGCAAATAGTCAGACACCACTATCCTCTACTGGAAAATGCTAAATTTTAACCTTTACCCTCATATCACTGATGTGGTCCAAACTTTCCATTCAATTATAATAGTCAGCAAGTTTAAGTTGCAGGCAGATCGCAGATCTAACTGACACCTTTATTTTTTGTTTAAGATCTGATTAAGTAGAATGTCAAGAGAAAATAAGAGTAAACTAGAAGCTGTTCTTCAGCACGGGGATGCATTTGTTGAAGAGACACAGGCAAGTTTCATTCTTGTTAAACACAAATGTGTATTTAATTAACTCCAATCTACTTTTCATTACATGTACATAAAGAAACGTAACACAGAGTTACAAACTCGGAAGGCTGATGAAGTCACAGGACAATCTAAAGTGACCTGGTGGAAGAGGGACCGTGATGGGCAGCGTGTGACCACCAGCAAACGGAGGAAAAAAGGTTCATCTGCTGGTTAGTGTACATCTTATAAAATGTATGTCAAATACTTTAAATGGAGAGTGATGATGTGTGATTTAGAGTAGGAGCTGGTTTGATAATGCTGTTGTTACTCAATATTTTGTATGCTTTCACATTTATAATGTAAATTACATTATAATGCCAAATACATTTATGTTTGATAGTTTCCATGTTGCAAGTTTTGCCAAAGGTTTCAGCTTTTATTTTTGTACATCTGGCAAAGAGTTTGAAAGAATTGTACTCTAATAAGATGTGTTAATAAGAACATTATCTAATAAGAACATAAACTATGTGGTTTATGTTATTTTTACTTCCAAACATTTGGTACTGGTACTTCTCCATGTGCTAGTTCCACCATCACAACTTCATGTACTAGCTACCAAGATCCTGGTAAGTAGAAAAACTACTTAAAAAACACTTTTCATAATATGGTATGCTTCAAATGAAAACAAGGAGTTATGTAAAAAGGAAACCTCATTATACCTGCACTTTTGCTATATGCTTAGTAACTAGTCATCTAACGATGCTCCTTTTCTAAATGCTTTTTCCACGGTCCCCTAACATGCCTCAAATATGAAAGTAACCACAATATGGTGCATCCAGCCCTGTTAACATGACAGATATAGGAACACTTTAGACAATAGCATCACTGTTTCTCAGCAAAATCACATGGTTGTTGTTTAGTTTCACAATTAAGTGGGCAACACTACTGACAGCCAGCACCTACACAGAATCTTAAGGGTCATGGATCTGATTGCCCATTTCCAACTATCCTTTCACCCTCTGCCTTCTCTGCTATCACTGGACTGTCCCTGTATTAAAAGAAATGGAAATGCCTCAAAAGACGTCAGTGGTAGTGGAATTGCAATGTTGTATTTCTAGTATGTTTTTAGTTTTCTCTTTCTCTTTCTCTCTCTCTCTCTCTCTGAAGATTTTAATATGCAGAGGCTTGAGGACCTTCTACGTGATTCAGAGAGCATTGATGGGCAAGATTTTGCTCAGCAGTCATCTTTGTCCAGTTGGTGTAAAAGACAGAAAGGGGTCCAACAATGTTGGGAACAGGCATTCATAACTTGTTGTCAGCTGAGAACATTGTCCAGATGAAGTGCAACCACTGTCACAAGAGAGAAGCCATCATCCGTTGCAGGGAATGTTTGCCCTCAGAGTGGTTTTGTGCAGAGTGTGATCAATTGGTACATAAACGCCACACTCTGCAGAGTAGGCAGACCACCATGTATGGCTTTTATAAATTCATTCCCCCAACAGAGTTTGTGAAACTCCATGATGATAAGTACATCATCTGTGAACAAGGTTGGTGTCTCTTTCAGTTGATTTGCTTTTTTTTTATCAACACACAACATCATTAAATTATTCATTATGTTTTCCAAGTACTTGCTAACAATTCAAATATTCTTTAATGTCATCCTGATTGTCCTTTGCTCTTGCAGATTGTTTGCTGCCAACAGCCTTTCCTCAAAATATATGCTCCTGTGACACTGGTGATGTTGCAATATCTGTTGGTAGATCCATCATACTGGTTTGCATAAATGGTAGGATTGGGTAAAAAAAAAATTGTTTATCTAACATATTACTTTAGTTCCTTGTTAGTTATTTGTCTTTCATGTGCTCTCAGGCCGTTATAATCTTCACGTTCCGGTGCTAACATGCAAACATTGTAATAAGCAATGGGCTCCAGAAGTCAGTGACTTTGTAAGGAGTGGTTACTGGCCCCCTACCATGCAAGCACAGACACTTTTCAACCAAGATCTGTTCCATTCCTTTGAAGCTATGAAGACAACAGCTCCAGGAATGTCAGTGAAAGCCTTCACAGCAATGTTGGACCAGAGAACAAAGCGGTTTGGAAGAGTGAGTACAAATTTGAAGCTGAAAGACAAATGCATTTGTTGTTATTATAAGTAGCTGTAAGGCTGGACAGTATGGCAAAAAGGGTGTTCAAGTCCAAACAGGGCACAAATTCAAATATACTCACATATGAAGTCAAGGTCCACAAGTGGTTGTAATATTTCAGGTTACTGAAATTAACTGAACTGAAGACCATATTAGACAGCATTGCCAATTGCATCCTTTCTTGGGTTTAAAAAGGTACATTGACAAACCATAAATGGGGTGAGCTTGTAGTTCATTGTCATTTAAAGCTGTTCTATAAATTGTTTTTCAGACTGGCAAAGTGAATTCAGATGCTTTTCAGAGGAGCTTTCTGCAATATGTGTACTGCAACTCTGAAGAGGACCAACTTCTGGAAAAGCAGCCATTTGTCTGTCCAGCCTGTAGTCCTGAAATGGTGGCTGTTTCAGTGGATGGCAACAGAAAACTCTACAGGTTCCAGAAAGCAAACCAGTGAGTTTTGTGTACACATTTAAAAACAGCCAATGTAGGTACTTGCTATTAACATTATCATAATAATATAGTTCTCATTTTGTTATTTAAAATTAAGCTGTTGGTACTGTAGCTGTTGAATATAATATCCATGTTAGACTTTGTAACCTTGTTTTTAAAAATAAGTGTCATATGAATACAATTTATATTATGTAATTATTATGTATATAATAATATTATTATTATGTAAAACTTCTTACTACAGTGGTTATCCAGAATACATTTTGTTGTAGGATTGAAGAGCCAGGGTTCTTTGATGGAGTGTTTTTGTCCCAAGACTCTGAGGTGTCCAGTTTTGTTGAGGAAGTCCGGGGGGCTGTCAAGAGTGTAAGTTTTCAATCAGGCTGAGCAGCGGGTATCTCTGGCTTATTTTATAACTAATTGGAAGTAAAGTTGGAAACACTGTAGCCTTATTAGGTGTCCGGATGAGGGAATCTTTGAGATGGCAATGGCAGGTTGCTGAGGTTAGCGATGCAATCGGACTTTCACAAAGAGTGAAGTTGCAGAGCTGGATGAAAAAAAATGCAACTAGATTCTAATCCAGAGGGCACAGTATATCTATAGTATTGGTTGCCGCACATACAGTATGTCTGACACAATTTCTGACAAAGTTAGACTATTGCAATTATCCTCCTGCATGCGAAATGGCAAATAATTTCAATTGGTTTGTTATACTCCAGGGAGTTGCAGATGGAAGATGGGTCAGGCAATCAAATACAAAATCTAATCAGTCTGTAATTATTGGTGTGTTTGAGCGTGCAGCCCTGCTGTTTAACTTTTTACTTTTTACTTTGGTAGACGGCAGGAAGAGCGATGTGTGGGGAATCCCACTGGACAGCAGCAAGAGAGACATCAAAGCAGGCCAACAAGTTGGATGAAGAAGGTGTAGAAATTGCTGTGTGCAGGCATGGATTCCTCCTCAAAGGTTGGTATTGGTCTTGATAAATTCCAATGAAAAATATTTGTAGATGAAACATCTGAAGCCTATTCTTCAGTGTGCAATGTGCTCTCTACTTAATTCTTTTTTCCAAAAGGTCTGAATATGTATAGAGGAGAAATCTTTGCATATCCAATGTTTCTCCAAAAAGAGTTCCAGGGTGCTGCATTTTTGGCCATGGATGTGACCTGCCGTTATGTCCCATACCTGGAGATGGTGTCAGAGGCCTTGACTCATCTTCAACCTCTTCAGAAAATGAGACATTGCTTGTCCGTGATGCATGCCAAAGCCCACAATACAAAATGCGAGGTGATGCTTTTAACTACTTTTACATTTCAGAGTGATGTAGTCAACAATTAAAGTAAAGTACCACAATGAATGATGTTGTGACCCAAACAACAACCCAGGAGTGTGTTTGAGTTGTACATGAGGCCCTATGTGCTGTCCTCTACAGCTGGTGACCTTGGGATATGCATCAATATTGATCACCCTGTTGTCCACCCTGTTTAACAAGTCCACTGCTTCCTGTAGATTCTGTGGAATGCAAGGAACCAGGAAGGTGCCGGGACCACTCTTGGTGAAGAAGTAGAGCAAGTCAATAGTTTTCTCTCCAGATGTGCCCTGACCACAAAGTATATGTCCAAGTCAGGTTTGTAAGCTTCTTTGCCCCCTGCTCCCCTGCAAATGTACACATTACATTTTACAATTTATCGTGATTTTTCTATTGTTCTTTACAGTAAGAACTGATATGCTTACTGTCCATGCTATTGGGTGGAATTAACGTAAAGAGAATGGCCTCCACATTGCCTTGTCTTACAGATTCAAAAAGGTATGTTCATGTATTGAAAAAGAATGGACTATTTTAAACCGTTAAATTTGAGCTTAAAGTCCACCCAAAAGGCATGACTTAAGCTATGTATATGTTGTCGAATATGTCATTATATTAAATCAGGCAGGAACATGTACTTTTTGGTATTTTATGAAATGACAGTGTGTTGTGTGTTGCCGTTTTGCAGACAGTAGAAAACACCTTAGATGCATCAGAGAGCCTGCAGAAGATGCAGGACCAGTTGCATTGCAGTGATGACATGATAAAGCAGTGGGTCAGTAGCGGTAAGGGCAAAGTTGTGTTGTGGTCATACACACTGTTGGAGTAATTTGGTTGTAATGCATGTAGCTGTAGATTAATGTTAAATTATGATGTGGGGATGGACACTATTTGCAAGTCATAAGTCTTTAATTAGACTATTGAAGTCTTCAATTAGTTCAATTAAACGCAGACAACGACGCAGAAGTATAAATGAAAACCAACGCGTAGTCTATAGCATAGAGGCTCCGGCGTAGGTCCGAGTCTGACACAGAAGTATAAATCAGCCTTAAGGCTCCATGTTTGCAGCATTCATGCATGCTCCGCTTGTAATTCTGATATTTTCAAAAGGCACTTGTTGGTTCTCATTCTTGGTGAAAGTATCTTAGCTTCTCATTGGAAACAGAAACTAGATCTGTAGAAAACTATGAACCTAAGGATTTCACCTTTTTTCTTAATCCGCAAGAGCACCACATGTTACTTCTGTCAGTTCAGAGGATATCAGGGTTTTTTCATCTTTGAAAGTTTGGCCTATTGGTGGAGCTACAATAAAGGTCATGGCGTCACCAAATTCTATGTGTGCAATAACTAGGGGACATAATCCCCCATCAATGACTTTCATAAAGAAAGACTGTGGACTATGGACTCTCATAAACACAGACTCTTGAAAAGTGATGATAAAAAAAGATATCACACAGATTAGATGCCTTTGTCTCTTCGCCTATGTTGCTTGGTCCCTAATTGTTGCCCTAAATTGTGTCTGTTGCTGTTGTTGCTGTTGATCTCCATCGAAGCACTCTTTGTGAGCATTTGGCAGATGAAGCACTACCTTTATAGACAGAATGGTATGTATTAGAAAATTTTAGTGATGCAGATGGAAGTTATATTGTTTCTGTTCATTAAATGCTATGGCAGCTCTTTTGTAATACCATTGTTTTTGCTCTTATTACAGATCGCAACAAAAGGCGTCAGAAGATTGCCCAAGAAAAGAAGCGCTTGCTAGATGAGATCCAGAGATCCAACCAACAACCTGATGGTGATCCTGTGGACACACACTCAGTTGGCAGAAACTCTCCAACAAAGCTGCAGAGAGCATGATCTGGCCTTGGCAGGAACAGAACACAGGTGCTGTATTAATATTTAACTTTGTGTTTATTTAAAATGTCTCATCGTCAAAATAGTTTATTAATGTATGATGTTTTCATTCCTTCAGACGGTATAGACATTCTCGCCAAGAAGAAGCTTTTTGACCAACTAATGCTGGTCTCACGGCTGACGGAAGAAAAGCAGATCCTTGTGAAGGAGATGATGCAGCACTGTCAGTACCTTAAGGACTCCGTTGCAAAGGTCCAGACACTGATAGCCACCATTTCAGCAGGGTTGGGTCAGATTGCTTTGAATACAAACAACATGGCAATATTAACAATCAGTAATGCAATTTACCTTTTAGCAACAACCCAACTTGAAATATCATTTTAAGAAGCTCAGTAATCTGAGGCCATGCAAAGTAAATGTTATGACCATATCCATCTGATTATCAACTATTAACGGCTATTGAGGCTACTACATTATATAATCCAGACCATGTAAGACAATTCAGGTGGTTTGGAGGAGCTAAAGCATGCCAGAAGGGGCATATACAATCCCAATATATGCCCCTGTGTCAATGGTACCTTCTCACCCATGCCATGGGCACTGATGCAGTTCAGTTTGAGGGTCAAGAGCTGGTTTTAGGGATCAGGTTATAATGAGGATTTGGGCAGGTTTAGGGTCAGGGTTCAGGTCAGACACTTAGTTGTGATGGGTAGGGTTAGGGTAAGGACCTAGAGATTGCATTGTGTCAATGAATGTCCTCACAAAGATGGATACAAACGTGTGTGTGTGTGTGTGTGTGTGTGTGTGCGTGCTTGTAAATCTGTTTACACAGTCAGAAACAAACAAAAAGGTAATTTTATATATTGAGCCTGCATGCTCCCTGAAACTAGACCTGAGATGCTTGTGTCCGTGAAATGAAAATTAAAACTTTGTTGTATAGCTGAACCAAATACATTGTTGGAAAGGCCGTGACCTGGAGAGTAACATGTTAGTATGAAGATTCTACATGGTGCTTTAATAATAATAATAATAATAATTCATTACATTTATATAGCGCTTTTCTTGGCACTCAAAGCGCTTTACATAGAAGGGGGGATCTCCTCAACCACCACCAATGTGCAGCATCCACCTGGATGATGCGACGGCAGCCATATTGCGCCAGAACACCCACCACACACCAGCTTACTGGTGGAGAGGAGACATAGTGATGAAGCCAATTGGTATATATATATGGGGATTATTAGGAGGCCATGATGTACAGAGGCCACTGGGCAAATTTGGCCAGGATGCCGGGGTTACACCCCTACTCTTTCGAAAGACATCCTGGGATTTTTTTTTGTGACCACAGAGAGTCAGGGCCTCGGTTTAACGTCTCATCCGAAGGACGGTGCTCTTTGACAGTATAGTGTCCCCATTACCATACTGGGGCGTTAGGACCCACACAGACCACAGAGTGAGCACCCCCTGCTGGCCTCACTAACACCTCTTCCAGCAGCAACCTGGTTTTCTCAGAAGGTCTCCCATCCAGGTACTAACCAGGCTCAGCCCTGCTTAGCTTCAGTGGGCAACCAGTCTTGGGCTACAGGGTGATATGGCTGCTGGCTAAATTAGCTTTGAAACACTGACCTTTGAAACTTCACCTCGGTGCATGTTTGAAGGCTTATAATTCAGCAATAAGGGGCTACAGATATGGGACCAACTGTTATAGAGAGCCCTGGACCTAATAGTCAACATAGTCAAGTATAGTCAACAACTGGGGACAGTTAACCAAATATGGAGAAAATATGGGGTAATTAATTTGACCCCATTTAACAATTAGATATTTAAAATCTGATTACATAGATGTGTTTACCATCCCACTAAACCCCCCACTATACTCTCAACTCACTATTTACAACCTCCAATTGTAAGAAAAACACTAATGTTTTAAAAACTACAATTCCCTTATATCCACACCATGCAGCATGATACAAATCAGCACTACAGTTGTAGTTCTTCTGGTTTGCAAAGTAGGATTGTAAAATAGGGTTGTAAAAAGATATATCTACTGAATATATTAAATATCTAGTACAGCCGAACTAGTAATTACACTTCATCTAGATGTTCTATGTTAACAAAAAGTAGATATGTTGGTTTATTTCAGATATTTTAGCCAAAACAGGAGAATATCGCGCAAACTCCGCCCACAACACAATGCACTTCATAACCTTATGCTACCAAAAGCTGTGATTTTTTCCCCAGGAGAAATTATTAAAAGTGATAGTTTTAACATGAACATAACATATTGTTGAGTTATCAATTTGTTTTTCTGTGGAGAAATGTTGAAGATATCATTAAAAAAAAGCGTGCCTGTGAAGAAAATACTTCCGGGCGGAAGTACGTAATGCAAGCAAGCAAGCTATGTGGTTTATGGGTTTCAGCGATAGCAACATCAATAGCAACCACCATAGAAACGAACTAAAGATAATATGCATGCATTCACTGAACGAAGATTATGAAAAAAAAATTTAGCTGTAAGGTTATTCTTAACACCAAAGCTGGCTATATTCCTTGAGTACTACAAGGATTAAAAGGTTACCCTTATGGAACAAAAATATATGGGAATATACTGCAAAATATAATAATATATTACATAATACCTTTCATATACATATGCGAAACTAGTGCTTATATTTGTCAATATATGCATTGACCATGTATGGCTATAAAATGATACATATTAAATAGTTATAAATGAAGACAAAAATAGCATTAAATGTAATTTTCACAAAGTTTTATCCTTTGTGTACATATAGTGCACATACCTGTTCCCATAAATGTGAATGTAGCCTATTATACACACATATACACCCATTCACGGAATGAGTTACAATCAGTGGTTACAACAGACTTCTAGTTCCCAGCATGCTTTGCCTCTAAGTTAAAAGCTCACATGTTTAGCTCAAAATGAATATAGGGGGTACCTATTTGTGTGTAATGTTCTATTATTTTGGTATTTAAAAGTTTTTGGGGTTACTTTTGTACATGTAGGCATGCTTGTGCTTTATTTACTAGCTTGAATATATGGGGCTAGAATGAGGTGAAAATGAAACTTTGTCATAGGACAAAATGAAAGATATTTATACACCCTCAAATACTCCAGTAACAAAGTCAATTCCATGTTTTCAGAGAGGGAGAAACAACAACAAAACCTGAAACAGAACTTTTATTGTGAAATGCCAGACAATGCGAACTAGTTTTCTGAGTGGAAGGTTGTGAAAAGGCAAACTGCACAATACAACGATTGGCCTTTTGGATGATGGAAATATTGGATGAGATGAGGTCCTTCCCAACACCCAGCCCTAATGAACAAATAATGAAACAGATTTACAAACAAATAATATTTAATATATTTAATTAATTTTGAATTAAAAATACTTCATAGCATTTTTCCTACCATCATCATTGTTTTGGCTTCTTTTACTTTTCCTTTTAGCTGAAATTTTGACAGCTGACTTCCTGTATAGAGAAACAAAAAACATGTGTGAATTGCAATAGAGGTGTGTGGTGTCTGCCTTGCAAATCAGGTGAATACTTGCGAGTACACCGCAATGCAGGACAATCTGTAGACACTTTCTCTGATGACTTCACCATTGGGCATTGCCACATTGCATTATGGCACACTGGATGCCAAACTGCTGCCATACAAATAACTCCACGTTATAAGAAAAAGTAGAAAAAGAGCAACTTGTGAAATACCATCTGAGTCTAGTGTGGTGTGCTACTTCTTTTTGTACATGGGCACATTCTTTACTGTATCTCATATTCTACATTGTCAAGATTGCCCTTAATGCTCTGCCTCCTCTATTCTGTATTGACACTTACCTGTTTGCTGCTACTACTTTCTTCTTCGCCTCAATCTCTTTTTCCCCCATTTCTTCTGCCTGTTCTCTCTGCTTGTCTCTCTCCATCAGTCCCAGCTCTTCGAAGTCTTCCTGTCCCTCCATCTCTCGTCTCTCCACTTGGTCTTCCTGTACCTCTATCTCTCCTCTCTCACTCTCTACTCTTGTCTTCCTGTGCCTCTATCTCTCCTCTCTCACTCTCTACTCTGTCTTCTATCTCCTCTATCTCCATCTCCTGCATGTCCCTCCACTCAGTCTCTCCTATTTCACATTGCCCCCCATGTCCTCTCTGGTCTTCATCATCTATTTCTCTTTCTGCGTCATCTTCTCCTGTCCTCTCTTGCTGCCCCACCTCCTCTCTTTCAAGATCACATGCTGTGATAAAAAAATAAAACAAGACATTTAAGATGCAGTATGTGGTTCAAAATGTGAGAAACCAAAGAAATATAAAACGTTTAAGACAAAAGGTAAGTAGAACAAAATTACCCACCACCAGCAATCTAGATAGTTTTAATTGTCAGTACAGATCATTTTTCACACAGATCCAACTGGATAGGTACACAATACAGGATCAATCTTAATAGAGAGTCATGAATGTACTGATGTTGTGATGTGACCTACCTTCTAAAAAACCTTCAAATAGGCACAATATCTTCTCCAGGACCGCATGCGCTACCACTGGCAGCTCGAAGGGGCACTGGAGCTGGGCCATCCACTTTTTGTTTTGTGGTCTGTACTTTCCCCACAGCAGGAGGGAGAGCACCCAAGGGCCTTCAGTTTCTCCACCTTAACATAGAAAAACAATAAGCAAACAAACAGAGATTTCTAAGACAGGGTTACAAAGGCTAGAAAGACGTTTTTATTGTTGTAAACATACACGCTGTCTTTAAAAAAGTTAGAATGGGTTTTTATAAGGGTGAATGTCCTTTCTGGAGTAACTGAGGCATATGCAAATGTATCTTTTCCTGTAAGAAATCAAACTTTCTCAATAAAAGATTCTGTACTGCCCCTGCATCAGCAAGTGACTTAACCTACCGACACTGTGCTGCAATGCATTTCACAGTTTTTTTTACAGTGCAGTAAACAAAAAGAAAAACCTCTTAGTGTAAAGTGGCCTTGGATACTGGGGCTGAATGAATACAAGTTGTAGGCAAGGCTAAATTCTGTGTATTGTTTTAATATTTGTACATGGACTAGCTCATTATTATCTGAAATATTGCAAATGCAGTTGAGTTGATGACATCATGACACATAACTGCATGACATTATCATAGTTGCTGCTTCCTTGCACAATGTAAATACAATTCTATATTTCTGTAATGTTGACAGGAACCTGAAATGCCTGACCAAAAGAGAATGACAAAATGTTTATTACCAGCAGGGCACTGTTGTCAAAAATCTTTGCCTGATTGCGGGACTTTTTTTGCCCATTCTTTGGCTCTGGTCCGGAACCCTTTCATACGGGCCGTCTGCCTGGACTTCATGTCCAGCAGCTTCACACACTGAGTAAGGGAGAGAGACAAGAGAGAGCGGTATGACTCACGGGAATAAAAAAATAAAAACAAATCTATACCGTGGTCCAGTTGATCAAGCATTGCTGATTTTCTAGCCCTCTATTTACAAGGGCCTAAATAATAACTTGGATACCAGGTAATTCATTGAACAGACAGACTAAATATGCAGCTGAGTCAATGCACCGGCACATTTTAATAATATTAAAGGCATAATGCTAAAACCTAGTTAGATATGTATCTATATTTTAATGGAAAATACGAATACGAAAATACAGACTAAAAGGGATAGTTAACCCCAAAATGACAATTTTGTCATTGTTTACTCACCTTCAAGTTGTCCCAAACCTGTATGAGTTTCTTTCTTCTGCTGAACACAAATGAAGATTATTTTAAATAATGTTGGTAATCAAACAGTTGAAGCACCCATTGACTTCCATTGTATTATTATTTTTTTCTACAATGGAAGTCATTGAGAATAGGGAACGAGACACTGCGTCGAATGACGCTTTGGGGAACGCCTCAGGCGCGACAGGTGTCTGAAATCACTATCAAATCACGTCAATCACATTGACCGGCGACAGCCCGTGAATCATTAGCGTGAATGATTAACGTGCGACCTGGAAGTATATAAGGGCGCCTTGCAAACATGACAAATCACCTTATGGTCTGAAGGGACTGTACGGCAGGCAGGCCCCGACGCAGTGTCTCGTTCCCTATTCTCAGGGAACATAGGTTACAGTCGTAATCTGAGACGTTCCCTTCTGAAGGGAACTCGCACTGCGTCGAATGACGCTTTGGGGAACGATATATCCACGCCGCCATGCTAAGGGGAGTGCATGCCCTTAGGCAGTGACAACTGTCCGAACCAGCAAATTCAAATGAAATGCTAGAACCACTCACCCTCAGGTCACACTGGGCTGTCAGTGACATCATTCCCTATGGTCATAGCCCAAGCTATAAGCCTCACAGGAAAACCTCCATAAACATAGTTAAATGAAAGGCCTACCTGGGCCTGCTCAAAGGCCTAGGACCACAACTTCAATTAGAAGGGGTCCCTTCTAGGGAATGTGGCTAGGGAACCCGAAGGAACCCCAGCCAATCACTATTCAGGGGAACGTACTCACCCCGAAATGCCACCAGGACGGCCTGACCTGGCGTCAGTTGCATAGACACTTAGTCTGGCCACTTCCTGTCTGTCCGAAGACAGAGCCTCTGGAATATCCCTTTAGGTAAGGCATCCAACCCGAGGGACTGCGAAGCTGGCAGTGAACCGCTCGGCCCGTATCTCAGAGACGGGATATCCCGGTGAGTGTGATTCTGAGTTTCTCTACTCGATCCACGGATCAACCCAGTGTCTGTGTTTCAAAACACTGAGGAGGCCTGTGAAGGCCTAAGGACTGATCTAACTGGGAGGCCTCACGAGAGGCCTACGACCGTCTGACCAGACTCAGGAGTCCGCGTGCTCATAGTGACCCTCAATGAGGGGAGCATATGGTCCCCCTGGTAGGCAAAACCAGGCTGTAGGCAGGAAAGAGGTTCCGGGAGGGAACCAGTAGCAGAGAATGAACACTTTAGTTGAGCCAGGGCGCAAGCTCGCCTTCAGCAGCTGCCTGATAAGGCCAGCTGAAATGATAGCAAGAGGCCACTAGCTTCCTGAACCCAGCACCGCTAGGGAACCACTCACAAGGAGGCCTGGTGAGGCCTACTACCTGATAATGATAGTACGTGGGGAACTCACCCTCAGGGAGGCCTGGTGAGGCCTACTACCTGATAGCAACTGGTAGCTGAGTCCGGGTGACAATTTTGCTAGAAAGGAACACTGTTGGGAACCATACTACACCAACGTAACTATTGGGCCCACCCACAGGACTCACCTCCGAGGAGGCCTGTTTAACCCCCTGGGGTCGGCTATCGCGCCGGCGCGATAGGCAGACTTTTTTTCTTATCAGTGCAAAAGAGACTCAAAATACTCTGTTGATTTTAATCTTACATGTAAGTGTTATACATCAGTCGATCCTGTTTAGTGTATATTATTTTTCTGTATACTCACAATAAAAACAAAGTGTTGTGCTTTTTGTCAAATGAAGAAAAATAAACATGATGCGAGTTTTGCCTTCTCTCTGTCAGTGCAGTCCATTCTGAAACGCGTCCGAAAAATTAACTCTAACTCTGCAAATACTTGTCACACAGGCACGAGAGATTTTTCTTTATGAAGCTTGAATTCTCTTCTTTTCAATGAAGTAATTTATATAAAAAACAAATATTCTCAGTTTATGTAATCTGTATGAAAAGAGAGTGCTGTCAGAATTTTTTTCCCCAGCTCATTACACTTCATTACGCGTTAATCTGACACGCCCACGGAGAACGCGCGCTATTCAAACGCAAATGTAGAGGAAAGCCATGACAACGCCCACATCAGCCGTTCCACCGCGGCGGTAAAATGTGGGGTGTATTTGCTACCTTTTACCGCTAAGAGGCGCTACAATCATAGACTCTGAAAAGTGTTCGTTTATTCTCTCTAATGCGTAATCTGCTGCTCATTCAGAGCGATTGAAAGCTGGTAGCAGATGAATTCAACAAGTGAAACGTAGTTAAAATAATTCATTACCACAATACTGAAATTAGGCTGAAATACTGAAATGAAATTGAATAAATAATGAAAACATAAAACATTGCAATAAAAACATTTAGGCTACATCAATGAAGCTTTACAAAAGCATAAGACTTTAACTCTAACAGCGTACAAACGGTGGCTCAGTGATCAACGCATCAACACGAGCTTCAGGGAGCTTCAATCGACCCGAGATCGAATCTCAATGTGGCATACATGTTGTTAACCGATGTTGGCCAACAGCGTTTATATTTTACCTTCTTGATGCTTAAATAGCTAACTGTTTATAACTGTTTACTTATTTAAAGTCAAGAGTTTTGTTTAATTATCATTACAACATAAATTTGCTACATTCCAGTAGAACCGCAGCCGCTGCACAAAGGACACAAACTGATGAAGGAAGATTGTCAGCCGATTGCATCAGAAAATGAAAATGAAGAAGCTCGTCTTTAGTCTGCTAAATTATTGTGTAATGTAAAAGAACACTAAAATTACTTAAGTTTGAAACCAAGTTCGAACATTTCAAGGTTTAAATAAAGTGTTTTTTTTTATTTAAAACAGGGTTGCATCGGGTTTAGAGTTTATTTCTTTTGCGATGCAAAATAAGAAACACTAGGCTAATATTATTCTTGCGACATTTTAAATTTGTATTGCCAAATAAATGACATTAAACAATTAAAACAGTAGGCCTACAAAACGAAAATTGTCCAAAGCAACATAATTAAATTAAAACATGCGTTTTTCTTTGCCTCTCTCGCGCTGAATCTCTTTTTAACAAGTTTATTTAGTCTCCCTCGCTCTCCATATGAAAGAGGAACATTAACACCTAGGCCTATTGTCCTGCGCGCACAGCACTGAACTGTCCCCCAACCCCCCACAGGCTATCGGAGTCTGAGGCTGATTTAACACAAAGAGAAGTCGTAATTCACACTTAAATCGCTATTCTAGACAGTGTTGATAATGAAGGAATTAAATGATTTAAGTTACATGTAGCCTAGTGAATTTTCTGTCATAAAAGTTTATTACTAAATATTTCATTATTTCAATAATTGATGAAATAAAACTGGTTTGGGCCAGCTTTTTCCAAGCAAAACTAAATATAATCTGAAAAAACGCATGTTCATTTGTTGTCATGAACAAAATGTTCAACTTAATATTAAATTCTACAGGGATCTTTGGATCCTTTCAACCAGGCATGCAATTTGTGAATTAAGTTTTTATTATTTTTTTTATTATTCAAATAAATATCGAACCACGGTGCTTCGTGGTAATGCTGCTAAATTAAATAACATGTAGGCCTATAGAATAATTATGAACTTAAATGAAACAATATCGCAACATTTCGACAAATACATTATTTGATCTGTTTTTACATTTTAATTCAGGGCGATTTAGCCTGCTACATTTCATTAGAGCGAGATTTTCACCCTTGTCATTTTCTCATTGGGAAGCGCTTACATAGGCTACATGTTTGAGTAGATCCTCTGTACCTCTCGTTTTCATATGGATTACATAATCAGATAACATTTATTAGCCTGAATATTTAGACATTTAAAGGCATTAGACAGAGCCGATTTCTTATAGTGACTGAGCTGAAGTGGCTTTCGGTTCATTTTTGTGACGCGCAGTTCCCGGAGACAGAGACGACAGATAAACTTTTGTCGTTAGCAAAAGTTCGAATAAAACCCGATTTTAGAAAAATGCATAGGGCCACTCGGCGTGGTCTGCCAAAACACTTAATTATAAACTTCAATATTTCATTCAAAATAATCTCAAAACGCTTTGTGAAATTTTGAAAAGCCGTGCATGCATTAAGGCCACTTGAACTATGGACAACTGAAACGCTGGTTTTGATTTTATTGTTTATCGTTGTTTAAACGTGCTTGTTCTGTTGCATATCTCTATTTTATATTTGATATGGTCTATTGGTGAAGTAGCCTATAGCATTGATTACTGTGGAGGGAGGGGTGTGGGGATTCAAATAATTCAGCAGAAGCAGGGATGTTTAGACCAGAAGGAAATCCCCGTCCCCCTGGCAAATCACACTTTACTTAAAACCATGTTTTTAAAAACTCTAGGTTGTAGGGAATCAAAAAAATAATAATAATAGGCCTAATAAAATATATATATATATATATTGGCTATATATATAAAATTACTTTTTTTACAGAACTGCTTTTGAAATTACGATTGGCCTCATACGATTGGTACAGATGCAAAGTCGTTCTGTTGGATACTATTGTTCCTTAGTGTAAAATGGAAATGCATGGTAATTTTATTTTATAAATATAAGCAAAAAACTGTATGGTGTACCAGAGTTTTAGAGCTACACAAATCTCTCTGCATTAATAAATATAAAATTTACAATAGACCATGTTTGTTCGGGATTTGAACCCGTGTCATCTTGATGATCGAACCGTAAGTTCTACCACTCGGCTATGAATTTTCTCACTGAGAAATGCCCAAACGTTTGTTTGTCATGAGCGAGAAAACGTTTTGTCGTTAGCCTGTGAGTGTAGGCCTACTTTAGCCTACATGAATAAAAGTAGACCTTTTACAGTTTTAAAAGATGATATCTTATCTGTATGACCAACAATTACGCAGTAAGTTCTTTTAGCTGTTATGAGAAAAATAAATTCAAATGAACGCGCCGCCGCGTTTGTCAAACTCTAATTCAACATGCCAGAATAAAGCCAGATTTTAGAATAATGCATAGCCACTCGGCGTGGTGTGCCAAAATACCCTAATTATAAACTTCAATATTTCATTCAAAACCATCTCAAAACGCTTTGTGACATTTTAAAAAGCCGTGAATGTATTAAGGCCACTGGAACCCGGATCGTAACTGCAACGCGCTGCATGTCTCAATACAGGAGCAGAAGCGCTGGTTCAGATTGTATTGTTTGTTGTTTAAACGTGCATGTTGCATATTTAAAAATATTTGTTTAAAAATAAATGTTTGTTGTAGGCTTATTTGCAAATTACCATAACTTGTAGAATTTCATCCTTACTGTTAATTGACATTAGCCCCACTTACGTTTTGATAAATGTCCCTTTGCGCCACCTGGCGGTCATTTCGCGAACGACTTTGAAATGCGACTGGTTTATTTTTATTGTATTGGTCTACTTTAAAAAATAATACTTTATAAGACATTTATGGAAAAAGACTATTTTCTTTTCAAGATTCTGTAGAATGGCCCATATAGCATTTGACTAGAATTTGTTTCCAGGTATGACTAAAAATGTGCTTTTGGCTTTCATTTATATTTTGATTGTTTGTATATATATATATATATATATATATATATATATATATATATATATATATATATATATATATATGTGTGTGTGTGTGTGTGTATATATATATATATATATATATATATATTTAGGCTATATATATACAAGAAAGAATGCAATGACAATATATATATATATATATATATATTGTCCTTGCATTATTTCTTGTGTGACACCCCTGAATGAAAGGCTCATTATTATGTAGGGTCACTGTCTGAGAACCACTTAATATTCATGATAGGGGTTGGGCCGTTCCGCCCATCTGCATATTGCCTTGGCAAACAAAAAAATGTTTTTCACAATTTAAAACAATCTATTGGTTTATGTGAATGATTAGGAAGGATGATTTTCAGATCATTTTGAAGCCAGAACTCGAAGCGTCAACATCCATTTGTCAAAAGTCTTGTGGACACATATTTAGTATTTGTTTTGTGGTCTTATTTCAGCAGCTTTCATTTTAATTTTTTTCAATAACCACGCATAAACAATATTCTCTTAAAAATACAAACAATGTACATACAAGTTGCTCACAGATTATGGTAGCCCTGTTTGTGCTATATAGAGTGAATTTACACCTTTGCCATTAACATGTTTATAAATAACTGAAAAAAGCACAAATGTAAGGGCATCACAGAACATCCAAATGGCCCCAAAAACACCTCAGACCCCAGAGGGTTAAGGCCTACTACCCATCGGTGAGTCAACTGCCCGAACCACCAAGGCCAACCACGAGAAGTAAGCTGGCCTACAGCGCCCTCTTGGGGGCTGCCCATTCAAGGAGGCCTGCTGAGGCCTACTACCTGATGGCGCAGCCTTCGTTGGCAGATAAGCTGTTTACACAGCGCCTACAGCATCCTGGTGCCTAATCACATTGCCCACAGCAGTGTACTCAGCAAGAGAGCTTAGCACCCTTAAAAACAAGGGGAGTACAACATACGCCATGGGAGGAGGCTGTTTATACAGGGATGCCAGAAACCTCATTCACCGAGTTAAGGGGAAGAAATGCTAAATTTTAGCAGAACGCCTCTAATATCCCTGGCCCAGCCTAGGCCAGCTACAGAGGCGGCCCTGGTGAGGGCCAATCTGTAAGCATAGATCTATCTGAGGGCTCGGAGGAGCCACAGCCTACTAAAGAATATCGTATCTAATGAAAACTCAACAGAGCTCAAGGGGCGAAATACTCAGAGAAGTCAAAACGGTCCCATGGGCCAGACATAAGATCTATCTGAAGCTCTAGCGTCAGTCACCACTCTAAGTAAAACATCCTTTAGAGGGACCAACTACTCTAGCCTGAGGTGGCTAAAAGCCCAAAGGCTAACATAGTTATCGTTCTGGCCACCTAACGGGGAACTTCAGGGCCCTGATAATCCAATAAAGTTCTCTTACCTTATTACCTTGCCTGTTACATGACCCCATAACTCTATACAGAAACAATTCAATATTATTTTTGATCACAAAAAATACTCTTTGTAAAGACCAGCAGCAGCTCACCTGCGGCGTGCAAAGTGAAGACTCGCCATATAGTTCTTTACGAACCTGGGATCCGCCACTTTACATGCCTGAAAGGGGCGTTTCCACTTACCAAGCCTAGGTGGGCCATCAGAACATAGTTCTCATCATAGGCCCATCCCCAGGCCTGATGTAATGAACGCCTGGGGGTCAGAGGAGAGAGGGCAGATTTCGTGACCCTCCGAGGAGGTTATCCATTACCGACACAGTGTGCGTTTGTGCTACCGCCCGATCGCGGCGGCGGTTTGCTTGGTAGCCCGGAGAGCCAGATCTGAGATAGTTCGAGAACGTCTCGTCAATGGGCGGCATTGACACGTACCCATGCTCTCCGATCCCCTCAACATCAGCGAAACTGGCCCGCTGATGTTGGTGAATACGGGCAGAGTATGGGTTCTTCCATGCCTTCTCGATCTCCAAGTGAAGATCAGGAAGGAATGGAAGGCTCACCTGAGCTGGTGGTGTATGGCCGGGGAGAAACCGATCATCGAGCCTACCGCGAGCGGTCTCTCCTCTAGCGTGCTGCCAAGGCAACTGCAGCCTATCAGCAGCACGCTCCATCACATCCACCAGCTCTGCATACACGGGGCAGGGTGGCTGAGGAGGTTCAGGATATACCTGATCATAAACCTCCTCAACCATCTCCTGCACGTCCTGAAGAGCCGCAACTGCAGGAACAGTCGGTGAGTAATCTTCCACATCGACCTGCAGTTCGCCCTCGTCAGCCGTCGAATCATCTGAGGGGATCGACGAGCTCCATCTGGGAACCCCATGACGTAAGTCGTCCCCTGCACCATGAGGACCAGACGCTAAGCCCCCTTCACTCGAGAAGAGGGCCAGACGAGAGCGGAGCGTTTTAAGAGAAAAACGCTCGCAGTTTGCACAGAGGGCTCCCTCGAGAACCTCCCGTGCGTGCTCTTCTACCAGGCAAAAAAAACGCACAGCTCGTGTGTGTCAGCCGGTGTCAGAAACCTCGGACACGGGTCGGCACACTTACGAAAACAATCTGCCTTTGCTGTGCGTTTCATACTCTTACCTTTTCTGACGTAACTTGAGTAGCGTTTCATACAAACAGTCCCTGAAGACGATGAGATGATTTGTCATGTTTGCAAGGCGGCCTTATATATTTCCTTGTCGCACGTTAATCATTCACGCTAATGATTCACGGGCTGTCGCCGGTCAATGTGATTTGATAGTGATTTCAGATGCAGTGCGAGTTCCCTTCGGAAGCGAACTTTTTTTTTTTTTTGTCAACTTAAGTCACCAATTAAAACAACTGTCAACTTAAACTGATTTTTACCAAGATTCCGTGATGGACTGAGAACACTTGGTGTACTGGACAAAATACAAGCTCACCTGGAGAGTTTTCGCCCCCTTCTATGCTGGTCTCCTACAACCCTCACAGCTGATCTGGTTGATAGCCTTTTTACCATTCGCCTATCTCCAGTTGGCAGCAATAGAAGGCGTACTGAAGAAGTTTTTATTCCTTTCTAGAGAGACTACCTTACAGATGCAGAGGGTAAAATTTAAAAGCATTTGTATAAGCTGAAATGTCTTCTCATTCGTAATTGATAATGCACTGTATCTTGTCATTTGTATATCAGTTAAGATTAGTGATGCATGCAGTTTTTCAAAATCTGATTTCTAATGTTGCTTTTTCTCTAGATCAAGAAGCTGGAAACAATTCTTGCCTTTGCCACTGGAGCCAGTACTGTTCCACCAATTGGCTTCTCTCCACAAGCTTCAATTGAATTTCTTCACCAAGAGCATGATGCATAAATTAACTCTAAACTGCCCATTGCAAACACCTGCATCAATTTTTTTAAGTTACCACTGCACACCACCTACAGAGACTTTCAGGAAAACCACTTTCATTGTATCTTTAACACGTGTAAAGTGGTAAAATGTTACTAAGAACAGTTCAGATTTTCAGAAAGTTAAGTGAAGGCAAAAAAACTTAAAGGGTTAATTCACCCAAAAATGAAAATTCTGTTAGTAATTACTCACCCTCAAGGTTGAGCCACTGTGGTCACTTGGACTAATTTAACGATGTCTTTACTAACTTTTCTGGGCCGGCAAGTTTCAATTACAGTAGTCTATGGAGGAGTGATCCAGCTCTCAGATTTAATCACAAATATCTTAATTTGTGTTCCGAAGATGAACGAAAGTCTTACGGGGTTGGAACAGCATGAGGGAGAGTAATTACTGACAGAGTTTACATTTTTGGGTGAACTAACGCTTTAACCTATTGCAGACTTAAATGAATTTGGCACTGTATTTGTTGCCATTATGTTGCTAGTAATCTTGACAACGAACAGAATTTACAGAAGCTTGTTTTCAATAAGTTCACTGATGAATTGTTGAACTGTGTTGTTCACCATGTATTTTTTAGGTTTTTGCTTTTTATTTCATTAATCTTCTCTTCTTTTGGAACTTGATATTGTTGCTTGCTTAAGTTGTGACCTGGAGGCGCAATTTTGCAATTCATGGACCAACAATCACACTTTTGAGTTGTATTTTTGGTACGAAAGTCTGGCTTCGTAAGCATGCTAAAGTAACACACAAAAACTGTAATGACATTAACTATTAGTAAGATGCACTGGGCATGGCTTTCTAAAACCTATCTGCGTACTGTCATTATGTTGACACTAATGCAGTATTTTACTCCTTTTTATAATAAATTATTATTTTATATTTATATTTATTTACTTATTTCTATTTTAAAGCCTTAAACTTTTATATTTCTTTAGCCTTTATCAATTTAATAATTCTCAAAATTCTCCAACAATATTTAATAAAAATGTATCTCATAACAGAAAGATTCTAAGACTAATAAAATGTACAAGTGGTTTAGACCCCTCTGAATTGCCAGATATAGTAAACAAGTCTTGAGTTTCTTTTAATCAAGATTTAAAACTTGTCATACACTGCTTAATTTTTTTTTATGTGGGTCAATGTATGTGCAATACATGTCTCCTGAGTCCTGCTGATTGTACTGATGTTGTATTAATGTTGACGTTGTTAATCGTCCTATTCGACAAAGGACATCAAATGTTAAAATAAATAATAGTTCAGTCAATTTGATTTCATAGTTTTACATGTTTAATCATTTGTTTTGTTTTTTTAAAAAACATTTAAAGACACAAGGATGTAAAATGTAAACAGAGCTTTCAGCTCACAGAACCACATTGATAAAGGTCTTATCCCTTACACAGCAACGATCAATTAAATGGAAGAAAACTAAAACTATCAACATAAAAGCTATGACAAAAATTGTATTAAAGCTATCACAAAGAATGTCAATGTGCTAATTTTTCTGTGGAGTACACATCTACAGTAAATAATTATTTGGTTGAACTTTTCGGTTGAATGTGCTGTTAGTCTATTTGTCGAATCACATGTCTGTTGAGGGGGGAGGGGTTGGTTCCTTTTTATGCATGCATATGATTTTAGGAATGCCTTTCTTCTAGAAATTGCACAAGGTTGCAAAACAAATCTATACCATGATTTCCATTATCTTCAAATGGATCAAAGGTCTGCTCAAGTGTATGCATTGTTGTGTCACTGATGGTAATGTTAATTGATGGAACAACAACAACATTGTTATTTGTCTGTAAGTCTGAGAGTGTTATGTTGTCATCAACACCATTCATACTTGGGTTATGCATTCCTGCATTGTTGACTATGCCCCTTTGCCACAGCTGAAGAGGAGTTTGCCCCCCTTGAGTTGATAGACCATGGTTATTCCACTGGTTCTGAAATTCAGCAGCACTTCTTTGAATTCGTGGCAAATAAATATAGTGAAGACAAAATAAATTAAGCTCATTAAGTGAATCTAACACACCATGCTCCTCCATAAAGTTGAAAAGATTAACAAAATTAAATGACACTACTCGATTTAGCTCTGCACATAACCTCTCAATTCTTTGATTATGCACTGACCTGCCAGTGATAACACTATGACTGTTTAATCATAACCTGTAAAGCATAAAACGGGCAACACCAGTGTTTTCAAGGCCATGATCACACCTCACCCTAGATAGCATTCTGAAGTTCTGAACACCAGCAATGAATTCTGACAAAACACTAGAGGCTCTGTTGTTGTCTAGACAAGCAAGGTAGATAATGGTACTAGGGCTGGGTAAAAAATATCGATTTCTTGATATTAATCGATTCTCATTTTTACGAACCGATATCGATTCTTAAATCTCAAGAATCGATTAGTCATCCTGTTTTCATTTGATGAATGAATGGAACATTGTAGCACTCATCCCATCCAATAAATCGCAATAATCTTTGTGCTTTGTTACTATTGATACTAAATAAAGTCTCAAATTTCAAATTACGTCCATTTTCTTACGAAATTCAAAAACATAAATACCGTTTTGGCGCTGTGGCGTGAGATCGCTCTGGCTCAGTTCAGCCCAGAAGCAGCAGCGCGGAGCACACATGATCTCCTCTTCTGCCTTATTAATACCAGTTACAGCGCCAAATAAACATGAATGAACGTTAAAAGATAGAGTACAACTTATCGAAATCCGTATCATGTCACATGGAATCGCTCAATCAGTGTTTCAACCGTGGAAAGACGTGAGTAAAACAACTTGTAAACAATGTCATGTAACGTCACATTTACCTCAGAAAAACCATATGTGACCATAAACTCGTTAGTCGGCTAGAAATATTAACTCTAAAGTGGAGCATTTTGCTAAATATATGCACCATATTACATATTCATTATCATTTTTAATGTTCTTCGATATTTAATGCATGTTTGAATAAATCTGGCAAGTTTTTATGACAGCCACCATTTAAATGTATATATTTCATATAACTTTATTATTATAAAAATAAATAAAAGTGTAATTTAAGTGTTTGTATAGCTACAAATCAGTTAATTTTTACCTTCAATATTACAGTAGGCTAATGAAGCATAGTGGGCTACAACTGACTCCCATAGTTTACAGCATTAAGAGATTTGTTTTTCTTGATAAAATTTGCCATGTATTGCACCTGATATCCAAAATAATCAATATTGAATCGAATCGAATTGCGAGCTTGTGAATCGAAATCGAATCGAATTGTGAAATTTGTGTCAATACCCAGCCTTAAATGGTACGACTGAAACCATCAACATGGAACACCATCCTCCATCTCACAAGTTTGTGGTTTCCATCTATGTGCCTAAGATAAATTAAAACCAGTATTATGAGCTATTTGGCCTTTGATGTTTCGCAAGTCACATTTATTTATATAGCACTTTTTACAATACAGATTGTTTCAAAGCAGCTTTACAGAGATAACAGGAAAATAATGTAAAAAAGTTTTGTTTCATGAAGACTTCAAATTTGGAAGGTAGCATATATTTCTCCAAATTTGAGAACAACTGATTTAAAGGTGCAGTATGCGATTTCTTAGAAACGATGTTGCTATTTCACATCAGCAACGGACACACGCCCCCCACCCAAAATGATCACACCCATATCTTGATAGCTCCACCCCCAAATTCAAAAACATGCTATGCAACACAGAAACCTCCCTCATCATGAGTATGTCCCCTACTGCTGACTGGCACTGATGGGAATAACGGCGTTGAAATAAACGGCGTTACTAACGCCGTTACTTTTTTCAGTAACGAGTAATCTAACTAATTACTTTGACTGTCACTATAACGCCGTTATCATTGCCGACACCCCGTTACTGCACGTTACTCTAGTCGCACAATGAACTTTTTTTTTAAACTTCATGATAGGACTCGTGCGTGTGTTGTCATGAGAGAAGGGAGGATGAGATAATTCATTGGCTGATGTATAGTAAGATTACGTCTTCAGCCAATCAGAGAAATTGGGTAGGTGGGTGTTTCCGCATTCACAGTGGCGGGTGTTTACTGTTTAGTGCTACAGGAGGACACACAGAGAGATGGAGAGTGAGGAGGACTCCAGCAGCAAAACAGCCTTTTCCAGATGGAAATATCGGCACTATTTCAAACTCACTGAGGTTAAAGGTAAAAATGTGCACGTCGAGTGCACATTATGTTCCAGAACGAAACATTTGTCTACGTCTTGTGTTAGCAACTCCAACTTAATGAAGCACCTGTTGACGGCTCACGCTTCAACCAAATTAGTGGCCCAAGAATACACAGGTAGTAGGGGGGCTAGTGTTGACAAAGGATCCGCTAACAAGGAAGGACCCTCCCCATGCAAGCAACAAAAACTTGACTTTAGTGCCTCTGCTCCCCAGAAACTATCTCAGACAGAGCTCTATGGCTTGATAAGGAGATACGTTGTGGAAAACATGCTTCCTTTATCAACAGTGGAGTCAGACTCTTTCAGGGCGTTGATAGGCAAAATCCCAAGAAAAGGAGGCGTCGGTCCGCCCTGTAGAAAGACGTTTTCGAATTACATTGATACCGAATATGCTAACATGAATGCTGAGCTAAAAAAAGAATTCGAGCAACTGGAATACTTGGCTACAACTGCAGATGTATGGACAGCACATAACAAAAGCTACCTAGGCGTAACTGCACACTGGATGCATCCAGTAAACATGCAACGAAAAAAAGCTGCCCTGGCATGCCGACGGTTCAAGGGCCGTCATACCCACGATAGTATTGCCACAGAACTTGACAACATCCACTCGTCTTATGGCATTTCGCACAAAATAACGGCAACTGTCACTGACAATGGCTCGAATTTCGTTAAGGCGTTTAAGAAATATCAGTCAGTTGAGGAGGAAGACTCTGAGGAAGATGACGAGGTTACTTTTGTTGACATAAATGATGTCTTGCAAGCCCGTGTTGATGAGGATGATGATGTGATTAATTTACCACCACACTACAGGTGTGCATCACACACGCTGAACCTTGTGTCATGTTCTGACATTGAAAAGTGGATTCTCTCCAGACCATGAAGGCACTTTACAGAAGTGCAACTGCAAAATGCACAGCCTTGTGGAATAAGGCCAGTCGTTCCACAGTGGCCGCAGAGACAGTAGAGGATGTGGTTGCAAAGAAGCTGATAGTGCCTTGCAGTACCAGATGGAATTCTTTCTATGATGCTCTAGCTAGGATTTGCAAGATTCCCATAGTGGACCTCATTACCATCTCATCCAAGTTTGGCTCGAAAGCAATCACAGAAAAAGAGCATCAGCTCCTGAACGAATATTGCATTGCAATGAAGCCACTGACAGTCGCCCTAGATATCCTCCAGGGAGAGGACAACTGCTACCTCGGCACACTGCTACCTACCCTGGAGACCTTGATGATGAAAACCCTTGAGCTGAAGAGTGGGCTTCAAATACTTGTGGACCTTCCAGAGGCAATTGTGGAGGTAAGAACTACATATCTGTAGTTTTTCATTTTTTAAAATTGTGTATAATGTGTATAATTGTATAGATGTGTATAATTTAGGGTTAGGGTTAGCCGATTAACCAGTTAAAATTGTGTGTGTGTTGTGAGAGAGAGAGAGAGAGAGAGAGAGAGAGAGAGAGAGAGAGAGAGAGAGAGAGAGAGAGAGAGAGAGAGAGAGAGAGAGAGAGAGAGAGAGAGAGAGTGAGAGAGAGTTTGTATTTGTATAGAGACAGTCAGTAATGTGTTCTTTGCTTTATGTCATTTCAGGCAATAAAAACAAGATTTGCAGAGGTGCTGGACAGTGACAGCGCTCTCCTGGCTGCTGTGACTCTGCCCAGGTTTAAGTTACGTTGGCTGCGAACCCAAGAAAGAAAGGACAAGGCCAAAGCAGAGCTGCTGGCGGTATGTCGTGCAAGTGTAAGAAGTGAAGACCAGCATAAAGGTACAAGCACCACCACACCCACGTGTACCAGCTCAACTGTTGAGGATGCATTCTTCTCCTTTGATGAAGAGGACGACACTTCTGCTACTGCGGAAAGTCAAGTGGCAGATTATTTGAAATCAGGAGCCCAAGGGATTGACTCACTTCATGGATTTCCCCTTATAAAGAGAATTTCCCTGAAGTATAATGCTGCCACTCCTTCCAGTGCTCCGGTGGAGAGACTATTTAGCCTGTTTTCACACCAAAAAGGAACAGACTCTCTGACCACAAGTTTGAGAAGCTGCTTCTCTTGCGATACAACCACTGGTTTCAGAGCTAAAATGTTGACATGACTGGGCTGGGTGGGTGGATGGGAGAGGAATGCATACATGTTAAGAGTTGGATTTAACAAACCCATGAACATTTCCAGTTCAATTTGCACTGCTGTAAGCTATTTACTTTCTTTAAGAAACAAAATTGGAGCACTTTATGTCCATCCATTGTGTACTAGTTCTGTTAAGTTAGAGTTGCATTAAGTGAAAATTTGTGCAGGTAACTGTCTTTGCTGTTGGTGAGACAACTGGGTTGGCTGGGTGGATAAATGATTGCACAAATGCAAAATGAACGGATGCATTTATGCACTTTTAAGTTTTATTGAAGAAATCCATATACATTTTCAGTTCAGTTTAAAGCCTCTGTTAGATTGTGTATTTCTCTTTTTGAAAAAATATTTTGAGAAGTGTATGTCCATCCGCTGTCGTTTACGTTGAGTTGCAATAAATGCAAACCTCTGTGCAGGTACTTGTCTTTGTTGTCGTACACTCTATTCATCTGGCTTATGAAACACGCTTTGAGAAGGTGGGGGCCGGGGGGGGTTACGGGGGCGAGAAACGAAAAAGTAACGCAATAGTTACTTTTACTGGTAACTAGTTACTTTTATAGTGGAGTAACTCAGTTACTTTTTGGGAGAAGTAACTAGTAACTATAACTAATTACTTTTTCAAAGTAACGTTCCCAACACTGCTGACTGGCTACAAGTGTGTTTTTGGTGCTACGATCCTTTCAACAGTGTTTTTCAGAAATTGTGTACTGCACCTAAGAAGTATGCTGCTACTTCCATCATGTCCGAGTGGATTGTGAGAAACTGACTCTTGACTTTGTGTTACTACATTTACACTTTTAAGGAATTAAAGGGATACTTCACCTCTGGAAAGATGAATGTGTATTTAAAATGGGTCATTTATGTAGAAGAAATGTGAAATTATTTTTGAATTTGGAGCTTTCTAGACTGAGAAAAGCCAGAACATGTATTTTTGGCTTATGTGGATGAAAGACAACATCTCCCAGAATGCACTTGCTTCGCTGCCCTAGAAGGCCATGCCTACCGGTAACCGGTAGTTAAACAACAAGTCTAGGCTACTAGTGAGTCTCCGTGATGAGTCTGCCCGAAAATGTGTTTCGAGGTCGCCCAAAATGTCCAGGATTCAGCTCTTGCGTTCTAAAGTCGCTATTCATTATGTTTACTGTGGCGAGCAGGACGAGTGAGGGCCGCGGGAGAACGGCGCGAGGCTGGTGGCGTGATTACTGATGAGCGACACCTGTGAGACGCACCGGTCTCGTATCTCTCACGGAGGAGCGGGAATTTTCTTAGCAATGTTAAAACGCACATCAACCGAACACTTGTTAAGTGTTCATGTAAACACGACATTCAGATTCACCAATCGGAATGAATTCAGTTAGACTGAAACAAAAGGTGTGCATGTAAACAATGAATGACGACCGCAGAAAGCAAAAGCTGAATCCCGGACATCGACGGCCGGACATGTCCGGGAAAAAGAGGATGGTAACCCCTACTGCTTAGCTTCCAAAAAAAGATGTCTGACACTATGTGTACATTCTGTGAGTGAGATCCCACCCTCTATGGGCGGGTTGAGAACATGCGGGACAGCATCTACTACTGACTGTAGTCTTTAGCCTCTGGCCAAAAAATCCTCCGATGACGCAAAATGACGATTTTTGCGTCATCGGAGGATTTTTTCCAGACAAAAAATACATAAATCTCTCGTCTCAGGGGGAAATGAGGGTGGAAAGCAAGGTAATTCGAAAATACTACAGGTTTTCTACTAATACAAAGCTTAATGCTAAATCCTGAAGTATCCTTTTAACTCACCATAATTGATTTGGAAATGCAACACTGTAAATTCACCGTCGGATTGTACGCCGTCTTCTGAACGACCGTCCAATAGGATCGATTTCATGTAGACTCTGTCTGACACGCCACCTTTGAATGCGTAACCCACGTGACCTCAAGCTCCCATGCACATATCGTTCTCCTGCGTTTGTAGTCGACTGAAGAATTTCACCAACAACTCAGGTTGTCACTTGATAGTGTGGCATACATCATGGCTGAACACCCAGCTGCTGTCTATGCCTGTACAGAGTCCGAGAGCTTACGCCTAAGCACATAGAATGCTTTGCCAATTCATTCCCAGGGATGCCAAATGAGAAATTTGCTCTCCTGAAATGCTGTATCGAGGTCTGCCCCAGGGCTCGAATTTCGGCGCGGGATTGCGGGTATTGCGCATAATTCTAATCATTCCCGCACGTCTCCCATTTATAATGCGGGAAATTCCCGCAATCGTAATCCACACAGATAATAAAATCAAATCATTCTTTTAACAACTATCTTCCAGACGCAATTTCACAAACAGCGTGAGTGTTCAGCGGTGCCGCTTCTATCTCTTCTCTCATAATGTGTTGTGCAAGGCAGGCATCAAGCGCTGCGGCGATAATACACACTCGCGTTTTGGAGTCGGGACCATAGACTGTAAGGTCGGGACATGACAGAATATTCACTTGCACAATCGGGCCAGCAGTGCATCGTGACTGAAGTCTTTTTAAGTCTTACCAGTTTAAACATTCAAGCGATTTTAAACTAATCAGTGCTCGCGCGCTCTCTGAGATTATTTTCTATGCGCACATTCATAGAAAATCCGCCTCAAAAACAGCTGGCCAGTAACTATTTTTCGCGGATTATATTGCTTTAATACGCAAAATGGTCAATTTCGGTCTTTGTGAGTAGGCTATACTCTAACATAGTCGGTTTTGTCTTTAATAGGCCTAAGCATAAAACGCATGCCAGTATAATGAACACAGGATCCGTGCACTAGCTCTTAAAGTGACGGCAGCCATATGTCTGTCATTAATTTTGTTGTCAAAACATCAAAAGATGGCTTTAAGTTAAAGGAATCAGGATTAATAGCCTATGTATTTAATTTATTCAGGACTAAAATACTACCCAGTGTTATTTTCCATTTGATTACTTTATTCAGTTTCTGTATATGAATAGCTTACTAGTGTTAGACCCATTGAAAAACTTTTCTCTTTAATTATCTTTATTTGTATCTTTATTCTATTGTATTTATTTGTGCTACTTTTTTCAATTTAATTAAACAATTTAAATCAAGCTTCCTTGTGATGTGTAAATTCTTAACAACAATATTACCCCATTGTAAAAATGCAATGAGCGCAAACATTTAGGCAAGATAAATGTAATAATTTTGTTTGGAAAAAATTGTTAAAGTTGTGATGAAGAGCAGAGCAAGTCTTGCACATGAATTTCCTGGTCTGAGTGTGACTTCCTGCTTAAAGAGGAAGTAATGGATACCAAATATATATATATGAAAGGAGAATATATGTGTGTGTGTGAGAGCAGAATGTATGTATGTATGGGAAAGGGAATGTATGTGTATTTGAGAGTAAAAATGTATGTGTGTGTGAAAGGAGAATGTATGTGTGAGAGAGTATAAATGTATGTATGTGATAGTTTTGCATGAATTATGAAACTTTTTCAGTAGTTCTCTGGGAAGCATTAAAAAAATAGTAATTATTGATTAGTTAATAGTGAAGTACCACTTTCATCTGTGCGCTATTACTTGCTAGTTCGTTAATCAGAGTTTATTTTTAGTTAATAGTAGTTACTAGATTGTTAATAAACTTTTTCAGTAGTTCTCTGGGAAGCATTAAAAAAATAGTAGTTATTGATTAGTTACAGTTTTTCTCAATTGCTTTGGCTCAGTTCTCAAATGTTTTTATTTTATTTCCCAAAACATTAAGTTCAGATCTCTGAACAATTCGCTTCTTTTTCACATCAGATTGGAATTTCTTATTGATTTGAGCAAATTGCAAATGCTTTGGCACATGTGTGCAAAGAGTACATACAACTGTCTGCAGTTTGGACAACAAATAATTGCATATGGCTTGTTGATCAAAACTGATGACTCGATTCTCACTTACACTGTCAAACACTTCAGAACTTCTCAGACATTTTTTATTGTGTAAGCCATCACATTCAAAACGATCTATTCAATTATCATAATTAGTATACATGAATGTATATTCTAAAATATATCTGACATTGACATTGTTTGTAATGTTTGCTAAATTGGCACATGACCTCTAATTGCATTCGCAATCTAATTGCAAATTAACTCTAATATGAATCAACCATTTAACCATTTAACCAATCAACTTTGGGAGTATATATATATATATATATATACTGTATATATATATATAGATTGCCCACAGCACAATCACTGCTGTAGAAGTTTTTGAGAATGGAGGACGTTCACAACCCTGAACTGCAGCAACATGCTCATGGAAGAGCAATTGGAAGGCGTGTAAGAATACGTGGTGGTGGTAGAGGAAGAAATAATCGAGGAAGAGGTGGAAATAGAAGAGTCAGAGTCTCTGATGAAATCAGAGCCACACTTGTGGATCATGTCATAAATTATGGTTTAACAATGGAAGAGGCTGGTCGAAGAGTACAGCCTAATGTAAACAGATCCACAGTGTCATCAATTGTGCAAACCTTTAGGGAAAACCGGTAAATATGTTTTTTTTGTTTTGTTTTACAGTATGTAAAGTATTTTTACAGTATAAACAACAATATTGTAAAGGTAAATGCAAGTCTATTTGTTTATTCTATAGAACTGCACGACAACCTCGCGCTGGTGGCAGAGCAGCAGTATTTAACCAACTGCAAGAACAAGACATTTGCAACATGGTCATAGCCAACAATTCCATCAGGCTAAGAGAGATCCAAAGTGCAATCATAAATGACAATAATGTCTTTGCAAATATAAATTCTGTCAGCATTTCCACCATAGACAGAGTTTTAAAAAGACATCAGATGACTATGAAACAGCGCTATAAGGTGCCATTTGAGAGGAACAGTGAAAGAGTCAAGGCGTTGCGGTACCAGTATGTCCAGGTAAACCATTGGTGTGCACTTAGTGAGTTTTCCTGTTTTTCTAAGATGCCTGTATTACTTTACTGTAAATTTCAGAAACCCATAAGAAAAAACATTTACTGTTACATTTTTTTCTGTGTTTCTTCATAGAGAATCATGGAGTTAGAAGTACATGAAACGACCCACATTCTTGTTTTTGTGGACGAGGCTGGGCTTAATCTGTCCAAAGGCCGGAGACGTGGTCGCAATCTCATTGGACACCGAGCCACAATTGACACACCAGGCCAACGTGGGGCCAATATTACAATGTGTGCTGCCATTTCAGAGAGCGGTCCAACTTCTCCTGGCCTTCCTAAATGCACTTTACAGAGACCTGATTCCAGAACAAGAAAGAGGTTTAGTTAGACCACATTTGCCTAATTATGTTGTTGTCTGGGATAATGTCAGCTTCCACCGAACCAACAGTGTTAGGGACTGGTTTGCTGCACATGAAAGGATAACAGTGGAATTCCTTCCACCAAACTCTCCATTCCTAAATCCAATAGAAGAGTTTTTTTCAGCATGGAGGTGGAAAGTGTATGATCATAGACCACAAAATCAGATTTCTTTGTTGGATGCCATGAATGCTGCATGTGAGGACATCACAGCTGACCATTGCAGGGGATGGGTGCGGCATTCAAGGAGATTTTTTCCACGGTGTGTGGCAATGGAAAACATCAGATGTGATGTTGATGAAAATCTTTGGCCTGACCAACGTGAGCGACAAGATGTCCACCAAGAATAATTAGTTTGTTTTGTTTTTTTTCCCATGAATGTTATTTGTTGTTTGTGTATTTGTGGTAATACACAAATATGAAATGTAAAGTGATTCTTGTTACTCTTGTCAGTTACTTTACATGTACAGTAAATACACTTGTATTGTATATATACACATGAAGTACAAAAATAAACACTGTAAAAATACAAATGTTCATAGACTTTTTTTTTCTCTACATACTATTGACTTTTCTCAACAAATATGAGATTTGTTTACAGTAAACCCTTAATTTTCATGGTTGACTGTTGTGGTGAAAAAACAACTAAACATTTTGACCAGTGTGACTCACACAATGACCAAAATACTTTAGATTTTGGTGGCCTTGGCCAAATTATTGACACAATAACTAGGTTTTGAAGCATGAATTACAGTTTTTTTCAATTGTTTACACGCAATTTTGAAAACCGGGTTCTTTTTTTCAAAATATAATCACAATTATCCAAACACCACACTCAATTTGCATAATTCCTAGATTGTTTGCAAAATGACACACTTCTGTCAAAACATACACACTTAAGTCAAAAGATATACACATATTTGTGAAAATGCTATTAGTTTTCATTTAACCAACACAGTCCTCAATGACCAGACACTATTGCAGCCAGTTTCACACGACTGTGATAAATAAAAAACACATTTGTAAAAAAAACTATTTTAGGAAATAGCATGTGCTAGATTTTTGGCCAGATATTGTTATGTAAGGGATAATTTAGATGAAAAAAAAAATAGTGACAAACCCACAACATTCTTCATGATTAGTTTGAGATATAGGGAGAATGTACACAAATAGGCCTATTATTAACTTGCCAAGCACTGCACAACACTGATTTCTGCAGACTGGTATTTCTTACCATAATCAGTTACAGTAATCAACCAACAAAGAAATCAATGAAAAAAAAAAATAATCTGTAGACAAATAAAAATTACAGCATGAAGTACATTGAGTTTGACTCTGAAGAAAAACTACTGTAAAAGCAACAAGAATACTGTAACTATTCAGTTACATTATCAACCAGAGATTTGGTTGATCTCTTTGTCCAGCTTCCATCAGTGTCAGTCCATGGTTAATAACATGGTCAATAAGTGTTGCACGGATTTTTTGAGTCAAATTTGGTCCTCGTCTTCTTTGTTCAGGTTCTATCAACTCTTCAAGTCCTTCTCTACCTCTTCCTCTACCTAGGCCTCTTCCTCTATCTCCTTCTCCTCTTCCTCTACCTGGGCCTCCTCCTCTACCTCCTTCTCCTCCTCCTCTACATCCTTCTTCTCCTCTTCCTCTACCTGGGCCTCCTCCTCTACCTCCTTCTCCTCTTCCTCTACCTCCTTCATCTCCTCTTTGAGCTCCCCCTCTTATTCTCACTCTTCTTTTTCTTCTTCTAGCTCCTTCCATTTTGGTTGAAGACAGGTGAACCCACCTGCTGCCTTTTATAGCACACCTGAGTGCTGCGTTTTCGAATTAGCACATGTGTGCTTCCACACCTGGTGGATGTGCATATCCAATTCATTCATTAGTGTGGTCAATGGCAAACCGGGGCTTTGTAATGACAAGGAAGTAACCTCACAATCCTTAACTGTGTCTAAGGTGTGAAAATGTGTGTAGAGTTTTACAAATTACTGTGTGTAATGTTTTGCAAAAAGGGTGAAGCTGACAACGTGCTTACAATTGTGCAAATCTAGGCTGGTGTTTTGCTCCTTGAGTGTAAGGTTTTGCTAATAGTGGGAAAGTTTTCATTTTAGTGTGTAAGCAATTGAAAAAAACTGTAAATGTTTTGGGTGAGTAACTACATTTTGCAGACATGCTATAAAGTTTTGAAGTTCCTGCAAACAGTTGTGACATTTGCACTCACAGTTTAGAGAATGTTAAGACTGTTTCGAAAAATGTGCCAAAGCAATTGAGAAAAACTGTAATAGCGAACTACCACTTTCATCTGTGCACTCTTACTTACTAGTTCATTAATCAGAGTTTCTTGTTAGTTAATAATAATTACTAGATTGTTAATATTGTGTTACTCATTCGTTCTTGTGTAGTTATTCATTAACGAAGGAAACGTATTCTAAAGTGTTACCTGATAGATAGATAGATAGATAGATAGATAGATAGATAGAATGATAGATAGAATGATAGATAGAACGATAGATAGAATGATAGATAGAATGATAGATAGAATGATAGATAGAACGATAGATAGATAGATAGATAGATAGATAGATAGATAGATAGAATGATAGATAGAACGATATATAGAACGATAGATAGATAGAACGATAGATAGATAGAATGATAGATAGAACGATAGATAGAACGATAGATAGATAGATAGATAGATAGAACGATAGATAGAACGATAGATAGATAGAAAGATAGATAGATAGATAGATAGATAGATAGATAGATAGATAGATAGATAGATAGATAGAACGATAGATAGATAGATAGATAGATAGATAGATAGATAGATAGATAGATAGATAGATAGAACGATAGATAGAACGATAGATAGATAGAACGATAGATAGATAGATAGATAGATAGATAGATAGATAGATAGATAGATAGATAGATAGATAGATAGATAGATAGATAGAAGCTCAAAGACTGACGAGTGTGCTGAACTTTTGTAATATGCATAAGCTTTTATTATTTTTGATTCATAGTAAATGTAAAGACGGGAAGCCATCACATCAGGATTATTTCCTAAATATATTCCTAACTATATTACACTTCTTTTACTCCTAATTATATTACACTATAATGCACTTCTTTCCAGGAGGACTACAATGGCGCTGTGAGACAGTTTCTGTCTGATTGCAATAGGGCATTTCGGGAGTGCACCCGATTGGCTCAAACAGATGACCAGGTACAAGGTAAGTGATCTTGTTTTGTGACACTGTGGCCACCCAGTATTTCTGTTTTGTTTCTTGACCTTAATGTGTTTGGTGTTTATAGATGACAAGTTAACCTACAAGGCAACTGAAGATTAAGAAATATCTGCCCCAGCTCCTCTATTTTTGTATTTCACTTCAATTAAAGTAGGCTATCCATTGATTCTCCTGTTTTCTTGTTAAATTCTGTCTAGAATCGAAACGATGACACGGAGCCTTGATTGGACAAGAGGCAGACTTATTGAATCCCAATTAGCTGACGAACTGTTAAATTTAATTGGCGAGTTTGTGGCAGATGTTCGGCAGCAGCGACAACCTGGTAGTATTGTTGTTTTTCACTATGAGATAATAGTGGATGGGCTGGACTATATAGAAAATCTGATGAATACAGAAAGAAGTGTAGTTTCACATTAGAGGTTTTAATGTTCAATGTACCCACACTGTAATGGAAAAGATCAATCATGCAGTTGTAACAGAGATGACAATAAGTATACTTAAATAAAGTGTCAAAAAACTGTCAAAGTAAAGTGGATGTCAAACCACTAATGGTTGTTATATCTAATTAAATGTTTTCAATTGCAGCTTTCCTTGGTTATCAAGTTCCACACGTTAAGGGACATGCTGGGCATCCAAAGTGCCACATCACCCCTGAACAACTGCAGTTTTTATTGTCTCTACAGTTCACAATACCTCAGATTGCAGACATCAGGGCGGTGCACAGGGGGGTGGCCCGGTGGCTAGAGCCACTGCCCCTCTGCCCTCCTCAACTGAGGTGCCCCTCTCTTCCCCACCCCCACCGCTCCGCTCAAACATTCCGCTGATTCCGCTAATTCGCTCCAGGTTTTCCCGCTCGCTCCTCACTCCGCAGCATCACTCACAGTATGTGTCTGCGGCCGCGCGGCGCTCTCTCACACGACAGTTCACGAAAGCTGTCGCATTAACAGGTATGCAAGACAATGGTTGAATCTGCAAAATTATTCGTTTATTTTATTTTTTTATTTTATTGATGTCGGTAATGTTTTGCTCTTGGTCTTCTACTAGTGCTAACAACGTGTACAACATATCCACGTTCTTAGAATTAGCTGCTTGTCTAATCAAATCATTGTACTCTCGATCAGATCTAATACAAATAACTAAATTTTCTGTTGTTGGCACACTTTGTAGACAAACAAAACAATGCCTTCACAAAAAAGAAGACAGAGACAGAGAGAGAAAGAGCGAAGGGAGGCTGCTAAAGACAGCTCAACACTGCAAACATGGATTCAAAGCTCCAGTAAGCCAGCAGGTAAATAATCATATAGAACAGTTAGCAGACAGTTTGTCAGTTTAATTCTTGTAAGTATATTTCCCATTATAATCACTTTTCTTAGTTGAGACTAACACATATCATAGGCTCTAAATGAGTTGTATGTTAGCATAGTATATACAGTAGATTTATGCTGTATGCTAATATGAAATTAAATGTCTATTACTTATCACTCCATTGAAGATGAGGCAGAGGCAGGTTTAGAGAGTGAGGGAGAGCCCATTGAGCATCAGCCAAATCAGACACTTACAGGTAAGTGTTGTTAAACTGGCTGACAGTAAAGGTTTCTGAATAGTTTGATAACAAGAAAGATAGACATTAAATTATTTGAATGGAAGAGTAATTATATTACAATAACATAAATTGAATTAGCACTAAGCCTTACAATTGTATTTAAAATATGATTGTAACAGGTTTGTTATTCATTCTCTATATTAAGATGAAATTGCCTCAGAATCAAATCAACAGAGCAACAGTGATGGTCTTGGAACTGAGCCAGAGACAGAAAAAGTTCAGAATGAGAAAGAAAGGCAATACAGTGAGACAGAGAGGGAAGAGACAGATGCAGAACAGGAAGAAATGGAGAGTGGGGCAGCCACAGCCATGTACACAAGGGAGAAAAAGACGGAAGACTTTGAGTTTTTGCTTCAGTTACAAAACCCATCAGATCCTGCTCATGTAAAGAAATACAATATAACATACAATGTGGCCTTCACAAAATTTTTAAATTCAGTAGGACCCTGTCGTCCAATTTTGCCGTTCCCAAAAAATGACCAAGGACGTTCGTTTCAGGGACAGTGGTATGAAGAACACCCATGGTTGGAGTATTCTCCTGAGAATGATGCAATGTACTGTTTCAGCTGCAGGCTTTTCATGAATGATGAAAAGTATAAGAGCAGGACAGGTTGGAAGTCAGTGGGGTTAAGTCTGTGGAAGCAAGCTAAAGGAAAAATGAAGGAGCATAGCAGGACAGAGTCACACATGCTAGGCATGATTCGGTGGAATGCCTTTAAAAGAAAAGCATTGGATACAGCATTGGAAAAGGCCGACTTTGAGATGCAAGCAGCCAAAGAAAGAGAAAGGCAAAAAAACAGGGAGATTATCTACCGACTGATTGATATTATATTGTACTTAGCGAAACAAGGCATGGCATTCAGAGGTGACAATGAAAGCCTCTCAAGTTCAAACAAAGGAAATTTCTTAGAGCTTGTAGAGTTGGTTGGCCAATATGACAGTGTCCTTAAGCTTCATCTTGACAACATCAAAGAAAAACAAGCATCAGGTCAAAAACCTCAGGTGTCTCTCCTCTCGAACCGAATACAAAATGACCTGATTAGAGCAATGGCCATTTATGTGAAACAGGAAATACTGAAGGAAGTAAGGGAAGCGTCAATATTTTCAATTTTACTTGATGAAACTACTGATGTATCGCACATCGAACAGGTGTGCTTTGTGGTGCGTTATGTACATGACATGACCATAAAGGAGCGCTTCATTCAGCTCTGTGATGTTCAATCAACAACAGGAGAACAGCTTGAAAACCTAGTAATGAACTTGCTGAAGGAGAACCAGCTGAAAGTTGAGGACATCCATGGTCAGGGTTATGATGGAGCAGCCAACATGAGTGGGCCTTACAAAGGACTACAGTCCAGAATACAAAAGCAAAATGAAAAGGCATTATATGTTCATTGCCATGCTCATTGTTTGAATCTTGTATTAGTGGAGAGTGCAAAGTCAAGCATTCACTTTGTCAGTTTTTTTACAGTAGTTGAAAAACTTTACACCTTCATTGCCAACTCCACAAAACGACATGCAGCTTTTGTTCAAACACAGCAAGCCATGAATCCTGGCCAGCGTGCATTTGAGCTACAGAAGCTCTCAGACACCCGATGGACCTGCAGGGAAACAGCCCTCAGGACTCTCAGAAAATGCCTCCCTGCAGTTGTGCAATTCCTGGAAGATCTGACCAAGTCTGAGCCACCTGATCTATCTGCAGGGGACGCACACATGCTGTTGCACTGCATTAACTTTGAATTTATTCTTTGCTTGGAGATAACAACTCCAATATTCATGGAAACAGCAGTTGCTTCAAATGCTCTTCAGCGGCAAGACTTGGACTTGGCAGCAGCTTACACTGTTGTAAATTGTGTCATTAGCAGAATGAACACACTGAGGACTGAAGAGCAATTCAAAGAAATATTTCACAATGCTACCATTCAAGCAGAGGCCAGAGGGATCAATGTGCCTGAAGAGATTCCAGGACAAGCAAGGCGGCGAAAAGTACCAACAAAGTTGAAGTACTGCTCCACATCAGCAACAGAGGACCACCAGCCACAGACTTTAGAGGAGTACTACAGAGGAAGGATGTACTTCACTTTTTTGGATTCCCTGATTCAGGAACTCCACAGGCGATTTCAAGGGAAGGGGAACACTGACAAAATTGTGATGTCACTGCATTGTTTGATTGAGCCATCAAAGTGGAAAGACACTGCAGACACTGAAGCACTTAATGCTGCCCATACTCTCTGTGAGTTTTACGGATTTCAAGAGGAGGAGGAACAGCTGCGAACTGAGCTTAGAGTTTTCTACTCTTCCTTCACATGCTCACAAAAAAGTGCCCATGCAATGTTGGAAACATTTAAGGAGTTTGATGCTCATGTTGTGTTTCCAACACTTTTCAAGCTGCTGAAAATCTTTGCAACACTACCTGTCTCAACAGCCACTGTTGAACGCTCATTCTCGAAGTTGAAGCTGGTGAAAACTAAACTTCGTAATTTGTGTGGACAAGAACGACTCTCTGATCTTCTGCTTCTGGCCATTGAAAAAGACATCCCAATCATAAAAGATGAGGTGATTAAGATCTTTCAGGACATGGTACCAAATAGAAAGGTTTTGCTGTAAAAGGAAAAGGTAAATATCAAAATGTAAAACTGTAAATAGTTTATGTTATTATCTCCAGTCCAATGTGTAATTGTGAATCATAAAAAAAATAGGTTATCAAGATCTTTCAGGACATGGTAGCAAATAAAAAAGTGTTGCTGTAAATGGAACAAGTAAATAAAAAAATGTAAAACAGCAAATAGTTAGTTATTATCAGCAATGTGTAATTGTGGTGTTCTATCAAAACATCTACAATAAATTCTAAAATGTATTTGAGCGTGTGCTGTCTTCTCTTTTAATTGTATATTTCGTAATAACTGGATAATTAGTGTTAACAAGCAACCACCCCCTTAGTGGCCCTTTTTTTTGTTTAGGCCACTGCCCCTCAAAATGTCTGTGCACGGCCCTTGCAGACATACTGGGCACTTCAAGTCGCACTGTGAAACGACGTCTTGGGTAAATATAGATCTTACTTATGAACCAAAGGGCATTGTCATAATTTTGTTTAATTGCATAATGATAATTGTCAGCTTGACTTCACTCCTTACAAACTGAAACCACTGTAAATCATTGTTACACATTATTTTGAAATGTTTGTTGGCCTTCACAGATCATTCAATCCATCACTGCGTGGCCGCTTCACAAACATCTCTGATGCGGAGTTAGATGAAAGAGTCCAACAGGTGGTCTGCAGCAATGACTTACTTGGTCCAGAGGCTGTAAGAGCAAGACTTCTTGGAGAGGGTATACTGGTGCAACGGAGGCGTGTTCGTCAAAGTATGCTCCGGACCAACCCAGAAGGGGCTGCACGCAGAGCCATGTCTTCCAGACTACGCAGGCGGACATACCAAGTTGCAGGGCTAAATTATTTATGGCATCTGGATGGCAGCCACAAGCTCATTAGGTGGAATTTAGTTTTGAATAATTACTTTTATATTTATATATATATATATATATATATATATATATATATATATATATATATATAATGCCATATATTCCACAAATACTTCAGGTCAAGACAATCATTTTTCAACAAGTGTATTAATATTGCATTTTATTTTCCCGTGGAGAATTGTTATTCACGGGGCTATTGATGGCTTTAGCAGACTGGTTACATTTTTGCAAGCATCAAACAACAACCGAAGCAGCACTGTGATGGAGAAGTTTGTTGAAGCTGTTGACCAGTGTGGTGTGCCATCAAGAGTCCGCTGTGAACAAGGAGGAGAGAACAATGCCGTTTGTCTTTTCGTGGAAGTTTTTCGAGGTTCTGACAGGGGGAGGGCTTTGAGAGGAAGGAGCACCCATAATCAACGGATTGAGAGACTGTGGGGAGATGTTTGGAGAGGTGTTGTTAATGTGTAGCATTCGCTTTTCACCCTTTTAGAAGATGATGGAGTGGTAGACTGCAACAATGAGGGGCATCTTTGGGCACTCCATTACATCTACCTTCCTCGAATAAACCGGGACTTACATCTTTTTGTTAATCAGTGGAACCATCACCTCCTGAGAACAGCAAGGTACATGTCGCCATATCAGATCTTTGTGCGTGGCTGTCTTCGCCTACAGGCTCAAAATCTGACTGAGATTCAGGGAGTGTTTGGTGCTGATGAGCAGCCAGCTCAACTGGATGTAGAAGTGCCCAACTCACCTCAGGTACCAGCTTTTAACTGGCCAGACAGCGTTGAGGTCCCCTTGACTAAATATGCCCTGGAAAATGACCGCTTGGCTGAACTTCAGCAACTTGTTGATCCCTTGTCAGGACCAAGAGACAACCTTGAAGTGGACCTCTTGAAAGAGGGCATTAGGTTTCCCTGCAATAAGCTTTTATTGTTCTTTGTACTATATTTATATTGTATTTTATGTATAGTACCTCTCTCTTTACCCATTTCTATCACTCCCCTTACTAAGTTTTGCTTTATGTCTAATGCATTTCGGTTTTCCTTGAAAATTCATAATATGTCTCCTTCAGAATCCTAGTTATTATCCAATCAATTTAGTTTATATATTTCATTTTACATGAAGTTTTCTTGATATCTGCAACATTTAAAAGAAAATTCTTTCATGTGTTAAAGTTAATAAAACTGTAACAATATAAACTATTTCAGCCTATTGTGTGAAATAGTGAACAGTTCAGTTTAAACAATTGAATATAGAAAGTAGTGATGGGTCTTTCATGAACGATCCGTTCTTTGCATCTGTCACGTGACAAATGAACGAAAGACTCGAATAGTAAAGTAATTATTTATGTTCCCTGTAAATTATTTTTGACTGCATAATAATGATTTCTTAATTCAGAATATCGTCGCTGTCCGATGAAAACCGCCTATGTCCATTTTGCCGATTTTGAGATTTTTTGACGGATATAATGTCCAGGTTCATTTCCGTATACAGCATGCTTCACATTATCTAAATGACCAATGAAAAGTTGTGAAATCATGTCATCTGATTTTCACGTATATCCATTTGGTGTCAAAGCTGTCAATCACGCCGCGTATCTCCCACCCTGTGGATGCATCTCGCCGGTCTCGTGAAGTTTCGAACATGGTTTCGAAGCACTGCTACTTGGGCACAGAGATATCACGCAACACCTGAAATAAAGCTTGCCACAAAGAACCGGCGAAAGTAATGATTATGAAACATTTGAATTGTTGATAAAGTTGACGATACAGATTCGCCATCTTCGCAGTAGTGAACGCGCCTACAGAGAGAAATTCACACTTCAAATGAAGTGCTTATTTATTAATCCAGGCAAATTTGTTGATGAAACATTGATTAAAATGAAGATACAATTTATACAAAACGAAATAAAATTTAAAGAAAGGCTTTCTACAAAACAAAACTTAGTAGATCAAAATCTGACCCATTCCAAATGTTTTCCGATATAGGCCTAATTGGTCATCTTATGATCCTCTTACTCATCTCATGCGGTTCCGTTTTCATATAATCAACATAGATGAAATAAAAAAAAAATAACATTGTATTATTTAAACATAAATATGAAATGTTAACGTATGTTTAAGTTTTTTAACTTATAAGCGTCACACCGCTCCGCTTTGCTCACATGCTAATAATCAAATAATACCCAGCGATCTTCGAATATTATTTTTGCTTGAAAATTTCGTTTTGTATAAATTGTATCTTCATTTTAATCAACGTTTTCATCAACAAATTTGCAAGCTTTATTTCAGGTGTTGCTTGATAGCTGATCTCTGCGCCCAAGTAGCAGTGCTCCGCCTGTTCTTGATGGGCGGATCGATCCTGAAGTATCGATACTTCGATACTGACGTGGTATCGAAAAGGATCGATCCTCACATAAAAATATCGATCCAAATGTGTTTTTTTTTTTTTACCAGTAATTTTTTATTAATTTAGCACGCAATTCAGTGCGTAAAATAAGCTTCTAAGTGGAAAAATAAGCGAATGTTAGCGGGTTATTGTGTAGGATAGAACCTTTTCTCCTAGTCATCTGTATACAAGACGAAACCAATCAATCACAGAGAGCGTTCGCTGCTGGTGCTTCGCTGAGCTCACAGGCCCAGTGCGTTTGGGGCCTTGCTTAGATGACAGAGAAACAATCTGGAGTTATTTCGCAATAAACAAACCAAAACTGTACATAACGGTTTAAAATGTTGACGTCAGTAAGATCTTTTTTATGAAATTAATATTTTTATTCAACAAGGATCGATGCATTAAATTGATCAAAAGTGACAGTCAAGGGTTTTACATTGTAAAAAAAAATCTACTTCATATAAATGCTGTTCTTTCAACTTTGTTCATCAAATAATTCTGCATAAAATGTATCATGGTTTCCAACTAAATATGAAACTGTTTTCAACATTGATAATAATAAGAAATGTTTCCTGAGCAGCAAATCAGCATATTAAAATGAATTATCATCATGACTGGAGTAATGATGCCGAAAATTCAGCTTTGATCACATAAATAAATTACAGTTTACTATGGCATAGAAAACAGATAGCCTATGTTAAATTGTTACATTGTAATATTACAGTTTTTACTAAGAGAAATAAAAATCTTACAGACCCCAAACTTTTGAACAGTAGGCTAGTACTAGTAGGCTATTACTATAATTAGGGTAGTTTTGTAAAAGTCACTGACTAATTAAAGGGGAGTTGAGAGCACAAATAAAAATATTTAGGCCTAGTAGTCATGAAAACGTGTTCAGATTTAGCATATTAATGATGCATTCACCTCATAAATCATGACACACTGCTCTAGCACAGGAAAGTGCATACAAGTTCAAATGCATGCTTTTAAAATGAAAAAGTATCGGTATCGGTAGCCTATTCATCTGTCAATATGAAACGCGACTGGGTCATTCTAATTAATGATCGGAAAAACGCGTATCGACCACCGTTACTGTAAAATATGCACGTATGTCCATTTAGACTCAATTTTGGTCAAATGTGGATTATATCATTACACTGGCAAGAATATGGTTACATTTAAAGTTGTCGTACCAAGTATGACAACGCTACGTTCAACTGCTTTTTAAATTACGTGTTTTTTTCACTTCCTGAAAAGTAACCGTTTTGGACATACGTGAGTTTCATCGGGCAGCGACGATATGATCAATATTGCATAGGTGGATGTGTTCGGGGAATTTGCCTGTTAAATGTATAACATTTAAAGCCACTTAATGAATGAAACGACTCGAAAAAAGATTCGTTCATTTTGATGAACGAGATTGAACAAGAGAGTCAGTAAAATGATCCGAACTTCCCATCACTAATAGAAAGGAACAAATGTAAGTAATATCCACTGAAGGCAAGTTTGAAGAACCCAAGTGCAGTATTTATTCAAACATAAAACAAGATCATTTAACATAAAACATTTGAACAAGAACAAAAATAAAAAAGACATGGTGTGGCATGACTCTCAAAACAAAAATGTGAACATAGACTTACAAACAGTGGATAAAAATACTTAAAGACACATGGCAAACATGAGGGCTTAAATACACAAGACTAATGACTAGACAAGGGACACCTGTAAACATAATCAAGACAATCAACCAATGACAACATGACACATTCACATGGGGAACACATGGCAGGATCACATGACTATAACAGGACAGACATGGAACAAGAACATGAAACACTATATGTGTTTTTAACAGGAATTCGTAAAATTAACAAACAGGTATTTGCAGTGGGGTACATTGCCAGTTGGTCATTATCTTCTTTGAGAAAGGACAGCTCTGGCTGGGGTTGAAATCCCATTGCAGGAACCCTCTCCAACCCTGTGGTAAAAATTAAAACATCTGGGAGAGAAATTGGAGCTGCATCTCCACCTGTCAAGTGATGAGAAATATTTATGATTATAAACTCTTTACTTCAAGTACTTAGTAGAGCTGCACGATTCTGAATCCATAAAACAGTCAATTTAGTCCAAGTATTATAGACAAATACAGTTGTGTTCTCAGTATGTCCTCTGTAAATTGTGTAACAATAAACTATTGAAATGTTTTTGTACTTTCAGGCAAATGTAGTCTTTTTTTTTTTATCAGAACAGTCACTACAACTCATTTTTAAAGTTAAAACTGAATTGAAAAATGTCAATTTTCGTTAGAGGTGAACTATAGCCTTTGGACAAATATGTCTATATTTGTAAAGAATAGTTAACCCCAGAATGAAAATTATCCCATAATTTTCTCACCCTCAAGTCATCCTAGTTGTATAGTACTTTCTTATTTTTATTAAGAATTTGATTTAATATTAATAGAATTGTGTTCGACTGAAAGAAGAAAGTCATATACAACTAGGATGACTTGAGGGTGAATAAATTATGGGATACTTTTCATTTTGCGGTCAACTATTACTCTAATATATTGAACATTTGGAAAACCATGGCAGCATGATCAAGAGCAAGATTCAGAATATTATACCAGATCTAATTTTTTCCAAACCCAAGTGAGCATCTATCAGCAGGTTTTATAACTCTGATTCATCAAGTACCCCTCTTGGAAGGAAAAGCACCATTGAGCAAGTTGATGCATAAGGCAATCTCTGGCATCCATCTTCTTGAGTGTAAAAGTCAATTTCAGCTTTTTTGGGAAAGCCAAGAGGAGGGACAGCATCAGCACCGGTCATGAATGTCAGAAGATCCTCAAACATCAGAGAGGTCTCTTTTTCTGTTAATCACATTATAAAACATCAATTCCCGGTTTCATAGACAAGGTTTAAGCCTAGTCCTGGACTAAATGTTTGAGCTGTTTTAATTGAAAGCAACTCAAACTTACATCTCTTAAAATATGTCAGTGTCATTGTTTTGTCTGAAGATGCACAACAGTATTTTTTTTTTCTAAAGTACATTTATTAAATCTACTTAAATGCCCTAAAGGAACAAAGGCCTAATCCTGGCTTTATCTTAAAACCAGGGGTGGGGAACGTTGATCCTGGAGGGCCATTGTCCTGCAGAGTTTAGCTCCAACCCGAAGCTAATCAAGGTCTTCAGGATTGCTAAAGTTACAGGCAGGCAGGGAGCTAAACTCTGCAGGACAATAACCATCCAGGATCAACGTTCCCCACCCCTGATCTGAATCCTGTTTATGTATCCAGGCCCAATTGAAATAACCAAGCTCTTAAACCAACATTATAAATGAAAATACATTAATTATATTACAACCTACGCTGAATGCTGTTGAGTAAACATTCCCAAGCAAAGATTGTGTCCTCTTCAATCTGTCTGTGGTTGCTGCCTTCATCACTCCAATTCACAACAAGAAGTAGGCCGCTGTCGGTAGCCTAAAAGAGGCCTAGAAATAGGGTTTCGTTCCACCATGTGGGGCACTACCCAATTTTTTTATATTTAACATCAGAAATATATAGAGATTCCTTAGGAAAAAGTTCTCCGCACACAACCTTGCAGTTTTTGAGAAAAATGATGCTAAAGGTTCCCATTTTGAAAAAAAGGGAAAACAGGGAATTTTGCACTTTCAAACCTGTTTATCATATAAAACCAAAAATGCTGAATTACCACTTGAGGTACAACATAAACCAGTTTGAAATGTGTGATATACCTGAAGTTGCTATCTAGGCATAGTAAACATGATAAGATTATCAAGAAAACTTCTACTGTAGCATTAACATCCCAATTACTTCTCATTATGTTGTTCCAATTCAAAGGTAATATTTGAGGTAAAATCTGAATAACAAATAGAATTCAGCCAAAATATAATATATATAAAAAAAAAACTTTTCAAAAGAACACATTTAATGGTGAATTGTCAATTCACATACACGAGCAGTAACTGCACTGCATGTACACTGTAAAAAATATGACATGCTATCTACTTAAAAAAAATATGGTAACAATATTACACGTATTATATTTGAGTAGATTAAGGTTTTTTTTTGTGTGTGTGAAATCTACCCAAATAAATTAAGTAAAATTTCCTAAATTAGTCTATGGCACATGATGAATTTAATATTATTAGTGGAATGTGCTTTTTTAATTTAAGTTGTCTCACAAATAAATCAAGCAGAATTTACTCGTTTGTATTAATGAAATTTACTTAATTATAACATTTACTGCCTTTTTCAGGTTAAGATAATAATGAATACATAATGCACTTTTTGTTATCAAACATGCTTTTATTCTGTATTTTTTGCACAAATAAAACAAATCTATATAAAATGTAAGACAGCAGTTTTAAGATATGAAAAATAAAAGCAAAAAAATGCTAACATTTTCCATGTCATTGAGAAAGATCATTTGTTACACAAAAACATGTGCATACAAATTTCTGTTGGAAAAGTCACATTCTTGACTAAAACTTGTGAATAACTTGTAGCAAAACATATCAAATAATTTGTACTTGCTGAAAGCTTGTATGTAGAACAATATTAAACGTTCATCAATCAATGCAGTTTTTTTTTCACCAGAACTTGGTCATAATGCATTGTCTCAATCTAAGTCATGTGTTTGTTTTTAAGTGTTAGTAATTTCGGGGAAAACTTGCAAACATCCAGTTCCAAGAAGAGCTTCTGAAAGGCCTCAAAAGTGTGCCTCAGATCTTTCGGGTAGGTGAGGTTTAGTGCATACGTGAGTCCAAGAAGAACAGCACAGGCTCTTGCCAGATTTTCCAAGCCAGCCATGACTTGCATCCCCTCCAAGATGATGCTGAAATCCTCCTGAGAATCCCTCTTGGAGATGGCAATTTTCATTATGTGCTGCAGGATATCTCCATTGTCACACTGTAAAACAAACATTAAAGAAGTATTTTTATCTCGTCTGTCTCATTATAAGTCTGTCCATAATTATAAACAGGGGTGCACATAACTTTTTCAGTGAGTTACTCAGGTGAGTACCAGGAGATGGTGTTTGGTACTCACCCCATATGTAGCGTGGTCTTAATAAGTGCAGTCCTCCTCAGTGTAGAAGCTGTCAATCACAGCTGTCAATCATGACATCACATTCCCGTTTTTATAGCATCAAATAACTAACTAAAGACCGAACTTATTTTAAAAAACGAACACTTAAATTTACATTAGCGTGAAAAAAACGACCTAAAATGACAGAAAACATCTTTGGAAAAATTTAATTTGAAGTGCAATTTGATTGTGTAGTTCATTAGACTTCATGGTGAGGATTTTGAACAACTCACTATAGCTGTGTCAGCCGGTATTTTGTCAGTCAAAAATAGTCGATCTCCGAATGCAACTTAACAGGGAGGAGAGTAAAGATGGAAAGCTCCTAAAGCTTAGTTCCATATAAATTCACGGATAATTTGTTGTTTTGTCGTAAGTGAAAAACAATATTGACCTTGTATTTGAAAAAGGATCCTCATATAAGAAACAATACTAAAATTCAGAGTCAGTTCAGTTCGCATTCGGAGATCGACTATTTTTGACTGACAAAATGCGGGTGTTACTGTTCCGGCGGACACAGCTACAGTGAGTTGTTCACTATCTTTCTTTTTAGAAAACTGTGTACACAAACAATGTTCTCAATGCTCGAATTCATGTGTAGAGCCCCTGGTGATACTTCCAGCAAAGTTTCATGTTGTGTCGAGCCTTCTTAGTGTTTTAAAAATAGCGATTTTGATGCTATCATATACGTGCCCCTAGCTCTCCCATTCAAAAGGCAATTTGACCGAAAACGAAAATACGGTCAAACTTAAAAGTGGCGTTTCCATTCTAATTATGCTTTTAAATGAAAGTTTGCCTCGGGTAGATTAACAAAAAGACCCTAGGTTGCATTTTGGCGACAGTTACCCTTTAAGTACGCAAAGGCGCGTAATAACACAAGTGGCATTACGCATTTCTGATTTATGTCGCGCATGCGTACCTGCGTACCAGTTATGTGCACCCCTGATTATAAACTTGATTTGTGTACGGTTGTAAAAATTTCTTATAACAGCTTAAAATGCTAAGACAACTACAAGTAAACCATTATAGTTTATTTTCTTTGTAATCACTGAAGCATAAAAATATTATGTTTCAGTGGACCACAAAGACTGTCACAATAACATAAGTACAGTTTCACCAATGACAGAGGGTGTATTAAGGAAGAAAAAATACAATAAATTTAAAATTACATTTGGTGACACTATTGTAGGGGGGGGAATTAAATTTCGATGGTCCACTATTGACATTCTACTAACTGTATAGTAACTACATGTCAACTAACTCAGAGTATTAGTAGACTGCTAGGTTAGGGTTAATAGAGTAAGTTAACATGTAGTTGCAGTTACTTATAGTCAGTAGAATGTCTAAAGTGGACCATCAAAATAAAGTGTTACCTTTTTTCATATAGTGGCTGCGAAAAATCTATTTTGTGTTAAATATTTTCACATTAGCTTTATATAATTTAATTAGAAAAAAAGATTATTGTTTAAGTTGCATTTCTATTTTTATAAATAAAAACAATGTACAAATACATTTCTCAAAACACCATACTCTTGGATGAGGTCATCCTCTTTTTCACCCAGATAACAGATCAAACAACGGAGGACAACGTCTCTCATCATGTCGATGTTTTTATCGGGATTCTGATCGGGAAGTTTGTAAATTAGCATCACCCAAAAATAATGAACAAATATTGATATGTTATGAAAGTAACTTACCTGCAGTATGGGATCAATAGCTAGCTCCGTAGTGTCCGACGTTTTGAGCCATTCCTTCGCACATTGCTTGATTTGTTCCCATCGAACTTCAGTAAAGGGCTGCGGACTTTTCCCAGCATCTTTTCCGACATGATCGAATACACTTTACGGGTGTTAATTGAGCTTAATCCCCGTTATCAGATGAAGATGCGCTGCTTACGTCCTCCTCCATGTTTACATGTGCGTAGTGATATTAACTTGATTTTGGCTGTGACCTACTTACATTTTCGATGCTGATTGGTTGAAAATCTAGCTAAACAGTTTTATATGTCTCAATACGCAGTCAATATAGTGCGCCAATAAATTACACTTTTCTCATTAACTGCAGGATAATGCGTGGAGAACTTTTTGCTTGGATACCTTTTATTAACGTTGAGCATATTGAGCAAAAGAAAATGTAGTGGCCCGTTCGTCGGAACGAAACTGAACGATACAGCTCACGTACAGCGGCCTAAAGGTCTTTGAACTCACTTCTCGTCAGTGGCTTCTGAGTGTTAGTGAACAGAGGCTTGAATGCCATCCAGTTGTTTTCCACTGTCTGCCAAATTGATCCACATGAATTCATTCCTGCCTTAAACTGTGAAACCATGCTAGCAGGCCTGGGGTAACAAACAGATAACAATGTTTATTTACGTTTAACTGCACTGTTATAAAATTGTTTTAGGTTTGATTACTAAATTGCAGTTTGATATTGACTTAAGATATGTTGGCTTCTTTTACCTAAGATAAATAAAGTGTTTAATGACCAGGCTGTAAACTCTGGGCATTTCAGGAAGGCCAGCATTGTAGATCGAGGGTACACCACATTCTGCAATCCAGTCTCCAAGAGAGGCCTTCAGTGAAATTAGGTCTCCCACACTTTTGCACTGCTTGATCTAAAAAGACCAGTTTTAGACAATATTAGATTACCATTTAATTTTTCATCAGGATAAACATATAGGTGATAATAGGCTACCTGTTGCAACTTTAACTGCACTTCATCATCTGGCAAGTCATGAAAATCAAACCTATCCAACTGCCCTTCCTGTCCACACATCAACAAATACAAAGCCGGATGAAGGGCTTTAATGCCTGGGCCTCCATGAATCAGTGACCAAGCAATGAGTTTCCCACACGTGTAAAACCGGTTCTGTTCTAAGGCTGACTGGTTGTAGGCAAAAAAAAAACCTGGCCTTGCTTTCCTTCAAAAATTCCAAGTGCTGACTGTGCCTCGATCATTAAGAGCCTGATGGAAGGAAAATTATATTGGTTGTAACATTATATACATTTTCAACTCAAAGTAGTCTATTACTAGTTGTTTCAGTTTATTACTTCAAATAAAGGTAGAATTAGTTTAAATGTATAAACAAAGAAAAATATTTTGTGGATGAACTGTAGCACACAGAATAAGTACATTTCTTTTAGTTTGAGCATTTCTGAATATTAGAAAGGGAATTCAATATTTCTGGATCTTTGAGATATAAGTTAATTGTACTATTAAAATGTACTGTAACTTTCAGAACAGAAAACTTCCCCCCAAGCTGATTATCCCTAGTATCATACCTCACAATATCAAGTCTGACTTGTACCCATGAGTTTAGCCCTTAATATTTTGTTTCAAAGATTATTCACACCAGGAAAGTCCGATAGTTCACTTGCTTTGGTCCGGACCAAATAATTTTTTTTTTTTTTTTTTGGTATGGTTCGCTTTCACACTGCTCTTTTTGCAAGTGAACCAAATTTTGTAAACAAAACCACACGTGTGCTAAGGTCGTCCATTCATTGGACAGGGATTCTCAAGTAGGGAAATCAGGAAGTGCAAAAAAGGCTCAGCATGGAGATATTTCGTACTGCAATATTGGTTATTTTACTAATTTTGTGTTATTCTGTACAAACGCAATATGAAGAAACTGCGCAGAAGACGGATAAAGTATAAAGTTTTGAAAGAGAGGGGCTATGTTCACACATTCAAATAATGAGATTCTTATTGTATATACTGCTAACAAGTGCTGTCAATGTTAACGCTTGCGATTAAGTTTGTCCAGTTTAACGCAGCGTCATCCTTGTATTGTAACTATCGTTACATTATATGAACTGCTAAAGCTTTTTTTGCATCTATGCGCGATTAGACTAAAGAGAACGCTCTGTATGTGAATGTCCTGATGCACACACTCATTAATTCATTCCATTCCAATGACGCACACACGACGCGCAGAAAGACGCGCAACAGTATCGTGTGGCCAGACAGCGCGCCGGAATGGAATTCTCTTTCGCACTTGAACAACAATAACACAAACCATTATGCCAAAATCTCCGACTACGGAAGCCTGTTCACTCAAAGGCGCAGTGCTTTCTTGCAATTGGGCCGGTTCATGTTCACACCGTAAACGAACCGTACCAGAGTTCGTTTGGAACCGTACCGAGACCACCTCTTCAGCTGGGTCTCGGTTCGGTTGTTTGGTCTGCCCCCGAGTTCGATTGCTGTATTCACACCTGCTCAAAAGGTCCGCACCAAGGGGGGAAACGAACTAGAGTTCGATTCAATCGAACCAAACAAGGCAGGTGTGAATACACCCTCAGTTTTTCAAGATCCAACATTTGTACCCCCAGTCTAGCAGTACAAGTGTTTATACCAACCTAAAGAACTCTCTTTGTGGCCCACCATGATCTTCAGCAGACTCTCCAACAAACTCAATTCGTGAGTTCTGTTCCAAGCAAACTAGGACTTTGACAGAGCTTGACAGGCACTGGGAAGAATTTTTGACCGTCTTGCAACAACAATGGCACAATTTTGATGGTCAAGGTGGTCTTTCTGGAATGATCTCAGAATGTCAGCCAAATCTGCTTCTTCCTAAATAAAGGTTGAGAAATTTAACAGAATATTATTATTAGCTATACATTTCATGCAAAGTGTTTGGGCCCAGTTCCCCGATAACGCTCACTCTTAGCGCGCTAAGAAGACTCAAAAGATATATCTTACCAAAGTTGTTTAAGTTCCTAAGTGTGTTCCCCGAAGTGTCCCTTAGGAAGCTTCTTAACACGCTGCGTCTTACGTTCGACGTTACAAAGGCGCTGTCCCACGTGAATGTCCTGAATCAGCTGGCATCGATTGCTCAGGAATCGATTTTCCACTTCGCGCGAAGGTGTATTACGGCGTTAAGAAAGACAACACGTTATATGCAAATGAAACATTCCTCAAATTATTCCAGTAATATTTATTTTAACATAGTTTAAGTTATCAGTAAAATATATTAATTAAAATATCAAATTGTGATATGTCAAAATGTTTGAGGTGACCGATCAAAGCAGGATTTATGTTCACAGAAGCGCGAGCCGCGCGCGAATCCCAACGCGACGCTTCACGAGATAAGATGCAAGTGGCAAAACTAAACAGCTGTTTTACGATAGAAGTTTTAAACGACCGACATAAATAATCAGTTTGCAAAGACTGTATCAATCAAAGCTCAGCTTCGGGAAGGGGATATTTACAGGTAAAGATAAAGAGACTGAGAGAAGAAGAACGAGAGAAGGAGATGGAGATGAGAGAGGAGAGCAGGTAAAGCAATACTGTGCCCAGAATGAGAATAACTTTATTGCAGTGGATTCCCATTTAACACAGATATACATAGCCTAAGTTCTTTGACAATGACAGTGGAAAAATAATATGCCCCCGAGCAAGATCACTTTTGGGACCTCTGTATTTATAAAACCCTGTGTACGGCTTTTGCACTGAATAGAAAATTATATTTTTGAAAAATACAATGAATTACAAGGCTGTACAGAAGAGTGCACAATTGCAGACTTATATACTGAGGTTTTCATTACATTATTTTAATATAGACAGTCGGGAACTAAAGTGGGCCGGTCTAAGGCATGAAACTTCAGGGCTGAAAATGAGTCCCACTCCGGGCCTGAAACCTCTCACTCAAAGAGCAAACCTACACACCAAATCTCCAAAACCATAAGCTATTTCTCAGCCTTTGACTCAGTTTTCAATTGCATAAAACACTTTTTCAAAACACTACATACAATTCTCTAACCAATCGAAATGGTACACTTATTCACCAGGTCACACACACACTCCTCATATGTGCAAACACTAATTGCTTTACTGATCACTAACCAATCACTGCTTTACTGTAGTATAAGCCTATAATAGGTCAAAGGTCAGATTACCTGTTTGAACAATGGATGCCAACACAGAGACCCCCCACACTCAATTGTGTTCTTTACTGTATTCTAAAGAATATACTTTTGGTTTACATATGTTTATGGTTTTGTTGTATGCTACTGTATACAACAGTAATGTTTGGCCTAATAAATATCTTCTGTTTCTACATTGCATTGGTGATTACAGTGTACTTGTTACCCCTCTCAGAAGATTACTTTCACTGTAGAACATTGTATTGAAATGTAGATATAAGTGTAAGAATGACCAAAGAGCTTTAGATTTAGAAAAACAATGTTTACAAGGTATATCCAAAAATGCACTATTATGAAATAAATGTTTGTCATTTGATGCAAATGTTTCATTCTTACATGTGTTTATGACATTTTTGAAGGAGATGTGAGGCATTTTGCATTTTGTGTGTGAAGTTTTGGGAATTGTGTGTAGAGTTTTGAAAAAATGTGACATAGTTGGTCAGTTACTAGACACCACCATGCTTACCCATTTATAGATCTTAGCCATTTAGAGCCAAATTGTTTGCCAGATTTTAATTACTATCAAAAGTGATTGCCAATTTAAACTCTTTAATGACATTACGAAATAGCCTCGGCTAATTACCACCATATTAGTTCTGATACCAAATAAAGTCAACTTCATAAATAGGCCTGCCATTGCGAACCTATTTTATTATTAGTCTTAAAATGTCCATAAAATATAAAATCATTGTTGAGACACAACATCGTCAACATACCATAGTTTGACTTTTACTGCGCTGCGCTGATTTCTAAAGACTGCTGCACAGTGGCGGCGACTAGCGTCTTGAGCTCAAACAACGCTAAGAGAGAGCTTACGAATGGTCCAGACCAACCTTACGAAAGTGTGACTTACAGAAGATATACTTAGCGTACGAACGTGTCGGGAATCGTGCCATAAGGTTAAGAGAGAGGTTAAGGTATAGGTTAAGAACTACTTAGCGATAAGAAAGTTTTGGGGAACCGGGCCCTGACCGTTATCAGTTTGTAGCAGTAAATGAAGAGATGTCCTATCGATCACAAGTTCAGTATGGCGTACCACAAGGCTCAGTACTAGGACCGTTGCTGTTCACTCTGTACATGCTACCCTTAGGAGATATCATTAGGAAACATGGAGTTAGCTTTCACTGTTATGCCGATGATACTCAGCTGTATATTTCTTCAAAACCTAATGAAACTTACCAATTCACAAAATTAACGGAATGCATAGCTGATATAAAAAATTGGATGACTAGTAATTTCCTACTACTAAATTCTGAAAAGACAGAGATTCTAATTATTGGACAAAAAACTTGCACATGTAATAACCTAGAATACTGTCTAACACTTGATGGCTGCTCTGTTAAGTCTTCGTCTAGGAACCTGGGTGTGCTCTTTGATACCAACCTTTCTTTTGAAAGCCGCGTGTCTAGTATCTGTAAAACTGCATTTTTCCATCTTAAAAATATATCTTAAATACGCCATATGCTCTCATTGGGAAATGCGGAACAATTAGTTCATGCGTTCATGACCTCAAGGCTAGATTATTGTAATGCTCTACTGGGTGGTTGCCCTGCACGCTTAATAAACAAACTACAGCTGGTCCAAAACGCAGCAGCTCGAGTTCTTACCAGAACCAGGAAATATGACAATATTAGCCCGGTTCTGTCAACACTGCATTGGCTGCCTATTAAACATCGTATACATTTTAAAATATTGTTGATTACTTACAAAGCACTAAATGGTTTAGCTCCGCAGTACTTGAGCGAGCTCTTAACGCATTATAGTCCTTCACGTTTATTGCGATCTCAAAATTCCAGCCAGTTGATAATACCTAGAATATCAAAATCGACTGCTGGCGGTAGATCCTTTTCCTATTTAGCAGGTTTTCCCGCAGCCTGCCGGATCCAGGCCATATCCAGATCTGACGAAGGAGATTCGCCTGGACCCGATGACAATGCAGTGCTGAAGTGTCAACTATCCTCTCCCTACAGATAAAGCGTTGTGAATTTCGGTTTGCGTACCCCGAAGTGATAAAATAAAACAAAATTCTGTATCAAAATTTATAGGCAAGACAAGTAGTTTGTTTAGGCATGGGTTGTATGGAATTACAAACCTGCGCACATATTTTCAAAAGGACATAACTATAGAATCAATTCTGAATGTGCATGTGAACGCCGTCAGCGTTAATCACAGGTTCGCGTTTAAAGTCTGATCATTTCAACGGAGGTGAATCAATCAAAATTAACTTTAGCTAGAAATAACATTATTCAAGAACCGCTATAAAACCAAAACAATCTCTGTTACCTTAAATTATATGTTTATCTCTGTAAAGCTGCTTTGAAACAATCCATTGTTAAAAGCGCTATACAAATGAAGATGACTTGACTTGACTAGTATGAATTGCAGCTGTACACACCCAGGTATCGGATCAGTACTCGGTATCGGCCGATACCCTGAGTCCAGGTATCGGGAAGGGAAAAAGGGTATCGGAACATCTCTACTATCAATATGGGCCAACTTTTCTAAAGAATGCTTTCAGCACCTTGTTGAATCAATGCCACGTAGAATTAAGGCAGTACTGAAGGCGAAAGGGTGTCAAACACAGTATTAGTATGGTGTTCCTAATAATCCTTTAGGTGAGTGTATTTGAGTTTGTTTTGTCGAACAAATGCTGAAGAGTAGACCTTGTGGTTAGGTTGTGGGTGGCTATAAATAAGTGTAGCCCTCTTTTAGTCTTGGGGTAATAGGCAAAACAGTAACACATTTTGGAGAGAGAGAGCACAGGAATTTTTTTGTCTCCAGCCCCAGTAGCACACATCCAGAACGAATAAGCTTAAATTGGTGTTTTATTGAATCAAAAGAAAAATATAAAAGGAAACATAAGCTTCAGGAGGGGGACAAAGGCCAACAAAATAAACAAAAAGGTGTCTAACTTAGCTTTAACCATAATTTACCTATACATAAAACAAAAAGAAAATAAATGACAAATGAACTTCCCTATCTCCCTGACTACACACAACCAGGAGAAAGGCAGTTTCAAACAAAAATGGCACCCACCTCCCTACAAGTTTCCTTAAAAGAAACTCTTAAATTCTGAACAAAGGTGTTCAACTAAATTCACAATTGCACCAATGATTAGCACTTGTCAGCAATTCCTGAGTGCATTCAATAATACAATTAAATAATAAAAGTTTGCAATTTTATATATATCCTTACAAAGGTATGATCTGACCAGAGAGCAGTTGACCCAGCTGAGAGAGACAGGAATGTCATGGACAGCTATTTCTACGACGACGTCTTCAGTATGGCGTTGAGACTAATTTTAGCACTATTTCAGACATTGACCTCGATGCACTGATTCGTTCGATTATCAGTCAAACACATAATGCTGGAGTCACACTTGTCCTCGGCAAGTAGGCTGCATATACATGTTAATGATATCTCATCATGTGTCATTTTGATGTCATGTGTGCTTATACTGATGATGCTGACATTGTTCAATTGCATTGTAGGAAGTCTGAGAAGTAGAGGACTCTCTATTCAAAGAAGGCTTGTCCGGGAGCGACTGGCAGTAGTTGACCCTGTTGGAACCATGATCCGTACAAGACATGCAATTAGGAGGAGAGTATACAATGTTAGAGGACCAAATCATCTATGGTATCCATTTCAATGGTATTGGTATGTATCACTCATATTATGCAGACAAAATACACATCAATTTTTACAAAACTTTTTTTTAATTTTTTGTAGGCACATTGATTCGAACCACAAATTAATTGCATGGAGATTTGTGTTCCATGGGTGCATTGATGGTTATAGCCGGACTGTTATTTACCTTGAGTGCTGTAGCAACAATGAGTTTTGCTTTGGGGAAATTATTAACTCAAATGGGGAATATTATTCATTAGATAATGAATATGTAATCGCATACATAAATTAAATTATCCCAAATAGGGAATAGACTAAACCTCACAATATATGAAAAAATTAACACGATTGCTCGTAGTAATTATTAATATCAAGGTCGGTAACATCAGATTAATTATCAGGGTAAATTTACATGTGTTTCCAATTTAGTTATCCGTCAAGCTGTCCGTCCAGCGGACTGGAGCCGAAAACTTCCTTATATCACAATATTACCTGCCTGTAAACAGAGTGAATACTTTCCTGTGGCCACAAGGAAATATTTTCTCGTGTACGGCACTTTCGATATTCTAAGTCAAACAGGGTAGAGCTTGGCAACTTTTAGATCTTTGACATCTACAGAGGCTTCAAAGTATGGGACAATGAGACAGATTCAATTCAAAAGGTTATGAATTTAATAACACAACTAATGATTACACAAACTACTTTAATCACGCAGGAGTAAATATGCATATCAAAACAAACAGTTAACAAAAGATTGCAATACGACGTATTTGGAGAGAGAAAGTTAGAGTGTGAGAGAGTGAGAGAGAGAACAGTTCAAAACAGTTCACAATAGTTCAACACGAGACCCCAAAGGTTTCTAAATTAATCTGAACAACCTAAGGCAGCACTTAATTGAGATTTGTACGTTACTTGCTTTAATGGCCCTGTCTTGTGCGGCTGGTTTGAAAAGAAGCGTGAGCTCGATGTCCGAGGGTTCTTCCGGTCGGAGGTAGATGTTGCGATTGCTTCAGCTGCGGCCCGTACGAGAAACGATAAATCTTAAACTCGTTTCGTTCGCGAATACACTGAACGAAGGAAAACTATCAAACTGAGGTAGCTCAAATAAAAGAAAACTTAGATTAAAACAAAGTAGGAAAACGACGACGAAGAATAAGCAGAACTCCGACGGGAGTTCGCAGGAAATTTGGAATCTCTCTCTGGCTGAGAAAACTGCGCAGAAGAGAATGTGGCGGGGTGTTTTGAAGGAGCTCGAGACACACCTTTCTTACGTGTCTGATCCAATCGTTTGGGAGAAGGCGTGTCGGCAAACCTTGTGGTTCGCGAAGTACACGCCTTCCGGGTCATGTGCCTAGCAGATAAAAATTTAGTAACAATACACTTCTAAACTAGGATTAATAAAAGTATGCCTCATGTTGCACTTTGGGTCAGGAATTTGATATCAATGCAATTTTCTGATCACAACGATATCGCGCACGATAGAGTTGTACGTTAGTAAGATTAAGATACATGATTTTTCGTGATTAGACGCATATCAAATTGATTACATATCATAAAAGCTTACAGTAATACCAGTTTTGTCACAAGGGAATCATGAAACACAACCAGACAACATTTTATACATTTGAAACGTTACTTTTAACCACACGTGGTCGTGAATGATTGTCTCTTTGTGTGTGTAAGTGTATTGAGAGTTCATTGAACGGTGGTGGCGGGGGTGAACTCGGGACCAGTCCCGTGTGAGCTCTTCCGAATTTGATGAGTTTAACATCTGTTACAATGGCCAGTTGTCTAATTAGACAATCCTCAGCTCTGTGTGTGTATGAGGTATCCCCACGGGATCTTCAGCTTACTGGTCGATGACTCACATGTGCAATAGTAGTTCTTTGTTTACTTATCAGAGAAAAACGCCTCGTGGCACATCAGTATCGGTAATTCAATTAAGTCCAAGCACCATTCGCTTCGTGTGGTAGTTCATGGAAAGAGAGAAGCTTTGTGGGTGACTCAGTAATCTAATCAACAGTCACAGGACCCCTACTCTGTCACAGTCTCTGAATTACAAGAATGCAAAACCAGCAGTTTAGGAAAATGGCAGACTTGACTATCTGATTATTGCTACAGTGCTGTACAAACAACAGAGCATCTACAGTAATAACCTTTTTTCAGCAGGGTGTTGCAAGATTTGGTTTGCCTTACAGAGTCAGGGGAGACAGAGGTGGTGAGAACATTGAAGTTGTCAGGTACATGATAGATAATCGAGGTAGTGAAAAAGGGAGTTTTATAGTGGGCCGAAGTGTTCATAATCAGAGAATTGAACGCCTTTGGGGTGATGTAAATAGGGTGGTGTCAGACTTCTACAAGCAACTTTTCCAGTACATGGAGCACTCTGAAATCTTGGACTCCACAAGTGAAGTCCATTTATGGGATTTGCATTTTGTGTACCTTAGGAGGATACAGCGGTCAGCGAGAGAATTTTGCCAACAGTGGAACCACCATACTTTAAGTTCAGGCCAATCCATGACACCCCTGGCTATGTGGTATACGGGTATGTTGTTGCAGCCAAATCTGGAGCTTCTCACACAGGAAAAAAACTGATGACTTTAGTATTGACTATGATGGCCCTGTAGTTCGGGAAGATAATGAGCAAATTATAGTTCCAGAAAGTAACCTAACATAATAATAATAATTCATTACATTTATATAGCGCTTTTCTAGGCACTCAAAGCGCTTCACATGGAAGGGGGAATCTAAATGCTGACAATGTTATCCGTTTACATGCTGCATGTAACCCACTTACAGATGATGGCAACCACGGCATTTATCACTATCTTTTTGTAATTGATTTTATTTCAGTTTGCAATTACAGAATGTCTTAAATATAATTATGGAATTGTACTTGTATTTACCTTTTATAAATCCTGCAATATTATCCTAAAACGCCTAAAAAAGGCCTACCCAAACTAAATCGCATGCTGTTCTTGAACCATTTGGAGTATATGCATGCTTTTGGTCTCTTTGAACACACTGAAAAGGGACCCAAGAAAACCGCACGAGTGCACTCAACAGAAGTTAGAAGGTAGGCTACACGTCAAAACAAACACAAACTCGACATAAGCTGACAAGTACACCTCAAAACAAACACATAACTCAGTAAATACAGTCAAATATGTTGTATAATATAATAAAACTTACTTGTCGAGGGTGACGTCTCCACCATCCAAAAACATATCCTCTGCTACCAAGTCAATGGATGAAACATCGCTCTCTTTATCAGAAATGTCATCTTCCGACTCGCACTGTCACGGTGAGTACACTATTCAATAACTTCTTCAAAGTAAGAAGTGTTTTTTTCTAGTTCTATTTGCCATTTTACACGTTACCTTCTTTCACTCTTAAACTCTTTCATTGCTGTCTTTGCGCACGGGCGCATGAATCATATGGTACTTTGCGCAATAATATGCGACGTGCCGCGTACGACACATCGGATCTTTAACAACTGGAATGTATTTTTTACAGTAACCCAATGAGCCTTTCTCCCATAAACTGAACAGTTAGGCATTTTATGTTTAAGAAATATGATTAGTTTTGAGATTATTTCATCCTGTATTTAAAGCATGTTTCCTAGTCTAGTGTGTATGGCATGTACAAATAAAATGTACCTTGTTATAGTTTTATAACAACAAAAAAGTTTTATTTGACAAACCATTGCGCAGTTTATTTGACAAACCATCATAACCGTGAACACAAACTTTTTAAGATAACATCACATTTGGAATTTTAATGAAGGACAAGAACTATTAACTGATTTCAAACACTTTAATTATCTCAGGTAAAATTTTCATCCACAAATGTAAATGTATAAAAACACAGCCTATTTTTTCTGTCTTCAAGAGAGAATTTGCATTGTAATACAAGTCCCTGTTGTTCATGAAGAAGAAAACAGCAAAAACAAAACTTATTAATTTTATTGATGGCTTAAAATGAACTGAAGCCCCTTAAATGTTGTTTTATTACTTTTCTTTATCCTTTGTTGTTGTTTTTCTTTTTATTAACTTTAATTTACTTTCTTCTCTCTAAAGTTGTGTATGTTATTTTACGTGCTCTGTTTCTGTTTACGTGCTCCATTCTGACTAAACCAGATATTGTTGTAAATTTTACACCTTAATAAAAAAAAAACTATGAAAACCCAAAGCCTTGGCAATTTTGAATTGCATATATCATGTTCTTTTTGAAGTCAATGTAATTTTGATTCACAGTTGGAAGAGAAATGCTGTTGGCACATATATTTGCTTTTGGCAATAGTGACAGCATCTCATTCTCTTCAACTGTGTGGAGGAAGTGAATGCTGGGGTGGGGTCTCAATCCCAGAGGTGGCATGGTTTTTAAACCAGTTGTAAAAAAGATGTCGCTGTCCTGCAGCTCACTGGGTTCATCTGTAGAATAATCAGTGGATAACATTTTTATGTTAAAAATCTATGGTCCCCAGAACGTGTCTGTGAAATTTCAGCATTTTTCATTAAACTAATAAGCATTTTAAAGGACATCTCTTAGGACTCAAAAATGACTTTACCTTCAATTTCAATCAACAGGGTTCTCCAGAAAGATAGAACAAGGTTTTCTGTGTTCCTTTTGGAAGAACCTGGCAGATTCAGTTCAGGCTCCATCAATGAAGAGAAGCTGCAGTAAGTGAACTGTTGAGGTTGATGGCACATAACTGCGGAAAAGGAAGTTGGATTTTCCTGCATTGCCTCCAGAACCCCCAGGGTTTTCAAACCTTCTTTGAATCTGACGAGTTATAATCAAACTTGAGTACAAGCCATAGTCAAGTGATGGCACCTAATTTTAAATATGCAGTTATGTAATTAATTAAATATACACTAACATACATTACAAATTATCAAATGCATTGTAAAATATAATCGACAATATGAATACTGTCCAGGAATGCACACCTTTCAAATGCAGACTGGTTGCGACCAAGACAGTACCAGTGTGCAGTGTCTAGGGCAACCTTCCTGGCTGTTTGATGGTCCTTGATAACTGCAAAAGTCCCAGCCATAACTATGATGGACTCTATATTTGTGAAGGCATCATAATCCCCGGAAGCCAACTATAACAAGGAAGCAACAGATTATTAAGAGAATATTTAAAGGATTAATACTATTTTGAACTAAAAACTTACTCTTTGCAAGTTGATGCAAAGCATCGGATCTGTAACCTCTTCAATAGCAATGACTGTGCCCTCAGGGTTAGTTGTCAGTGCTCTGAAGAGGCTTGGTGAAATAAACTGTGGTCCTGGTCCCCCATGCACAACAGAGAGGGCAATGGCAACACCAGCAAAGAAGTAATCATCATTCTGCATTGCTGAAAAACAATTATTTAAGATTATTGAATACTGATTATCATTGATTTTAAACCAATTTCAAGACTTAATAAAATATATTGGAATGTGTCAGTGCATGTTTATTCAGTTATCCACTGCTTATTTACATCTACTGTTGAAATTCAGGAATTTGGCTTCATCAGGACCAACAAATAATGCCCCCTGCTTAAGGTTCTCCATAAGCAGAGTGAGGAACTCCCCCCTCGGTCCACAAGAATCTATTGCTCCCTCACTTGCACCAGGTCATCCATAAGTTTTACATCGATCCTCTTCGATGGGCAGAATGACTTCATGGCCATGGTGAGTCTTGCACTTTCCCACATGTGTCTTCTACTAATATTAAAATAGGAAGCTCTGCTCTCATCAATTCCCTCTGCTTATCTATGATCCCTGTAATGTGTCTGTTGAGAAATGTAAGAAGCAATACAGTATGAACACATCATTATTCAGGAAAAACAAGTAAAACAGTAGAGTAACAGAATAATGTAATTATTTTATTAAAATGATGTACTATTCATTTTAATTGATTTAAAGGTCCCTTATTGTACACCTTTCTGAAGTTTTATTTTAGGTTTTGATGTCCTTAGGAGATGGTTTTTGGTACTTATACCGCAAATATATATTTATGGTATAAGTACCAAAAACCATCTCCTGTCTACTTAATATTCATGAGCCTCTTTTCTGATTGGCTTGTTGTTTTCTGAGAGAATAGGGTCATGTATGCTGTAGCCTGCTGTTACTTGGTGATGCTCACAAGTAAGGTAAATAAAACACCTGTGATTATGGTGATAAATTATTTGTTATTAAAAGCAAAAACATTCACAAACCACTGTTAATTTAACATAAAAGCAAGCATAGGCTACTACGTGCATGGTTTGGAATGACAGAAATAACGCAAAGTGCCACTACTGAACTGTTAGAAAAAAGTGATTCTTACCTTTCTTCCGAAGAAGTGAACTTAATGTCCTCTATTTCATTTGAGAATTGTAGAAATTCGCTGTCACTATCACTTTCGAAGAGTGCTGCGTATTGCCACTCCCTTGAACAATAAGTCTGAGCCTTAGCACAACACTTTTTTTTTCTACACAGCATCAACAACATATTATAGAGAACACTTCTATAAAGTATAACTGAAAAAGTATACCAAAGTCAAAGATGTTTTGGATTTTTACCTGTTGTTGTCTATTAGATTCCTAGAACTTCCCTCATTTAGCTGAGAACCAGAGGCTTGATCTGCATCATCATTTGACATCACACCAGAGCTGGGGATCATGGCAATGGAAGATGACGCAACGGATGGATCACCATCATTTAAAAGAATTCAATTCAATTCAAATTTATTTGTATAGCGCTTTTCACAATACATATTGTTTCAAAGCGGCTTTACAGAAAGTGCATTTCAGAAATGTACATAGAAAGACACAGTTTGTTAATCATGTATTCATTTTAGGGCATAACATATCGCCGGCGTTTAGTCGTCTCTTCACAGGCGTTTAGGCGTCTCATCGCAGGTATTGGGGCATCTGAAGTCTCCGTGAGAGGCTGGATACAAACTGGAGCTGACCAACGCTATTTACCTCGGGATGCTAACAACAGAAAAGCAGATGGGAAATAATTAGCGTAGCTGCTGTTCATAATATTAATGCATTCGATCTGATTCAACAGTGGTATAAAAGGTAAGCATTATGTGAATGCTTGGCTGAAGAGATGCGTCTTTAATCTAGTTTTGAACTGGGAGAGCGAGTCTGAGCCTCGAACAATATCAGGAAGGCTATTTCAGAGTTTAGGAGCTAAATGTGAGAACGCCCTCCCTCCTTTAGTGGACTTAGATATCCTAGGAATGACCAGAAGCCTCGAATTTAGTGATCTTAAAGAACGCGATGGATTGTAGGGCGATAGAAGGTCCATTAAATACACAGGAGCTAAACCATTTAGGGCTTTATAGGTCAGTAGTAGTACTTTGTAATTGATACGGAACTTGATAGGTAACCAGTGTAGAGATGATAAAATTGGTGTTATATGATCATATTTTCTTGACCTAGTAATAACTCTACCAGCTGCATTTTGCACTAACTGTAGCTTGTTAATTGCGGATGCAGGACAACCAGCTAATAAAGCATGACTGCATCTGACTGCTCCTCACAAATATAAATTATGACTGTAGTGGCCGTTTAGCAACAAAACAAAAGAAACTTAAATCAAACCATAAAAAACGACAACTTCTAACACCCTGGGCAGGTGATGTACGCAGGCAAGAAAATAAAATCACATTCCAGGCTGGATTCAGGGTTTGTGGCTGGTTTATTTCTTCAACTGAGCAAACAATACAACATCTCTCGCGCTGGTAAAAAACCATATGCCCATCACCCAGGTGCTACAGGCCACCTCCTACTTCCTACCTATATGTACCTTTACCTGTGCCCACTACTGCCCTCAGGTGTCCAAATCAAACATTGTAGTTATTAACCCTTGTGCTGCATTAGGGACATTTTTGGTCTTTTGCAGTTTAATTTCTTTGACCATTTTGGCTGTTTTAATGCAAATGGTATGTAATTTGGCAAAATTGTGACTTTTTAGATAAATGTAAAAAAAATTATCCCATTTTGCAAAATATGTATAACACACTCTGTGTAGAACAAATAGTAACACTCAGCACCATAATGGACAAAAATGTCCCATTGAAACCCATTAAAACGTCGTTTAAAGCCGGGGCCATCATTAATACACGAATCATGATTTATGTTGAAACATCCTTTCATTTTGAAGCAAAAGCATTATATTTGCATTATATAGTGTATTCCACCAGATGACGTCACTACATAGGTATTCCCTATGGGTGGAAATGCATGTTATTTTCCTGGTTTCCACTAGGGGCACTATTGACTGTTATGAAGCATTTTAATGGCTCAATGATCTGAAATTGTTTCTGAGTATGTGTGGATGTCTGAGAGCAATGTGTGTCTGCGTTGAAAAAAGTGTGTGTGTGTGTAGGGCCTAAATATAATAGGCGAGTGACAAATCACAATATCCTGAAGGTCATATTTTACCCTTTCTGTCTACTCTCTCTCTCTCTCTCTCTCTCTCTCTCTCTCTCTCTCTCTGTGTGTGTGTGTGTGTGGTGTATGATGTGTGTGTAGGCGTGTGTGTGAGCGTGTGTGTGTGTGTGTGTGTGTGTGCATTTAGCAAGAGAAAGCGCTTCTCACTGCATTGTTTTCTTTCGGTTTGATTCATGCGTATTTTACGCACAGAGATGAACCTTTGACACAGCTTCGTTTTTTTTTAGCAGTCTATGTTTCAAAATTAATTGATAATTTCTCACATACGTAGAGGCACAAACACAGCCATGCAGTCAGTCCTTAGACAATAATAACACCTTTCATCTTGCGGCAACACAAAGATGTAGCTGCGAGGAATCCAAAACAAAGTCTGCCTTTGTTTTGGATTAGACTAGTTGAGAAATCATACAAGTGCGGTTGATGCAAAAGTTATAAAGCTGTGCACATCTTTGGTGCGGCAATTACAAACTGAGCAGAAAATTCAGAGGAAAGTGGGTCTGCAGACACCCATGACAAGAGGAGGAGGGGGTGCAGTTTCTGCCCTAACAAAAAAAGAAAAATCTCCACCACCTCCTCAAAATGTGGCATTTACATCTGTAAGGAGCATGCATTGCAATTCTGCAGCTCCTGCAAATGAGCTGAAGAATGATTTTGTTTTGAAGTTTTGATATGTTTTAATAATAATAATAATAATAATAATTCATTACATTTTATATAGAGCTTTTCTCGGCACTCAAAGCGCTTTACATAGATGGGGGAATCTCCTCAACCACCACCAATGTGCAGCTCCACCTGGATGATGCGACGGCAGCCATACTGCAAATTTGGCCAGGATGCCGGGGTTACACCCCTACTCCGAAAGACATCCTGGGATTTTTTGTGACCACAGAGAGTCAGGACCTCGGTTTAACGTCTCATCCGAAGGACAGTGCTCTTTGACAGTATAGTGTCCCACTATGTTAGGACCCACACAGAGCACAAGGAGAGCACCCCCTGCTGGCCTCACTAATTTTATATTTATAGAATTAAATTGTTTATAGAAAAAATAAAAATTCATGTTCATGGTGATCTTGTAGTTTTGCTTTCTTTCTATAGCAAATCTTGATGTGTAGTGAGACAGGCACAGGTTATAATCACCTAGTAGAAATCAGGAAAATGTTTGCAGTACTACAGATGTTTGCAGTATGTCAATTATATGACAAATGGTACCAACTGGTGGAAAACAGTAAAAAGTAAATATTTTACCCCAAGGCTTGGTAATGACAGGGTATTTGAATAGAAATTATGATTTTATGATATTATGACAGTGGGTTCAAAAATGGATATTTGAATGGGTTCAAATAGGACCAAATTTGTCCTTAACGCGCTATGTGTGATTTTTTTCAAAAATCTTACATATCACAAAAAAATAAAAATGCACCAAAAATAATGTTGCTGCTAATCTTTGACATATTCAAGACTATGATAATCCAAAGTCAAGGTTTTCACTTTGCATTTAGTATATGGAAAATAATTACATTTTTGTGTTTTTTCCTCTTATACAAATTGATGGTATCGCCACCAAAACTGGTATTTAAAGGGTTAAAATCCTGAAATTAAATAAATATTTGGTAGTTATGATGAGGACTGATGCTGGTTAAAAGATTTAATTTAGTAAAAGTGGAAAATAATAATAATATATAATATTTTAGGCAATGTTTAATACGTGGCCATTTTTGTCCATTAACGCGCTAAGTGGGATTTTTTTTTAAAATCTGACATAAAACAAAATCTTTAAATGCACCAGAAATAATGTTGTCGCTAATCTTTGACATATTTAAGACTGTGATAATCCAAAGCTAAAGTTTTCTCTTTGCATTTAGTATATGGAAAATAATTACATTTTTGTGTTTTTTCCTCTTATACAAATTGATGGTATCGCCACCAAAACTGGTATTTAAAGGGTTAAAATCCTGAAATTAAATAAATATTTGGTAGTTATGATGAGGACTGATGCTGGTTAAAAGATTTAACTCAGTAAAAGTGGAAAATAATAATAATATATAATATTTTAGGGAATGTTTAATATGTGGCCATTTTTGTCCCTTAACGCGCTAAGAGGGATTTTTTTTTTAAATCTGACATAACACAAAATCTTTAAATGCACCAGAAATAATGTTGCCGCTAATCTTTGACATATTCAAGACTGTGATAATCCAAAGCTAAAGTTTTCTCTTTGCATTTAGTGTATGGAAAATAATTACATTTTTGTGTTTTTTCCTCTTATACAAATTGATGGTATCGCCACCAAAACTGGTATTTAAAGGGTTAAAATCCTGAAATTAAATAAATATTTGGTAGTTATGATGAGGACTGATGCTGGTTAAAAGATTTAACTTGGTAAAAGTGGAAAATAATAATAATATATATTATTTTAGGCAATGTTTAATATGTGGCCATTTTTGTCCATTAATGTACTCAACGGCGTAAAAAATCTAATGCAGCACAAGGGTTAAACTAACCAAAAATAAAGACTAAACATAAATAAAAACAATTAACTAAACAAACAAACAAAAGAACATTACCAAAATATATATTACTAATGTGAACAAAATCATAATAATAAACAAATTAATTAACAAAATTACCACTACTGAAAGCAAACTAATGTAGCTCCAACAATGACAGTGTTGGCAAGACTCATAGAACTTCCCTCATTCAATTGAGAACCAGAGGCTTGAGGTGCATCATAATTTGACATCATCACAAAAGAGCAGGCAGGGATCATGGCAATGGAAGATGACGCAACGGATGGATCCCCATCGTTTAGAAGAACGTCTGCGTCTGACTGCTCCTCACAAGCAACGATGGCGACATTGTCAGTTACAGAACTGCAAGCAGCATCTAGTATTTCATTGGCAGTGTTCTTTTAAATGGAAAAAATAAGGCAAGACTTTTATATGTGCGGAAAAAAATGGAAAATAAATTAAATGTGAAGTATGTAATGTTTTTTTATGTTAATATACACTGTTCAATCCCAGCTTAATGTGGACAATAATAAATGAACTGTTAATCTGCTGATTTCAACAAAGTGTACACACTATGCTTTTCAACATCGCTTTTTGTCTATGCGATCCCAACTATCTAAATTGGCTCACCAGTAGCATCAGTTTGGGGTGGGACTACCTGCATGATATTTGACAATGTTATGGAAAACTTTTTGCAATTAGTTTGGTGCCATTGGAGTTGAAGAAATGACATACTTCATATTTAACCTTTTTCCCCACAGTGGCCTCACAGATAAACAGAAATGAAATATTGATGGGACACCTAATAGAAGTGAAATGATGAGGTCCATGAAAATAGACCTATAGATTCTGTTGAAATTCATTTATTTAACTTATGTCATCTGTTGTCTCTTTTTCATCTAGAAGATCAATTGACGGCTGAAGGTAGATGGTCTTATCTTTACAAAGTTTGCATTACACTGCACCATCAAGACTTCTACCTGCCTCCAACACTGGTTTGACCAACTTGGTGTAGGTGGCCATCATTATTGTGATTCTAAGGAAATATCACATGATTATTTATAATTTTGTAAATACTTTTCAACATTATTTTCAAATAATCCAAACATCTACAAATTGATACACCCATACATTTTGTTCAAAGTGTTGAATTCAATAATTTTATCAAAAACTAGTTAAGTGATTTGATGGAGTGCTGATAGGATTTGGATGTTATCTTACTCTGTGCTACTCTTCAGTTTTGAACTGAATATGGTTGTCAGGTGTTGCAGGATCTCCTGTGCAGCCCACTCCTTTTCAAACTGCACGCCAGACACTATATGCCCTTGCTCTGCCAATAGTGTTTTTCTGCTGGACCTTGGAACCGTGCAATCTCTGGGAGATGAAAGAAGGCAAACATCTCGAAGGGACATGTTCAGCCATCCTTTTTCTTTTCCCATGCCTTAATTAATAGAAATCATATGTTATTAGTCAACATAATAAATATGGTATTATGGTAAATGTATTAAATCCGAATCATTCTCGCATTTAGAGCGAGAGCTATATATTTTTCCGCGGAGGAGCAAGAGATTATTCTTCAGAAATATGAAGAATATAGAAATGTTTTTCAAGCACGCAGTAACACTGTATCTGCTGCCAAAGCAAGAGAACAATCTTGGAGGAAGATTGCTGATTTGCGTTAATGCGTAGGCTAAGTTAAACAATTAATGTAAATTTATGTAGGCTAATCATATTAAAAATGTATTAAATGCTAAAATGAAAATGTGTGTATTTGTGTTGATATTGTCACAGTCATCGTCTGCACCATCCTGTCTTCGTCTTCACTACACTTCCCAGAATCCTCCTTGTCTCCACACCTGAACTCACTCCCTCAATTACCCACCTGTCCTTCGTCTGCATCATCCATGTCACCTGTGTTCACCTTCACCTCGTCATAGTTCATTGGTATCTGTATTTAGGCCTTGTCCACACGGACACGGGTATTTTTATAACCGGAGTTTTTCCTCCAGCGTTTAAAAAAAATCCTGTCCACACATGCTCGGTCTCCGTCTACATGAAAACGCAAAATCACGCTATCAAGCGCGGTCAAGAGCATGCCACGCCAGCAGGCGGCGATATAACCCTTAACCGTAAAGCCACGTTGGCCAATCAGAAGCCTAACAAAAAGTTATTACCGGTTCCGGTAGGCGCAAATCTGACGTCAAACACAGCGGATAACGGCGCAAACTCTGACGTCGCAAGGCAAAACCCCCGGTTTCACTGTCTACACGACAACACTGTAACCGGCGTTTCTGAAAATCCTCACCCTGGCAGGGGTTTTCAAAAATGTTCGGTTTCAGTGCGTTTTCGTGTGGACGAACGGCCGAACCGCGTAAAAAAAGTCACGGTTATAAAAATACCCGTGTCCGTGTGGACAGGGCCTCAGTCTCCTTCTGTTCAGTTAGTCTTGGTTGGTTCTCGTTTATGTAAGGTGTTTATGGTACCAATGTGAATATTACCTTTGTGTGTATCCTCTGCCCATCTGTCTGCCAATACCTGTTTGTAGTTTTGAGTTTAGTAAAAGTTTAAATTGGAACTTTAGACTCATCTTGTTCTTCAGCTCGCACCACACGCGTGACAGATACATACATACGTATGTGTGTATATAAAATGTGAATGTATAGGCTATTACATCCTAAGAAAGATTGATATTCATTGATTTTTAGATGCAACCCCAACTCCAAACGTTCTTGGCAGCAGATCAAGACAAAATATAAAAATATAATTCAAAGTGGTGAGTATTTACCACAAGCTTTTATTATTTTTGTGAACATTTAATCACAAACACTTGTTTGCAGCAAACAGAAAAAAGTGTGAAATAAGGAAAACGGGGGGAGGGCCTCTCCTCAAGATTACACTGTGGCGGAGAAGTCGGCTCTGAGGAGCAATAAGGGGCGGCCCATTATGGATGGGATTGCAAATGCTGTACAGTCTGACCCTGTTGCTGGCTCCTCTAAGCAAGTGACACTGGGTATGTGTGTGCAATACATTACTAATGTTTTTTAAAATAGTTAAATATGGCTGACTCGTTTCTGCAGTAGAGGGAAATACAGTGTCCCTGTTGAAGCCAGCACACATGCACACAGTCTCCCACACAGAGGTCAACAGCAGACAGAACACAATGAACATAACCTGCTTCATAACAGTTATGCTTTACATTGGCCTTTTATTTATTAGGGTGAACCAAATGATGAAGACACTCTGTCTGTGTGTTCTGAGACAGTTGCTGAGGTGAATGCAGTGGGCTTTTTATTATGGCACACATTTGAATGTCATAATTAAGTGACTGGCCCTTACACATCTCTTTTATTGTAGGATTTTTCACAACCTGCCCCAGAAACTGAAGCCTCTACCTCAATGGGCTACAGAAGGAATGTGAACAAGGTAATGCTTCAAACCCTTGACATGAATTACAGTCAGTCCTAGAAAGCCATGCCACTTTTTGTGATTTGATCAACCTCCAGAAAACGTGTAATGATTATTTGTGGTGGAATTGTTTCAGGTGGAAACAGACTCAGTCAGGGCCCTTTACAAAAGGAGTCTCAGACTAGACTGTTCTCTACAGGAGCTGGACTGTGAGCTGAGGAGGCTCCAAATTAAATAAATTAAATTGGAGATCAAACAGCTGAAAGGTCCCTGTCTGAGGGTCAGGATAGGGGGTTAGCAAAAACCTCTGGCATGCAGAACCTCTATCTCCTACCAACAGGCCATCAAAAAGCCCTGTCATAGAACACAAAAGGGGAAAATTGTGTAAGTTTTGCTATTAAAATTATAACTTTAAAGTGTACTGTACCAAATTTAACCCTCTGGGCGATACCAGCTCGCTTTTTTCTTATCAGTGCAAAAGAGACTCAAAATACTCTGTTGATTTTGATCTTACATAAAAGTGTTATACATCATTAGATCCTGTTAAGTGTCTATTTTGTTTGTGTATACTCACAATAAAAACAAAGTGTTGTGCTTTTCGCCAAATAAAGAAAAAAAAACATGATGCGAGTTCTGCGTTCTCTCTGTCAGTGAAGTCCATTCTGAAACGCGCCGAAATTGAACTGTAACTCAGCGAATATTCAGTCAAGCAGGAATACAGAGACACAGGCATGAAGCTTGAATTATCTTCTTTTAAATTAAGAAATTAATATAAAAAAACAAATATTCTCAGTTTATGTAATCTGTATGAAAAGAGAGAGAATTCAGACGTTTTCTTTTCAGCTCATTAAGTTTTAATTTGACCACGCCCACTGAGTTCGCACGCTATTCAAACGCAAATAACCTGAGGCAAGCCACGCAAACGTGTCAACGCCCACAACAGCTGGATAAAACACATCAAGTTTAATAAGAATCATTGGTAACACTTTATTTTGATGGTCCCTTTTGAACATTCTGTTGACTATAAGTAACTTTGCAACTACATGTCAACTAACTCTCATTAGAGTATTAGTAGACTGTCTGCTTAATATCTGCTAACTCTTTATTGTGATGGTCCTCCAACAGACATTCTACTGACTATAAGTAACTTTGCAACTACAAGTCAACTTATTCTATCCCTAACCCTACCAGTCTACTAATACTCTACTAACACTCTAGTGAGAGTTAGTAGAGATGTAGGTGCAACGTTACTTATAGTCAACTGAATGTGTTAAAGGGACCATCCAAATAAAGTGAAACCGAATCATTTATTTTACGTCGTCTTGCTACGCTGTGAGGAATAATACTAATAATCCTGGAAAAATTTACCTCTGAAGTGCTGGTAGTTTCATTTCGAGGAGCAACGAATCAAGCTGATGTAGTAAGTTATTTATTTTTAAGTGCTTTGTTCTAATCGCGATATGGAATCGTGTCTGTAAACTGCACAAAGACTGTTTAAATATGAATCGCATGTCTGTGTGTGAATGAATGAGGGGGGTGTGATTCTTTTCTATACCCACTGTATAATGGTAGACTAAAACTGAATTTTTTATTGTATTTTTGCGTGTTTTCTTTATGGTTCTAAATATTTTTTTTTGTTCTTAAAACTTAGAAAACTGATTAATTGAAATTAAACCCTGACATATTAAACGTTCTTTTGAATAATACAGTAAATAATCTGCACAAAACAATTATTAATAATACTGTAAGAACTGATTTTCCTGCTGAAGACAAAAGCTGAGATAAAACTGACCATAAAGCAATAAAACGCACCCTGGACAGAAGATCGCAAAGACAAAGCACAGGACATTGTCCTGTCCAAACATGTTTCCCTTATCTCTTAATTCCCCTCTCCCTCATCCCCTCTCCCCCTGGGTCAAGTCACCAAAAGTTCACTAAGAAAGCTTATATATCATATATGATGTATCATGTAATCTATTGTTTTTACTTTTCATGTTTGGTATCATTTTAAGTGTCTCAGTGCGATTGGTAAAATGGTCTTAATTTCATTGCAGTCATTGGTAATAGGAGAAAGATTAAGAACTTATAGAAGAATCCTGTTCTCCTCCATGGGTGATGTCTTTTCAAGATATCTTCGCTCTCCCCCCGAGACCAGGTGCTACCCCCTGGGGTACAGGAATTGACCCAAAACAAACTCTGAAAAATATTGGTACAACCCTTTTGTTCTGGTCTGGGTATTTAAGGCTAGGTAACAGAGCTGTCTTTGGTAGACTTGTAGTCAAGACCGTCTAAACCGAGACCAAGACACTACCAAGACCAGAGGGTATCAAGACCAAGACCAAGACAGACCAAGTCGAGACCAAGACTGAGACCGGAGGGGGAAAAAAAACAGACTAGTGTTGCTGAAGCTAAGCAGTAACTTGTAAGATTTTGTTTTGCATTGCCTGCCTATCTCTGCCGATTTCGAAGTCTCCAAATGAATCCATTCTGCAACTTTTAAATACATAATTATATTTTAAAAAACGAAATTATAAACTAAAGTCCAGGATCCGAAAGTTGGTTGTTTTGTCGCTATGGTTACACACACACACACCGTTGGCGGTGCGCTCAAAGTCATCTGTCAGTTGTGCAGTTCTCCAAAATCTCCTGAATGAAGTTAAAACCCATCATGTCACTGATATGTGTTTTACTAAATATTAATACATCAAAAACTGTACATGATATGTGTTTTTTAAATCAAGTGATCAAAGTGCTCGTTGCCTCTGCGATCAGTGGCACGGATACGGCTCGCGCACCGCACTGTCTTCACTCGGACGCGCGCTTCAATCCGTTGCGGATATCGTCGTGGATATTGATATTGGTAAATCCTCCGACCACTATGTCGGTCTGAGACAACGAGACCTAGACAAGACCGAGAGGTCTGAGACCAAGACAAGACCAAAGACCGTCAAGGCCGTAACAAGACCGAGACCACGTAAAAGTGGTCACGAGACCAAGACCGGTCTCGAGACATACATCACTAGGGAACCGTAACCAGGAAAACCCCCATACAATACTGTGTCAGAGTTTTCCCGGTGGAAAGCACTCACACACTACTGTGTGTCTCTGTCAGGAATGCATTGCTTACTTTTAGAATCATCTTTGAGTAATTGATGTCATGTATTTATTATTTCTGAATTGGCTGTTAATTACTTGTGTAATTGGCATGATACATTTTTACCTGACAAATAAATGATACATCTTGATTTATTCTAAAGTATTCTGAAATCCTTATTTTAGTAGATTATGAGGACGCTGGTGCTACCGCAGCTCTGTGTCCAGGATAGGTCAAACTAAAGGCGCATATGAACGGAGCAGTAGGCACGTCATCTGAAGACCTTTTGATTTCTGTCTATCACTGACTTGGAAAGTTGTATGGAAGTGGCTAAATGGACTTTCGGACTTTTCAGTTTGGTCCGAATCAAAATTACAGGTGTGAAACCTCCCCCGGACCACGGTCCGGACCAAACAGATGAAATTTGGTACGACGAAAAGAGGTAGTCTCGGTCCGGATCAAACTGAACAAAGGTTTGGTTCGTTTCTAGTGTGAAAGCATTTCTGTATGGTTCGGACTTTCAGACCTTTTACAGGAAGTTCCGGTGGTTCCCGCAAAGCCGAAAAAACAGAAGATGTCAGGAAAAATGAGCCGTGGTAGCACATGGGGAGAGGAGACGAGGTTTTTAAATGAAGTATGGTCTGATGACATAATAAGAAGTCAACTTGCAGTCTTCTCCTCCTTTCCTACTAGCGACGATAAAATGTTCGCACGACGAGGACGTTCATTTGGCGAATTTGAACTAGCCTTGTGTAAGGCAAGGCAAGTTTATTTATATAGCACATTTCATACACAATGGTAATTCAAAGTGCTTTACATAGAAGAAATTAAAATAATCAAAACAAATAAGAATAATTAAAACAGTTTAGAATATAAAATAAAATAAAGTAATACTGGTCCACGCCAATTTGGGTCACAACTTTTATTTTTCTCTCGGAATCGTTCCTGATGCATCCCTGGCAAACAACCCTATTTTTTGTTTGTATCCCTAACTGCCTGATTCACTAAATTCGGGGATCCCTTATCTGAGATGAAAGAGATTGAGCCGGTTTACGGTGTCACTGGACCTCTAGCCCAGGGACGTACTCTGCTGGGGTGGTGCTACACCAGTAATGCTTCGCGTGCGCTGTCTGCTGCCGTTACCCTTAACGACGCTCTCAGCGACTTCTTATACTCTCAGCAGAATAATGAACTTACTACCTTCACTCTCTTCATCGGAGTAAAGACTCTCCCGCTCTCCTTCAAAATCTCTTCCAGAGATTATTAAAAAAATATATACATGTATAAAAAAATAAAAAATTAAAGCAGTACAGTAAAAACAGTCGGACGAACAGTGGCACAGTGCTCATTCAGTAAATGCATAGCTAAACAGATGTGTTTTGAGTCTGGATTTGAATGTGACTACTGTAGGAGCACATCTGATCTCCTCTGGAAGCTGGTTCCAGCTGCGGCTGGCATAATAGCTAAAAGCAGACTCTCCATGCTTAGAGTGAATCCTTGGTATTTCCAGCTGATGTGATCCTAATGATCTGAGAGATTTGTTAGGTTTATATTCAGTGAGCATATCTGCAATATATTGAGGTCCTAACCCATTGAATTATTTATAAATATATTGAGGTCCTAACCCATTGAATTATTTATATACCAGTAATAATACTTTAAAATCAATCCTAAATGTAACTGGGAGCCAGTGTAAAGACCTGAGGACTGGTGTGATATGTTCATATTTTCTGGTTCTGCTCAGAATCCTGGCAGCAGCGTTCTGTATGAGCTGCAACTGTCTTATGGTCTTTTTAGGAAGGCCAGTGAGGAGTCCATTACAATAATCCACCCTGCTGGTGATAAAAGCATGCACAAGTTTCTCTAAGTCTTGACTGGAAACAAAGCATCTAATTCTTGCAATATTTTTCAGATGATAGTATGCTGATTTAGTTATTGCTTTGACATGACTACTGAAACTAAGGTCTGACTCTAGAGACACACCAAGATTCCTGACTTGATTTTTAGTTGTTAGACCCCTAGCGTCAAGGTATGCATTCACCTTGGGAACTTCATCTTTGTTTCCAAACGCAATGACTTCAGTTTTGTCTTTGTTTAACTGAAGAAAGTTTTGGCACATCCAACTGTTTACTTCATCAATGCATTGGCACAGGGAGTCGATGGGGCTGTAGTCGTTAGGCGATAGGGCTAAGCAGAGCTGTGTGTCGTCTGCATAGCTGTGGTAAGCAATTTTGTTCTTTCTCATTATTTGGCTCATTGGGAGCATATATAGTTTGAACAGGAGTGGTGCAAGAATTGAGCCTTGTGGGACTCCGCATGTCATGGATGTCCACTCAGACTTATGGTCTCCTATACTCACATAATAACCTCTCCCTTCTAAGTATGACCTGAACCCTTTTAGGACTATCCCAGAAACCCCCACCCAGTTTTCCAGCCTGTCAAGAAGTATGTCGTGATCGACAGTGTCAAATGCACCACTGAGGTCGAGTAGTACCAGTACTGATAATTTCCCTGTATTAGTATTTAAGCGAATATCGTTAATTATTTTTATGAGCGCGGTCTCTGTACTGTGATGCGATCGGAAACCAGATTAAAAATTGTCAAAGTATCCATTCGAGTTTAAGAATTTGTTCAGCTGATTGAAGACAACTTTTTCAATGATCTTGCCTAGGAAGATTTGAGATCGGTCTACTGTATAGTTGCTTAAGATGGTCTTATCCAGATTGTTCTTTTTCAGGAGGGGCTTGACAACTGCAGTTTTCAGGGAGTTTGGAAAACTCCCAGAGAGAAGTGAGGCATTTACCACTTCTAGGAGATCTGCTTCTAAGCTGTTTAACACACTTTTGAAAAAAGATGTGGGAAGTGTGTCAAGGGCGCAGGTTGATGCTTTAAGGTGCTGTACGGTTTCTTCCAAAATTGTGCCTTCAATTTCTTTCGAAAACAGACATAGTAACTACATTCTCAGGTTGTTGTCTGATCAGTCTGACCCCAGAGCAACTCAAGGATGTGCTGATCACCTTTCTGATATTATTGATTTTCTCAGAGAAGAAAGAAGCAAACTCACTGCACTTGCCGTGAGAGCATTTCACTGGGAATCTGGGGGTGGGGGGTTGTCAGTCTCTCTACAGTAGCAAAAAGAGTGCGTGTGTTGTTTAAGTTTCTGTTTATAATATTCGAGAAGAAAGTCTGTCTAGCTTTGCCTAGTTCAATATTAAAAGCATGGATGCTGTCTTTGTAGATGTTATAATGGACTACAAGTTTTGTCTTCCGCCACATGCGCTCTGCTCTTCTGCATTGTCTTTTCATATTTTGCACAGCTGTTGAGTTTCTCCAAGGTGCTTTTTGTCTACCACAATTCTTCCTGACTTTCACAGGAGCAATATCATCAATTACACTTTTAACTGTTGAGTTAAAAGAATCAAGGAGCAAATCAACAGTCAGCAGATATGCTTGCTTTTAAAGATCATGGGCCCTATCTTGCACCCAGCGCAATTGACTTTGTACACTGACGCATGTATCATTCCTATTTTGCACCCGAGCAAAGCGCGATTTTCCCTCCACAGAAGCACGTCGCTAAACTAGGAAATGAACTTGCACTCCCTGGGCGGTTCAGCGCAAAAAGGAGGCGTGTTCCGGCGCAAACAATCCCTTTTGCTATTTTGCTGTTCCATAAAACAATTGCGCCACTGACCAGAAAAAAACTAGTCTAAAGTCAGTGGCACGTTGCGCGTTGTTCATTATGCTATTTTAAGGGCGCATGCTTGGTCATAATCAATGTAGCGTGTGCACAACGCGCATACACTTTGATTCTCTCATCTAAGCAGCAGTTTTCATTTTTGCAAATCATACATTATTACGATAGATAGATAGATTGATAGATAGATAGACAATTTATTATAAAAGCATACATGTAGCTTACACATTTACCCAAATTATCATACGCCTGTTTAACAGAAGTTAATTTGGGTGGGTTTCTCCATCCCCAATGTCACTTCTCTGTGTTTTACGGCCCTGACGAGAACGTTGCTCTCCTCGGCTGTGAACCGCTCCTGGCGCGCGCCTGGCAAATCCGCCGTTATAATAGGAATCTGCTTTAGAACAAGCGCGCCTGCTCTTAAAGGGAATGTGAGATGACGCTCTGATTGGTTTATTTCACGTTACGCCCAAACCACACCTATGAATAATGAAGCTACTTCAGACCAACCCCTTTTAGACTTGCGCCTCGCGCAAGAGTCATTTATCCCGCCGGGAAAATAGCAACAGCGCCCAAGACCCGCCCACAAAGCTACTTGCGCTTTGCGCTTGATACTTGCATTTTAGATCGTTAAAATAGGGCCCATAGCCTTCATAAATAGCACACTAGTGTTCTCATTTAAGCATCTCTTCTTGACAGACACAAATCTAGCTTCAATGGCAGGAGAGATCAATATATCAAAATACAGAAATGATCAGACAGTGCTACATCCTTAATAACAATCGATGAGATGTTTAAACCCTTACTGATAAGTAAATCTAGAGTGTGTCCACGATTGTGTGTGGGACCATGTACATGTTGAGTCAGATCAAAAGTTTTTAAAACAGTTTTGATTTCTTTTGACCTATTGTTTTCTGCATTATCTATGTGAATGTTAAAATCTCCAGCAATGGCAAAACAGTCAAACTCTGAGGAAATTGTTGATAGCAGTTCTGTAAAGTCCTCAGCAAAGGCTGGAGTGTATTTTGGAGGCCTGTAAATAATGATAAGTAAAATACGTGGAGCACCTTTTAACACAATACCCAGATATTCGAAAGACGGGTAATTCCCAAATGATATTTGCTTACATTCATAGACATCATTAAAAAGAGCAGCTAAGCCCCCGCCTCTCTTACGCGCTCTGCAGACACTCATAAAAGTAAAGTTAGGAGAGGATGTTTCATTGAGGACTGTTCCACTGCAGCTGTCTTCTAACCAAGTTTCATTTAGAAACATAAAGTCCAGGTTGTATGTGGTTATTAAATCGTTGACTAGAAGTGATTTATTTTTAAGTGAGCGGATGTTTAAAAGTATTAACTTAACAGTCTTACTTTTTGTCCCCACAGCAATCTTAGTTTGGTGTGTAATAGGCACCAGATTAGATGGGTTTGCTGTACGGCTTTTGAAGGCCTTAGATTTTCTATCATGTAATTGAACAGCAATAGAGAAAGATTCAGGCACACTGGGTTCCCGCTTGTTTTGTAAACATTTAAGAAAGTTACTGTTATCATAGCGGGGACCCGACACATATCACTGAGAGCTGGTATCAGATGTTTTTGGTTCACCTCGAGCAGATGTGTGAGCCCTGGCGCCTCGGGTGTGAGCCCTGGCGCTGTGGCAGAGGCCGATGAGCTCTCACAGGAGGAGGGGGAGGAGGAGGGGCTGGGCCCGCAGGCTTTGGTGGTTGTGGAGCCTAACGTTTTTGGTTGACATCTCGGGGCTTGCCGCAAAAGAGTGGGATAGTTTGGTTCCAGCATACACCAGTTTTTCCATTTTCTCTGAGAAGCACAGAAGTGGAGATGCTGGAGAGAGGGATAACGTGTCTGGGGAGAGGGGCTGTTGCTCTGGTGTTATCGAAGGCTGTAGTATGCTGTCCTGGTTTCCCTCGCTGTTTTCCAGAAAGTTGTCCTTGGGAGCTGAATCTTGGAGCAGTTATAATATGTCCCGGTCTGTATGTGGTGAGCTCTGTGGGCAGGGCTCTGCTGAGATTGTGTCCGGGGGCAGAAGTTGTTGTGGCTGCATGGTGTTATCGTTGTCCTTGTGTGATATGTCAACCGCATGTCCATTCAGGTGCTGAAGTGAAGTCCTGTGGTCATTCATACTGTGTCCAGGTGTGTGTGTGCCATTCAGGTTGAGTAGATTGTCACACACTGCAGAAGGATGATTGAGGGAGAAGTAGATATTGTCCTTTAGCACTCTTGAACCAAGTTTGTTTGGGTGGAGCCCATCCTGTTGAAACAGTTGCCTCTGACTCCAGAAAACATTGAAGTTGTCAATGAAGTTCACTCCTTTTATATTGCAGGTTTTTTGCAGCCATGTGTTAAGCCCAAGCAACCGTGAAAACCTGTTTGTTCCTCTTGCTGGGAGTTGTCCACTGATGAATGTCTGAACTTTCAGTCTTTTAAGTGTTTCAGAAAGTTAATTGAAATCCTTCTTAAGGAGTTCTGACTACTCTTTATAAATATAATTTTTCCCCACATGAATGATGAGTCGATTTGCAGTCTTATGTTTCATCAAAATGTTCTAAAGTTCCCTATTTACATCAGAAGTCGTTGCTTGTGGAAGGCAGCACGTAGTTGTATCCCTGCTAATAATGTTTCTGATTATGGAGTCACCCACTATCAGAGTCCTGTGCTCGGCTGCGCTCTGAGCTGAGTGCCGCTGTCTGCTCGACCTTGAGCGCCAGTTAGCAGTGTTAGCTACTGGCTGATTCATTCTGTGTTCGATCACATTCATCACATTCAGAGATTCCTCATTCATTAATACTTCAAATCTGTTCTCAAGATGTATAGGCGGTGGTAGGAGACCAGTGTTTGCAATCCTTGTCAGAGCCGTATCTGGGGTAGAGGATGCTACTGCAGCAATATGTGATGCTCGTGACAATCTGATGTCTCGAGTGCCTTTGGGTCTCACTCCCTGTTTGTGCCATCGATTTGTCGATCAGTCGATCGGCTTGTTTCTCTGCACTCAGTATGGCCTGTATTGGAGCACTAGATTCATGGGACTCACCGGCTGTATGCTGAGGGCGTCCATGACAAAGCTCTTTTGTGTGTTCCGTCTGGTTTGGTCGTCCCACAAGTAACTTTGTTTCAAGAACTGCAATCCTTTTTTAAAAGTCTCTGGCAGTTAGTGCAGCAAGTAGATTTCAGAAGAGGCATTTTCTCTTATCCTTTAGAATGTAGGCAGTTGTGTTTTTCCTTCCCCGGAATGTAAGCTTTCAGTGGGAGGCTGGTCAGAGAAAAGAATTCTGCTTTTTTGTAGCTGATTTGCTGAAGTTAAAATTAGGTGATAAAAGGAGATAAATATAAAAGCGATAGAGCGATGAAAAAATATAAAAGCGATAGAGCAAGGCGCGGAGCAGTAAGCAAGAGCGTCCGAAACAGTAGCTGAGCAGGAAGTAACCCTTGTGTATAGTTGGTGCTGCGGGTAATTATGCCATAAAAATAACAATATAGTTGTGACGATATGCGTCTGTTCATTCATGTTGTCAAAGTTACCCGCCGAATTGACAACACGCTGACGTCAGACGCATGTCCATTTACAAAACCAATCAATGTCAGGATGCAGCCCACATAGATGATGACTACAGGACGCAAGTATGTCACGTAAAGATCTTTAGTGCGCATGCATAATTGCAGTGTGAAACCAAACCAAAACTTTCTGAAAGTATAAAATGTATCAAAACGTGAACTTTGGTTCGGACCTTGGTGCGGACTTTTAGGTGTGAAAACGCCCTAAGTGAACTTCACTGGAGCACTGAAAAGACATACACGCATTTTCCCTTCACCCAGGCCATTGAATTCCGTCTTTGGACCAATGGGTGGTCCTTACAACACAAATCTATTAATTGATCCAGACTAGAGAAGTGTATTAATGATATGAGTGATAATAATTATATTGTTAGATTCATGAAATTCATTCAGATTATGACATCTTCAGAAACTTAAGTCAAGTCAAGTCATCTTCATTTATATAGCGCTTTTAACAATGGAGATTGTTTCAAAGCAGCTTTACAGAGATAAACATACAATTAACGGTAACAGAGATTGTTTTGGCTTTATAGCGATTTTGAATAATGTTATTTTCGGCTAAAGTTGGTTTTGATTGATTCACTTCCAGCAAAATTATCATTTGTTATTACATTAGGGGCCACTAAGACGACGGCGTTCTCTCTAAACAGACTTTAAACGCGAACCTGTGACCTGATGGCATTCACATGCGCATTAAAAATTGATTCTATAGTTATATTCGTTTGAATATGTGTGCGCAGGTTTGTAATTTCCCTACAAACCATGCCTAAACAAACTACTTGTCTTGCCTATAAATTTGATACCGAATTTTATTTTATCACTTCGGGGTACGCGAACCGGATTTTCAACAACGCTTTATCTGTGGAGTGGGAGAGGGATCCTCCATAGGGAGAGGATAGTTGACACTCCAGCACTGCATTGTCATCGGGTCCAGGCGAATCTCCTTCGTCAGATCTGGATACGGCCTGGATCCGGCAGGCTGCAGGAAAACCTCGGGATAAACAAAGACACTAAAGTTAGCGTAGATGCCATTCTTCTTATGATGTAACGAGTACATCTGGATTTAAGGGAAGTGTTCCCAGTTCCGGCTGACCTAATTTATGCAGCCTAACATTGAATTATCGAAGTCTATAATGTATTTTGTGTATGCTAGGTCAAAGAGATGTGTTTTTAGTCTAGCTTTGAACTGACAGAGTGTGTCTGCTTCCCGGACAATGGTAGGAAGACTGTTCCAAAGTTTTGGTGCTAAATAGGAAAAGGATCTACCGCCAGCAGTAGATTTTGATATTCTAGGTATTATCAACTGGCCGGAATTTTGAGATCGCAATAGACGTGAAGGACTATAATGCTTTAAAAGCTCACTCAAGTACTGCGGAGCTAAACCATTTAGTGCTTTGTAAGTAATCAACAATATTTTAAAATTTATACGATGTTTAATAGGCAGCCAATGCAGTGTTGACAGAACCGGGCTAATATGGTCATATTTCCTGGTTCTGGTAAGAACTCGAGCTGCTGCGTTTTGAACTAGCTGTAGTTTATTTATTAAGCGTGCAGGGCAACCACCCAGTAGAGCATTACACTAATCTAGCCTTGATGTCATGAACGCATTAACTAATTGTTCTGCATTTGTTAATGAGAGCATATGGCGTAATTTAGATATGTTTTTAAGATGGAAAAATGCGGTTTTACAGATACTAGACACGTGACTTTCAAATGAGAGATTGGTATCAAAGAGCACACCCAGGTTCTTAACCGACGACGAAGACTTGACAGAGCAGCCATCAAGTGTTAGACAGTATTCTAGGTTATTACGTGTGGAATTTTTTTGTCCAATAATTAGAATCTCTGTTTTTTCAGAATTTAGTAGTAGGAAATTACTAGTCATCCAATTTTTTATATCGGCTATGCATTCCGTTAATTTTGTGAATTGGTAAGTTTCGTCGGGGCGTGAAGAAATATAGAGTTGAGTATCATCAGCATAACAGTGAAAACTAATTCCAAGTTCCCTAATGATATCTCCTAAGGGTAGCATGTACACAGTGAACAGCAACGGTCCTAGTACTGAGCCTTGTGGTACGCTATACTGAACTTGTGATCGAAAAGACATATCTTCATTTATTGCTACAAACTGATAACGGTCAGATAAGTATGATTTAAACCATGCTAGTGCAACTCCACTAATGCCAACATAATTTTCGAGTCTATTTAAAAGAATGTTGTGGTCAATAGTATCAAATGCAGCACTAAGATCAAGTAAGACTAATAGAGAGATACAACCATGATCGGATGATAAGAGCAAATCATTTGTGACTCTGATGAGAGCTGTCTCGGTACTTTGGTACGGTCTGAATCCTGACTGAAAATCCTCGCAGATATCATTTCTTTCTTGAAAGGAACACAGTTGTGAGGATACTGCTTTTTCTAATATCTTTGATAGAAAAGGCAGATTCGAGATCGGCCTGTAATTGACTAATTCTGTAGGATCAAGTTGTGGTTTTTTAACAAGCGGTTTTATCATAGCCAGTGTGGTGGCAATTTTAATGATATTCATTGATCTTTAGTTAAATATAGATGATTCAAAGAATGTCACATGTGTGTCTCTCACTTGTAGTGAGAGAAGATTCTGTTTATGTACCTGGGGAGGCAGAAGAGGGAGACACTCCAGAGAACAGACGAACAAGGACCTCTGACCTAGATGTCAGAAGGCCATTTGGTGCAGGGGAGCTTAGTGGGCCAACTAGTGACGTCTATGGAAAACTACTGGGAGGAAGGCTCTGGGGGGAAGAAGGCCTTGAAACTAAGATAAAAGCTAGTTCAGTCTGTATGGGGGGGTGTCACTCTTCTGCACAGGGTAACAACTGTGTATTAGACTGCTCCTATTCTTGCAAGAATAAATACTTCTATTTTATTTAATTTGACTCTGAGTGTCTCTTACGCAGTGATGTTTGTTTGAGATGAATTTTTGCCACAACAATTTGGTGTCAGAATAGTGGGATTCCTTGGAAGTGCCTTCTGGACCTGAGAGCGGACGGTGTTTGGCCACCTGGACTGAGCAGTTCCAGCTCTACCTCGTAAATTTCAGAGAGAGGGGCCGACCGCTATCAGGGCCAGGAGAAACTCTACTGGAATCAATTGAAAGAACCCGGTGGCAACAGAAGCATCTCTGGTAAGAGACAGTTCAATTTATTTTCTTTTGGGTAAATTAGTTAAATTCAGTTTAATTGGGGAGAAGTGTGAAATTGAACCATATTGGCTGAAGGCTGTTTCTGTGGTACGTAATCTGAGATTAATTGAGATCTATATAGATCAAGAAATTTCAAACAGATACGAGGGAAAATGATCTGAGATTAATTGAGGTCTGTAACAGAACAAGAAATTTCAAGCAGATAAATAATCTGGGATTAAGTGAGAAGTGTGACAGATCAAGAGATTTCAAACAGATAGGTAACCTGAAAATTAGTTGTTCCACCATGGAGCAAATTGTTTTTAGGTGCTGAGGCTAATTAGGGGGAACCAGAACAGTTGTTTTTGGTAAACCATAATTAGGAGGGCACTAATAGTGCAACCCGACCGATTTGGGTTAAAAGAAAGAATCGGGTCTGTTAGGGACGCCTAACAGATTAGAGAAAACGCACGTTGAAGAGAAATCCACAGGGAACAGAAAACAGCCAGTATGGGAAAATCTCAGAGTAAGCATGCCAAATTTGATACACCGGTTTTCTGTAGAACTAGGAAAGTATGGGGGGAAATGTATGTTTTAGATATTGAAAAAACTGAGAAAATACCATGATTTCCCCAGGGAGGGAACACTGAGCACAAATAGACTAAGAGTGTGCGAGAATCAGTGGAACAGAGCAGCGGGACAAAAGGTTGTTGTGGCTGCGTTCAACATGTGTGTAAAAAATGTGAACAGATAATGGATTGTTGGCTTGAAGATAAAATGTCGAACTGCCAGGAGAAATAATGTTTTTTACTTCTTCATCCAGTAAATGGATGCATGACATTAGATGTCTATAGAACTTAAATTTATATGACAAGGATTGAAGTAGCAAGAAGCAATAAGGCTGTCTGTGTGAAATAGAGGGAACTGTAAGTGAGACTTGGTGGAAGAGGGAAGTGAAAAAACAAAAAGGTTGGTGTGTGAGACGTGTGTGTGGTGATTGTAAGCAAACAATCATGTACTGGTTAGATAATAAAGGAACTGGCAAGTAGGGGGAAGAAAGGAGAGGATACAGAAGGAACTGGTATGTAGGGAACGATTGAGAAGAAATATAGTAGAAAACTATATGTGATGAAAATAAAATGTCTGACAGAATTTATGGAAGTCAAATTAACTGTTTAAATGGTATGAAAATTCAGTTTTAGAATAAAATAAGGCATTGTATGATTGACAGGGATTAACGTGATATGAAGAATGTTTTAAGCAGAATGGGGAACAATTCTATATTTTTAATGGTAAAATAAAGATTGAAATTATGTTCTGCCAATAATAATGATGAAGAGTATGATTCGGCTAGTGTGATTGAATCCGCCACTGGTGGACTGTAAAACAATACAGAGAACTGCTTATCAGCTCTGTTTGCATTCCTGAATGGAACACACTGCTTCAAGGGTGTGCAGTAAGTTGAGGCTGAAACAAATTCACCAGATGGCAGAGAGTGTTTTAATTGTGGTCAGTAGGACCATGTAACACGTAACTGTAAATGCCCACCGAAAAGGTGTTTAAAAAATGTGATAAAGTGACACAAATTTCTGGTATTAATGTGGGTTTGAAAGTAGATCAGTGTTTAAATGACGATATTAAAGTTTTCGTCTGAGAAAGAACAGGAGATAAAAATAAGGTCATAAGATCGAAGACTTAAGGAATTCCTTTTAAAGGAAAGATTTAAAGCACCGGTTGTGAATGGATAAGTACCGGTTGATATAAAATTACAGATAATGACTAAAAAGAAATTTGAGTTGCGAAATATATGAAAGTAACTAAAAGGATGATTTTGTGGATTCTAAAAGCAGATTGATAAACTCCTAGAGAAAACACTGAAGTCAGAGATTAAACTATGGTAATTGAGATTGAGAAATGTGAAACGTTATTGAGAACTAGAATAATTACCATTATGTAAGAACAAATAAGCAGAAGCAGTAGGCTACTGAATTAACAGTTGCTAAATGTAAAATGTGTTGAAAGGCATCTGATTAAACAAACAGCTTGAAAAGTTGACCATGAAAGAACTAGAAGCTGATGTTTTGCTTTCAAAAGATAAGTTTGTTATTGGCTGTAATGAAACAGTTTGCTTATCTAAAATCTGATGTGTGCTGTGCCTGAAACTGCCAGTGCGACAGAGACTCAATCTGAGTGGAAATTTGTAATGTCTAAATTCCCTGAGGTGGGCAAAAGACAAATATAAATAATATGTTTATTTGAAACCGTGTGTAATTTCTGGCAAAGATGCCTTAAGCTGGGATAGAGTTAAAAGATGGTAGATAAAAATTTGATGTTAGAAGTATATGAGAGAGCAGTGTACCACCCAATAGAGTCTCAGAGTCTCTCTCATTCAATGAGTCAGCTAAAAGCTGTTATCTGTGATAATAAGTAAAGCACAGTGTTTCAGTTGAAGATCATAGACACAGAGATGTTTTAAAAATAAAACTGAATGACTTTAACCTCTTAACCGTCTCCAGAGCGTCGGCGCACTGAAGCGTTTTTTTTTTTATTTAGTTCAAATATACTATCAGATTTAATGTTATACCTTGACAAACTATACATCATTAAAAAGATATAAGCCTCAAGATTCAGTATTTGACCACTATTGTATTCTGAGAAACTTATAGTGACAGTTATGTCTTAATTTGTGTCAGGAGTTATGAAATGAAAACAATGAGTCGATACCTTTAATATGAATTATGAGCGTCAGCTGGTCCATTCATAAAAAACACTCCGTGCTGTCGTCATGACAGCGATTCACAAAACAACGTCCCTGAGGGCTTTTAGCTCAACAATGTGCAGATGTGGAGAAATATTGATATATTCTCATAGATTCACATCATATTTCTATAGACAGGAATAATATTTATTGAATTTATACCCAAATGCGTCGATGTAAGTTATGATCGCTTCTTACTGAGATGTGCTGTGTTTTCCATTCATACCAATGGCATGGGGGCGCTATTATGTCCAATAAAAGTCCATATATGGATCATGAAGAAGACCCATAGTCATGTGACATTCCAGGACGTCACTGAGTGATACAGAAAGTAGCTGACAGAGATCGCTGTAACATGCAGATAAAGATGTTTTGAAAACAATAAACATGATTGCAATGATATTTGAGTTACCTGTGTTCTTCAAGCCATGCCAGGTATTTCATAATAATAGATTATATTTATAATGTAATGCTAATCGATATAGATTTCATCATCGTTCAGAACACTAAATAATACATTTTCTGTCGGATTTTTTTTTAATATGAAGCCAAGTTAGATCACAGAAGATTATTTAAAACACTAGACTTGCGTTATATAGTAAGTTTGGAGCACAAACATAATTTTAATCTCATAAATGGTCGTGTATTGATGGTGTGCTAAGCTAACATGCTAGCGAGCCCAGGCGCACCTGCCACGAGCAGTTATTGTTTTATGATTTTTTTCTAAATAGGAATGCTTACTGAAATGTTTCAGTGCATTTGATACCAGTTTCAAATATTTAGTGAGAATTTTGATAAAAGAAATTAGGGTTTGAAACCCTATGAATAGCCTGTGAATAGCCAGTCGTTAGTAGCTATAATGCAGACAAAAGAAATGCATATTTAGATCCATAATAACCAGTCTGGAGAGGTGTGAATGTGTACAGGGGAGACTGACACTGAATGGGGCACCACAAAACAATAGAGACAATAGACTGAATAGATGACTCAGAGGATGACTAAACATCAGTTTGCTAATAGAGTCTAATCAAAATAAAGTAATTTGACATGATCTTGAAAAACATTTAACTAAATACAGAGTTTTATACTTATCATTTTCAGATTTTAAATATAAAATGGTCAGACATGTGGCTTTAGCTGCAGTGCATTTCTAGATTGCTCCAGGGCCAACTTCCATTTTATTTTCATAAAGATGTTTCATAAAAATAAATTTCTAATAACTTTACAAAACTTTGAAGCTATTTAAAATTGTTTTTTTCATTATGACAATAATTCATTCTACATTTACAATAAACAACCAGGTGTCAGCTTTCAAATGAGATCATACTTGTACTTTTAGTGCAAAGGGTTCATGAACTGTATCTGTTTCAGTTTGGGTATGTGATTTCTGGGGATTTTTCAAAAGTGGGCTTGAAGCTTAACAGGTTAAAGAAGTATTTAAAATAATAATACAGATAGAGATGACATTTTGATTAGCTTATTTTAGGACCAGTAACTTCTTTGTCTCATTTAGTCTCCACCATTCAGGACCGATGGCTCCGGCTACAGATGAAGTACACTGAATGTACGGTTGTGATCTAAATTCACTGAGTATAATCTAAGCAGCTAGGTTTCTGCTTTTAAGATGGTTAATGGATTTAAGTGATTAAATACTGCTGTTATTAACCTGTCTCCCTGTGTGAACACTATTAGGCAATCGGAATGGCTCTGGTGACTCTTGAACGTGCCTTTCCTAAGCTCCAGAAAACAGCTGAGTTCTGTTGAAGAGAACTGATTGTGTGATGGGAAAGAGCAGTCACCAGTGGGCACGAGTGACCATCTCTATGACGGGTAAGACCTTCTTTGGCCAGACAGGGGGCAACCTAAGGCAGAGGGGTCACGTAAAGTCATTGGGCATCTCCTGAATGGAGGTGTGTTATGTGAGACAGGTATGAGGGTTGAGCACGAGCTGTGAGGCCAGCAGCGTCCTTATGCCGTTACAGGGAGATGAAGCTGTGACGAGTCACGGCATGTCTGCACCATAAAGCAAAGCTCCTCTATATACCACTCGCCAGAAGAAACCGCATTAGTTGTATGGCTTGTTTTTTATTGTGACAAGCGTCTGCAAATATGCCAGGGGAAAACACCCTGATGGAGATTATAGATAAAGGGCTAACAGGAGTGGGCTTTCAAGAGCCAGCTGAGGCCATGAAGTGATTCCCATTAGTTGTTGTGGAGACAGTAGCAAAACTTTTTATGTACTGGTTGCCTTATGGGCAAGGAAAATCATAGTGTTGATTTTGAACTAATAGGTCTATGACATAGTTTTAACTCTTGAAGGTCGTTAGACATGGTGGTGGCTAAAGATGAAGACAGCTTTTGATTTAAGGAAAGTCTGGATGACAAAGGTGAATGGTCAAAGGATATTGTAATGAATACAAATTTTGTCTAAGTTACAGCCTTAGGAGGCTGGTGGAAAAATTATTTGTTTATAGTGAGAGAGACTGCCTGAGTTGGAGGAAGGGATGGTAACTGTGTCTGTCTTTCTGTTATCGGCCTGCCTGAGCAAGCTGAAGAAAAATAATGATAAGGAACCAAAACAACCCAGCTGACTTGTCTGAAAATCTAATGAATAATGAACAGACATGCTTTGAAATTGGTTAAGAGACCATGTAAAATTAGATAGAAGCTACAGGAAAATGGAAAGGTTAAAATCTTATTTAAAATTTAAATCTTTTAGCAATAATATAAAGAAAAGTGAACATTGAGAATGAGCAGTTAACATATGTGTGTCTAGTATGAGTGCGTGTGATGGTGACAGCACTTTATGTCTTGTATGTATTAGTGTGAGGCACTAATATTCCGCCTGAATGGTGTGTATATTGCGTCATTAACCTCTGGAATGAGTTTATCATTACAGATGGGTTAAGGCAAATGACAAATTTTAAAGAAGCTGATAATTCTGATGAAAAGACAATACAGAACATGGGACAAGCTTTAAGTTGATTGGCCATCAAGCTCTGTCTGGTAGTAATACTTTTGTCATACATAATGTAGTTTGAAGATCAGTTTAAGTAAATTGGAATTGTGTAGTTGTAGATCACCATCTGGCATGGGCTGAGATAAATGAAAATGTTGTAGATTTGAGGGAAACAACAAAGTGACATATTGGCTAAGTCAACATGAAATTATCAAGAGAGCCCCTCACATTTATGATTATTGTGAACAAAGGGGGAAAAATGATTGACTGACATTGACCAAGTCTGTACAGCACGACCTGACCTGATAGGGAAAATTGATGACTTTGGAAATGTTTGTAGATGACTGACTTGAGAGACCAAACAACAGGCCTGAAAAGCAGGATACGCTGTGAGACTGAGGGCCGTTGCCTTTCAAATACTTCGATAAGAAGATGAGATTGTGGCTTTAAGTGAAGAATGTAATATTTTTGTTTCAGAGGCAGAGAAAGATGTCTGGAGGAAATTTGTCTTAAGGACAACGTTTGGGTTAGTGTTGATGGCAAACTTTATAAAAAACACTATGTTAAATGTTATGTTAAATTGATGCTCGAGTTGTGTCGTGCATCAAGAGGGAGATGGTATAACAATTGCCAAATATGGTTTATTAAGGGGTTCACATTTGCTGAATAAATGTTGGGAGAACACTAGGGGTAATTGGATAAAAGCCCTGAAAGAAGCCATTTTTCTGCCTAACAAAATTGATGTCTGTGAGTGTGCTGCACACACCAATAACAAAGATTGTTTCAACAGGAAACGCCAGGGCATCGAAGGCCACGGGAGAACAGTAGACAAAAGAAACTACGTACTTTACTATCTGACAATAACCTCGAAATTTGTTTCTCTTTACAGAGAGCATGCAGGATGGGGAGACAGGGCAAAATGTGCCCAATAAAATGATGGTTATGGATGAATTTGGCTAACTATCCTGGCCTGGGTTATTATTGTAGCAGAAAGGTGCCACACCTGCGCAGCGCATAACTTAAATTTTCCTTTTACAGAATGTCAGGATGGATTGGATCAAACCGAACTGATTCTGTTCCAAATGTATAAATATTGTGTTGTGGACATGACCAAAGTTTTTTCTGGGGAAAAGGACCCTGAGTGCTATTAAGTGAGCAAGAGATTATCCGGTGATAATGTTTCAGGTTGTTGATTCCACAGGTCACACCAAAAGGGACGAGCGACTAGACAAGCGGTCACTAACAAAATACTTAAGGTCTCCATTCACAGGTGAAAGCAGGCAAGAAATGGTTCACTCCAGTGGGGGTGCGGTCGTGATTTAAGGGAAAACCTTATAAGGATCAGAAAATGGTTGGAGAGTGTGACACCTGGGTCCAAGCCTCTCACCTTAGACAACACCAACAGGCCTCAACCATCCAATAGAGCACAAAGTGAGGGATTCAAGGACGTGCTAGTCCGTACGGCGAACGAGATGATCAACACACCTGGAGGAACCAACTGCCAACTGAGGGTTTAGGGTTAACAGAAGAATCTGTTTTTGTGATGATTTTGATGATTTTGTTTGATTGAATCAAACTAGGTATGGATTTGATTGTAAATGTAGAAAATCTATTGGTTGATGTGTCCGTATTAGAGATATTAGAGTTGATTTTGAACAACTAATTTGGTTAAGAGGAATGGATAAAATTATAAAACTTCTCTGGTTAGATTTGTTAAACAGCGTTCAATAGAGCTTACTAAATTGAATTAGAGGTGAATAAAATATGGAGATGGGCATAGATTAATGGAAAAGGCTTAATGGTAGGAGTTAGGATTGTATGTGTTATGATAGTTTTGTTATTCATGGGTGAATACAATAACAGAGACAGGTGAAACCTGCTGTCTGTTCAATTGGTGAAAATGACAGTCTATCCTAAGGATGAACAAAATTATGCGACGATACAGGTAGCAGAAGCTACAGTAAGATGTGTGTTAAATGTATGTAGGTTTTGTTTGTTTCTCTTCTATTTTTCATTTTCTGAGAAAGATTAAGGGCGAAAGATTTAAGGAAGGTTACAACCAGCAGTCATCCGTGTTACGAGGTGGCGTACAAGGACAGGGTTTGAAATGAGGGATTTTATTCTACTTTTATTCATTATATTTTGACTGATGGGTTTTCCTACTAATCTGTAAACTTTTCTTATTACTCTGAGATGACTGAGGGTCCGACCTAGGTTGGGGATGCAATAACAGTGCTTATTCGTCTAGCCCGGTCTCAGAATAAACCTTTATCTTTGCTTGCTATATATTAAGGGCCTATCCTTACAAAAAAACAGCCTAAGCTTTTTACTTTTCCAAATGTTATTTCACAAATGTTTAAGAAGAGGGATCAGTTATGTGGAAACCAGAGATGAAGAGTAGTGTGATGATATGACTTAAAATTTGTCTTTTTGTTTATTATTGTGATTATGGGTAATCAGAATGATAAAAAGTGAGGAGTTGTGGTGGCAATTTTAATGATATTCATTGATCTTTAGTTAAATATAGATGATTCAAAGAATCTCACATGTGTGTCTCTCACTTGTAGTGAGAGAAGATTCTGTTTATGTACCTGGGGAGGCAGAAGAGGGAGACACTCCAGAGAACAGACGAACAAGGACCTCTGACCTAGATGTCAGAAGGCCATTTGGTGCAGGGGAGCTTAGTGGGCCAACTAGTGACGTCTATGGAAAACTACTGGGAGGAAGGCTCTGGGGGGAAGAAGGCCTTGAAACTAAGATAAAAGCTAGTTCAGTCTGTCTGGGGGTGTGTCACTCTTCTGCACAGGGTAACAACTGTGTATTAGACTGCTCCTATTCTTGCAAGAATAAATACTTCTATTTTATATAATTTGACTCTGAGTGTCTCTTACGCAGTGATGTTTGTTTGAGATGAATTTTTGCCACAACACCAGCTTAAAGGTTTTTGGTACGTATCCTAGAGACAAAGACGAATTAATGATAGTAAGAAGAGGATCTATGACCTCTGGAAGCATCTCTTTCAGTAGCTTAGTCGGTATAGGGTCTAACATACATGTTGTCGATTTAGATGATTTAACAAGTTTAGAAAATTCGTCCTCTCCTATGGAATCAAATTTTTCCTCATGGAGACTACAATGCACTGTCTGATGCGATACTGTGGTAGACGGTTGCATAGTTATAATTTTGTCCCTGATATTATCGATCTTATAAGTGAAGAAGTTCATAAAGTCATTACTGCTGTGTTGCTTGGACACTTCTGAGCTTGAAGGTTTCTTTTTCGTTAGTTTAGCTACTGTTTCAAATAAATACCTAGGATTATGTTTATTTTCTTCTAATAGGGTTGAAAAATAAGCAGATCTAGCAGCTTTTAAAGCCTCTCTGTAAGCAATCGAGCTCTCTTTCCATGAAATCCGAAATACCTCTAGTTTAGTTTTCTTCCAGTTGCGCTCCATTTTTCTGGCTGCTCTCTTAAGGGCCTGGGTGTGCTCGTTGTACCACGGAGTTGGACTATTTTCTTTAATCTTCTTTAAGCGCAATGGAGCAACTGCGTCTAAAGTGCTAGAAAAGAGAGAGTTAAAAGTTTCTGTTGCAATATCGAGTTCTTCTAAGCTATCTGGGATGCTGAGATGATGAAACTGATTAGGAAGATTATTGATAAAGCAATCTTTAGTGGCAGAAGTTATAGGTCTAACGTATTTATAACACGGAGTCGGCTTTGCAGCCTTGGCTAAATGTAATTTACATGAAACTAGATAATGATCTGAGATGTCATCGCTCTGCTGCAGAATTTCAACGGCATCAACATCTATTCCATGTGATAGTATTAGATCTAGAGTATGATTACGACAATGAGTAGGTCCCGACACCTGTTGTCTAACTCCAATTGAGTTTACAATATCTTTAAATGCCAATCCCAATGCATCTTTTTCATTATCTACATGTATATTAAAATCACCAACAATTAGTACTTTATCTGCAGCCAGAACTAACTCTGATAGAAAGTCAGCAAATTCTTTGATAAAATCTTTATGGTGCCCTGGTGGCCTGTATACAGTAGCCAGCAGAATTCTCAAATGTGATTTATCGTTTACACTATATATTTTTACATTAAGAACCAACACTTCAAAAGAAGTATATTTAAAACTAGATTTCTTAGTGGTTTTGAAAATATTACTATAAATTACAGCAACACCTCCCCCTTTGCCTTTCAGACGAGGTTCATATTTATAACTGTAATCTTGTGGGGTTGACTCATTTAAAGTAATATAATCATTTGGTTTTAACCAGGTTTCTGTCAAACAGCACATCTAGATTATAATCTGAAATCATATCATTAACTATGAGTGATTTTGGAGTAAGGGATCGAATATTCAGCAACCCAAGCTTTATCATTTGCTCATCTGTATTATATCTGTTTTTTATTTGTTGAACATCAATTACATTTTTAACCTGACGTTTTTTGGATTTCCAAATTCGGGGAACAGACACAGTCTCTATATGATGATATCTAGGTGAAAGAGGCTCTATGTGATGGGATTTATCTGACCTTGGTGACGTGAGGCCGCTAGCAGACGGTCGGTTTAGCCAGTCTGTCTGCTTCCTGACCTGAGCCCCAGATTGTCATGTTTTAGCTCTAAGACTATGAGCCAAATTACTAGAGAGAAGAGCAGCACCATCCCAGGAGGGATGAATACCCTCTCTTTTCAACAGGTCAGGCTTGCCCCAAAAACTTTTCCAATTGTCTATGAATTCTACATTATTTTGCAGACACCACTCAGACAGCCAGCGATTTAGTGAGGCCAATCTACTAACTATCTCATCACTCCTGCGAACAGGAAGGGGGCCAGAGCAAATTACAGTGCCTGACATCATACTTGCGAGTTCACACACCTCTTTAATATAAATTTTGGTGATCTCCGACTGGCGGAGTCGAACATCATTAGTGCCGACATGAATAATGATCTTAGAGAATTTACGATTAGCATTAGCCAGCACTTTTAAATTTGCTTTGATGTCAGGCGCTCTGGCTCCCGGCAAACATGTGACTATGGTGGCTGGTGTCTCTATTTTCACGTTCCGTGTGATCGAATCACCAATTACCAGGGCACAATCAACAGAATTCTCAGTGGGTGTTTCACTGAGTGGGGCAAATTGATTTGTTATGGGAATCGGAACGGAAGAGTGTCCCTTCTTACGAGCATAGTACTAAGCATAGTACTTACGAAGTCAGTCAAGTCAGTCGGATGAAATCCAGCGACAGGAAGCAAACCACAGTTCGCAGGATATCAGCAGTGTTGTGCAAGTTACTTCCAAACTGTAATACATTATAGATTACTTGTTACTGTTATTTAAAAGTAATTATTTACCTTACAAAATTACTGTCTCAGAATTGTAGTGCGTTACATTACTCCTGTATTACTTTTGAGTTACTTTCACCAAAATAACTACAGAAGTAGAACTTAACATTCTAAAATGACCAAATGTACTACAGAGCATTTTACATCCAGTAGAAAGCGATATGATGTAGCATAATGACTGTGGGCTATCCAGGCTACTAACAATATAGCATATAATTGGCAAAGTGAAGGCTCAAGACAATGCAAGAAAGGATGACAGACAGAATCACAAACGATCCAAGTCTGTTACTGACAAACTCGAAGTAATGCGCATACGTCCATCTCGCGAATGTACAGTCTTCTTCTGCCATCTTCACCCATTAGCCGCTTTTCCACTGGCCAGCGCGAGCACAGAGGCCGATTAATAGTTGATTTAAGCCACAGTTTTAAGAAACTGTCAGCATCTGTGTCAGGGTGTGTCTCTCTCATAGCCGTCTTCCCATGACACTTGACTCTGTGAGCTGAGCTGTATTCACTGGGTCCAGCAACATTCTAGTTTTGAATAGATGAACACATGATTCAGACATGGGAGAACATAAGTAAGCCAATGGCTTATAATACCTCATCTAACTCATCTAAGCCTATGTTCCACACTACCTAAGGATTAATTATATACTGTAACCCAGGGGCGGAGCCAGACGATGTTAACATTTGGGCTTAGCCCAAACCTAGGGGGGTCCAGGGGCATACTCCCCCAGGGAGATTTTGTTTCCCATTTACGTCAGCTAAATACACTATTTTTTCAGGCAGTTTGAGGTAATAGAATGCCTAAAAATCTATACACTATCTGGGAAAATGATGATAGTTACTCAGTAAAAAAAGCACAGTATGATAAACTACATGACCATATATTATTATGTTACGGTACTTTATTTGTTTGACTACTGGTCACTTTTCTCCTACCTCTTTTTGTCGTAACTTCTCTTACTCATGCTCCACTGATCTCTGGAAATTTCTTCCACTTAAAAAGAAGAAAGTATAAACCAAAGAATGTATAATTGTTTCTGATCACAAACTTAAGATGCAAAAAAGATGAAATGCAAATCTTATTCTCCTACATTTACTTCTGGCATCTGTGCTCCTCTTTACTCATCTACTCTTCACTCCTTACTGCTAAACGCATGTTCATCTCCTGTCCCTCTTCCAATTCACCTGCTTTCATATTTCATTTCTTTTCATCTCTACTTTCTTTGCTTTCTCCCTCACTCATCCCTTTCTTCTATACTCCTCAAATCCAGACTTCCACTTGTCCTCTTCTCTCCTATTTCTCCACTCCTCATCACACATTTTCCTCCTCTCTCCTTCTCTTTCACTTCTTTCTCACTCCCCTCATCATCTCTCCTCCTCTTGTCCTCCAGCCTCTCCTGCTCCACAGGTGTATTTGTGTCCTTGCCTCTTCACTCACTTATTTTTCCTCCTTGCTCATTTTCAGACTTATCTCCTTTCTCCGAATTTAATAAATATATACATATAAAAGCGGTAACATTTTATAATACGGTTCCTTTGTTAATGAATAACTACACAGGAACAAATGAGTAACACAATATTAACAATCTAGTAACTACTATTAACTAACAAGAAATTCTGATTAACGAATTAGTAAGTAACAGCGCACAGATGAAAGTGGTAGTTCACTATTAACTAATTGATAACTACTATTTTTTTTAATGCTTCCCAGAGAACTACTGAAGAAGATTAATAGTTCATGCAAAACTAATCAATAACTAATGCAGGACAAATGACTAGCACTACATTAACATTAATAACTGCTGTAAACAAATACACAAGGTTTATCAATATGTAATAGCATAGCAGACTTATGATTTGGGAAATAATTAGCCTATGCTCTCTCCTAGAGAACTATTTATCAACTGAATAATTTTAAAGAAATGGCTTTTTAAATGCAGTTGTCGGGACCTTACTTGTCCTGTAGTGATTCAATGCCAGTCCAGAGGAATGCCAGAAAATTGGCCAGAGTCACGGTGACGGCTGGAACATATTGAGTTATCGGCCATCCAAATACCATATACAGTGATTTTATTATTTAACCTATGTCTCGCAACAACAACAAAAAAAGATTTTATTAATGTCTCCTACCTCATACGTGTGTGCAAATATCTTGTGAAGGATTAGAAGATTCTACACTTTAGGATTGGCTTTTCATGTAAGAATCATGATAACTAACTAGTAATGACTCAAGTGTTACTACATACTTCTAAAGGAATGACTAATTATTTGGATCCCTATTCTAAAGTGAAGATCATGGTAACTAACTAGTAATTACTCAAGTGTTACTACATACTTCTAAAGGAATTACTAATTATTTGGATCCGTATTCTAAAGTGAAGATCATGGTAACTAACTAGTAATTACTCAAGTGTTACTACATACTTCTATGGGAATTACTATCTAAAACTTCACCAAAAACCTCAAAAGCTTAAAAGAATTAGTAATTCCTTTAGAAGTATGTAGTAACACTTGAGTCATTACTAGTTAGTTAATACAGTAGTTCTCTGGGAAGCATTAAAAAAAAAGTAGTTATTGATTAGTTAATAGTGAACTACCACTTTCATCTGTGCGCTGCTACTTACTAATTTGTTAATCAGAATTTCTTGTTAGTTAATAGTAGTTACTAGATTGTTAATATTGTGTTACTCATTTGTTCCTAGTTATTCATTAACGAAGGAACCGTATTCTAAAGTGTTACCATAAAAGCTATTAACCATACAGAAATTCTGTATATCTAACCTATTTTTCTCCATTATTTTGCTCCTTTTTCACTCTCCATTCTTTTCCTCCTACACACTTTCTTCTATTTCTTCTTTGCATTCATTTCCAAATGCCGTGCCTCCATTCTTTCTCTCGCAAACCCTCTAAATCTTTGCTCTCCTATTGTCTTGATCAAGCATTTTTTGTCGTCTTCTATTTCTGATGCGGCAAGATAAGGCTGTATCGATGTGGCTTTAATTGAGCGAATCTGTCAATAACGCTGTCAGGGTTGATGTCATTCAAATTGTCCTTTTTAATTGACATGATGGCCAAGTCCTTGAGCCTGTCTTGACCCACACTGTAAAAAAAATTCCCGTTAAAAAACAGTACAGAACTGCCAGCAAGTTACTGTTAAATTAACAGTGTTTTACTGTTGTTGAAATTTACAGTTGGCTACCGTTTATTAAAAAACAGTAATTAACTGGCAGCCTGGTTGCCAGCAAGTTACTGTTAAATTAACGGTGTCTTACTGTTGGTGAAATTTACAGTTGGCTATTGTTTTTGCAATTACAGCATAAAGCTGTTACTACATTTTACAGTAATATTCTGAGAAAAGCAGTGGCAGTTAGTGGATGCTTACTTGCTCTTCTTCCTAGTGAAATTAGTTTAAACTACAACACAAATATACTACATGGTATTGTGTAATCTATTGAGTAATGGACAGCTAGCAAAAAGGACAACTTTTGCCCCTGTGTTTTTATATATTACAGTTTTTTACAATCACTTTGTTACTATTTTCAGAACCTTGATGTCATTTTTCACAACTCTAGACACAAAACTCACAACCAATTATCAAAATGCACATTTTTCAAAACTCTAACCATTTTCTCAATTGTTTGGATACAATACACATAAAACTTAGATCATTTGTTCATTCAACAAAAATCACTTGTTCAATATGACACAACTTAACATCAAAGTACTACTATTTCAAAAGGCAATTCACACATTACATTTCAAATGAGTGTCTATTCATTTCCTTACACTGATCTAACTATCAATTGATACAACTGCTCAAAATGATAAGTAACTGTTGCGTTACTCTTAATGCATAGTTGTATGGAAACAGACAAACAATCTTCCATGTTTACAGTAAATCATGAAAGTTTCAAGATAACGAGATTCATTGTCACCAATTAGCGTGGAGCATGAACCAATTAGACTACAATATCCATGGATGTAGCCTAATATTTTATATCATACTGTAATGCTTCATCAGACACTGTGTCTATGGTCCCAAATACTGTACCACCTTTTCAGACTATTTAAAGTATTGACAGTACTGCACTGTAGAGATGCAGGCCCTTGGAATTGCTTGTCCAATTCTGCCAACTCGTTACTGATGATTGAGGGCACATTGTGGAATGAGTATATAAAGAGTTGATTGGGATCCAATTGCAAGAGCATAGTGATACGTAACATGGAGCCAGCAGGTGATCCAGGTCACAATG
>NW_026606747.1:4657500-4805000 GCF_029890125.1 Rhinichthys klamathensis goyatoka
AGAGTATTGTTTTTTCTCAATTTTGCGAACTTTATGGGTAGCCCTACACTACCAACATTTAATCAGGAGATTTGAATCCTTGTTTTTATTGCTTTATTCGGTAGGCGACGCAACATTAATCAAATGAAGATTCGTGTCCATGGGCACGAATTTCTTTCTTTTTTTCGTGTCACTCAGCACGACTTTCAATCCTATGTATTTCAATGGGACATATTTTTCGTGCCTACACCACGTTTTTCTTTCGAGAGCTATTTTTTTTCTCAATTCTTATTCATTTTGCAAACTTCAAGGGTAGCCTACACTAAGCCCTACCAACAATTAATAAGAATATTTTAATCCTTGTTTTTATTGCTTTATATTCGGTAGGCTACGCAACATGAATCAAATGATGATACGTGTCCATGGGCACGAATTTCCTTCTTTTTTTCGTGTCACTCAGCACGACTTTCAATCCAATGTATTTCAATGGGACACACTTTTCGTGTCTGTACCACGTTTTTCTTTCGAGAGCACAGTAGGCTATTGTTTTTTCCTCACTTAATTATTTTGCCAACTTTAAGGGTTGCATTACTCAAAATTTAATCAGGAGAGTTTAATCATTGTTTTATTGCTTTATAATCGGTAGGCTACTCAAATATTGTCAACAATGGTCAGTGCTATAATAGCCCAAATATAGGCCTATAATACATATAGTAACGTAAATATATTCTTCCTGAACGGGACTGCAGAGTTACGGCTAAATGTTGCCCTTTCTTTTCGGAGAAATACCGGTTTTCCATCGGTTTGGTGTGTTAAATCTAACAGTAACTACATTTCCCACGAGCCTTATCGGCCGTTATGGTGAAGACGACAGAAAAAACTGAGGACCCTCCACCACCGATTGTCTTTTAATTATATCCTCATCTTTTTTCAACACAAACGCGAAAGTGTGCTTGATAATTCAACAATAGTATGTTATGGCCATCAGTTTTATTTGTTTCCAGCATTACCCATGATCATCAGCTTCCGTTGCTATGGAGACGGAGCCAGCCCGCTTGATTTCTCATTGCGCTCAAACCACTTTCCAGGTAAGTTGCAGGCTCATAGAGTCATACGTAACGATCACGTTTTGCTTAAATGCTATAAAAATCGATGACTTCTTTTGATGAAAATGTATTATTCACATGGTTTACAGGGTAGGGCAACGAATTAAAGCCCGACGAATTAAAGGTATCCTCAATATCAGAAAGAAAAAACAAACTGTGAAATTAGGCTTGCTACATGGCTAACGTTAGCCAACTTCAACATAAGCTAACTCTATTTATCTAGATGATGTCATTTTCTCTCGATCATCGTGGTTCACCCATAAGGTCACTGTAATGTGTCAGTAATAAAAATATTATCACTTTATAACGTTATACTGCACATAACGCTGCCTTTAAATCTGGGATGACGAACACCTGGCACGTGTTACGCGCCTTTTAACAGTCGCACAGGAAATAGGAACAACGTGAATCTGTATTTATAAGAAAATGGGAATCACTCACTATTATTGTACACTTTTTAAATCTTAGATCAACATAACACTAAGTTAGATAATTAACATTTTCTGTTCTCCCTTCAGATCCTGTTAAACACACCACCTGTCCGAACTTATCCTGAACCTGATTCTTAAAACACAAAGGCACTTTTAAGAGCCAACCTCTATCTCTTTTATTTTCTATATCTAACATCCTTTCTGTTCTCAATATCTATATTTATTTCCATCTCTCTAATCTATATCTGTCTATCTCAGTCTTTATTTGTTGCTTGTTCTTTTCTCTCTGTCTGTCTTTGTCTACTAGTCTGTCTGTCTGTCTGTATCTGACTGCATTGCAATGGCCACCAAGCATAAACTTGATTCAAAGGATCCCCACTACCAAGAGGGGAGACGCATGGCTCTGGAGCTGAAACATGAACACATTCTAGCTGAAGCCAGGGTTAGAGTTTTTATACAGCTCAATAATTTTATTCTTGAACTTGACAAATTGAAGTAAAACCTGATGAGGAATGTGTAAGAAGGATGAGTGTAGAAGATTTTATACATGTATATTACATGATACATCCTACCATGCTCTGTGGTGTGTGTTAATGAGGGAATATAATAGAATAATAATACTATATGCATTTGGCAGATGCTTTTATCCAAAGCGACTTGCAGTGCATTTAAAGGGACAATCACCCCAATCCCCATATCCATTATATTTTAGAAGAATGGACTCCCTCCAAGTTACAGAGACTTGGAGAATCTATTCCAAGGATCATTTAAGCTGTTCAACACCTTACTAACACACTTTGTTGTGTTTTGCTTTCACTAGTTACCTGCCTTTTGGTTACAGTACTTTTAACAACATCAGTCTTACAAGAAATATTCACTTCAATACACAGAGAGCAGCTGATCAGAGAAAACGTGTACGAGACCCTCCACACACCTTTAAAAGGAACTCTGTAGGACGTGGTAAGCCGAGGGGGAGGCGAGGAGGGCGACGCCAAGCCTCCGCTACAGGTTATATCTGAATTATTTGACATGTGTTCTAGGAATTTACTATGTCAATGTTGGACCAACTCAAATTAGAAAACTTATTGTTTATTGAGTGTTTAAAATATTCCAATATCTAAAAAGTAGATAAACCTTTCAGTGACACTATTGTAGGGACATTACCAAGTACTTATGTAATATGTCTGAAATATGTCTGATTTCATAAATTGTTCAGTATATAGGTTGAAAAGAAGACTATAAATGCAGTGTGATTTGTTCTTATTCTTCTATGTGCTGTTTTACAGCCACATACCCCACAGTTGAGTGCTCCCTGTCATCCAGTGTGGAGGTTCCATTTTCTGCAACCTTTAACAGAACTAAATCCTCAAGAGGAATTTGGTAATTCACAGTGATGAATTTATGCATTTATAGTTTTAAAAAAAAAAGTTTTTTATTGTTCATTCTAATACTGATCAGTTGACTTTTAATTGTTCCTTATCTAAATTATCCCTTGACGTTTTATTTCGTATTTTCTTTACAGAAAAAAATATGGAGAGGCTCTCTGATATTTTGGCGTCATGTCCTTCTGCTGCTGAGCCTCAAAGAAGCTCTGCCTCATCATGGTCTTTTCGGCAGCAGAAAGCCTCAGAGCGCTGGAAAGAAGCAAGACCATACCACCTTAAATGCCTTATTTCAAAAGAGGCTGTTGGTCATCCCCTGTGTTGCCTTTGCAACGAGCCTGCTGTTCCCCTTCAGGGACTACCGCTGCGTGTAATCGCAGTGGGAACGCCCTCAGCGTGACGCGTCTGAAGCATGAATGAAATCAGTCAATGGAGAGAATGAGCGTACGGCGAGTGACGTCATCGACCAGGAAGCTATAAGAATCCCCTGAGCACACAATACGCCAGCTTTTTGTACTTCAGCAGCTCTGTGTGTGTCTGAATCTGTCGATTGTGTTTGTCTGTTTTGTCAGGAGTTTATCACTATATATATTATATAAAAAAAACAATATGAGCGAGCAGTATAAGAAGTGTGTTCCCCCTGTACTCGATACATCACGGGTGGGGATTCACACGAGCTATGTGTGGCTTGTTTGGGAGTTCAGCATGCCCAGTCGGCTCTCGAGGGAGTCGATTGTGAGCATTGCGAGCGCTTTCCTCTGAGAACTCTGCGCTCGCGGCGATCGCTCTTCGAGGAGAGTGATTTGCTGCGAGCTCCTCAAGGCTCGGGTCCCGCTTCTGTTGAGGCAGAGCGGCGGCGCTTGTCTTGGGGTTTCGCAGATGGATCTCACCGGCGATGTTGAGACGGGCTCCGCCCTATCTCGGCTTTCTCCGGCGGGATCCAGTGCCTCTCACCCGGCTTTGGAAGCACGCGCTGCGGCGGTTACTTCTGCCCGGGTGAAGGCACATGATGATGTTGAATTAACATTATCCAGTTCTGTGGAGCTGGATGTCGAAAGTTTTGCATCAGAGGAAACTAGTTTGTCACATTATACTGCAAATGAAGAAGGTTTGATGGATGTGTTATCTAAAAAAACAAAAAGCTCAGTATCGAGTGGCCAGCTGATAGACAGGAGTCTAAGTAAACTAGATGTTAAATTTCTGTCTGCACGACCTCAACCTTCTCGCCGGTGCTTACCGTTCTTCCCAGATTTTCATGCTGAGGTTTCAAAGACCTGGGTTAGACCGGTTTCAAGCAGAATTTACACAAATCAGTCCAATGCTTTTGGTAACATTGTTGGTGCTAAATTTGCTGGTTATGTGACGATGCCGGAAGGCGGAGGAGACGCTCGCGAGCTGTCTCTCTCCAGCTTCATCATCTTCACTTAAAGCACCGGTTCTGCGCTAAACCACTAAAAATATATACACTCACCGGCCACTTTATTAGGTACCCCATGCTAGTAACGGGTTGGACCCCCTTTTGCCTTCAGAACTGCCTCAATTCTTCGTGGCATAGATTCAACAAGGTGCTGGAAGCATTCCTCAGGGAGTTTGGTCCATATTGACATGATGGCATCACACAGTTGCCGCAGATTTGTCGGCTGCACATCCATGATGCGAATCTCCCGTTCCACCACATCCCAAAGATGCTCTATTGGGTTGAGATCTGGTGACTGTGGAGGCCATTTTAGTACAGTGAACTCATTGTGTCATGTTCAAGAAACCAATTTGAAATGATTAGAGCTTTGTGACATGGTGGAAGTAGCCATCAGAGGATGGGTACATGGTGGCCATAAAGGGATGGACATGGTCAGAAACAATGCTCAGGTAGGCCGTGGCATTTAAACGATGCCCAATTGGCACTAAGGGGCCTAAAGTGTGCCAGGAAAACATCCCCCACACCATTACACCACCACCACCAGCCTGCACAGTGGTAACAAGGCATGATGGTTCCATGTTCTCATTCTGTTTACGCCAAATTCTGACTCTAACATCTGAATGTCTCAACAGAAATCGAGACTCATCAGACCAGGCAACATTTTTCCAGTCTTCAACTGTTCAATTTTGGTGAGCTCTTGCAAATTGTAGCCTCTTTTTCCTATTTGTAGTGGAGATGAGTGGTACCCGGTGGAGTCTTCTGCTGTTGTAGCCCATCCGCCTCAAGGTTGTGCGTGTTGTGGCTTCACAAATGCTTTGCTGCATACCTCGGTTGTAACGAGTGGTTATTTCAGTCACTGTTGCCCTTCTATCAGTTTGAACCAGTCTGGCCATTCTCCTCTGACCTCTGGCATCAACAAGGCATTTCCGCCCACAGAACTGCCGCTCACTGGATGTTTTTTCTTTTTCGGACCATTCTCTGTAAACCCTAGAGATGGTTGTGCGTGAAAATCCCAGTAGATTAGCAGTTTCTGAAATACTCAGACCAGCCCTTCTGGCACCAACAATCATGCCACGTTCAAAGTCACTCAAATCAACTTTCTTCCCCATACTGATGCTTGGTTTGAACTGCAGGAGATTGTCTTGACCATGTCTACATGCCTAAATGCACTGAGTTGCCGCCATGTGATTGGCTGCTTAGAAATTAAGTGTTAACGAGCAGTTGGACAGGTGTACCTAATAAAGTGGCCGGTGAGTGTATATATTCGGGAATTCGGGCCAGGCGGAAATTTCTGTTGAAATGATTTATGAGCTCAGGCAGACTGCTGATCTCACTCTCCGGGCCACCAGGGAGACAGCTAATTCTATCGGCCGGTCTATGGCAGCCATGGTGGCCACAGATAGACACTTGTGGTTGAGTCAGACCTCTATGAAGGAAAAAGATAAGACTCTCCTTTTAAATGCTCCAGTTTCGCCTATGGGCCTCTTTGGTGACGCTCTTCTTTCTGTCACGGAGAGGTTCCAGGAAGAGAAGAAACAGGCGGCTGCTTTTCAAAAATTTATGCCCCTTAAAGTGCGAGTCGCTGGGGCTGCTGAGCGAGGGCAGTCCCAGTCGCCGAGTACCTCAAAAAGAGCGCAGCAGAATGAAGTGTCGCGTCTCGTGCCCCCCCGCAGAGAAACTGGAGGGGCGAGGCGGGGCGCTCCCCGGCGCGACCTTCCCGTGGTAGGGCTGATCTGAGGACAGTCATTATCGCCAAGAAGGCCGCGTCGAAAAAATCCTGACGTACTGAACGTCAGGACTCTGAGGGTGGTCCCCATAGTGAAAGACTTGAGTTCACTGCACAATAACACGGTGCCCTGTCTTTCCCGATGCCCTCAGGGGTCTGCTCTACTTACCCTGCCTTTACAGGGCGTAGAGAGACTCGGCGAGCGATTTCCCGAGGGACGCTCGCCCCCTCCGAGGAGGGTTGTGGAGTGCCCAGACCAGCTGTTCCCTGCCAGTACGTTACAGGGCGCTGTGTCTGTCACTCGGGATGTTCAAATCAGATCCGAGGACTGGTTTGTCACGATAGATCTAAAGGACGCTTACTTCCATGTATATATCCTCCCTCAACAAAGGAAGTTCCTGAGGTTCACTTTCGGGGGCGAAGCGTACCAATATCGGGTTCTTCCGTTCGGCCTAGCACTGTCACCCCGAACATTCACGAAGTGTATGGATGCTGCTATAGCCCCGCTGAGGTTACAGGGCATCCGCTTTCTGAACTATATAGACGATTGCTTGATTCTAGCTCAATCGGAACAACAGGCGGTTCGGCACCGAGATGTCGTTCTTGCTCATATCAAGTGACTGGGGCTGAGGCTCAACGCCAAGAAGAGTGTTCTTTCTCCATTACAGAGAACCACTTTTCTAGGTGTAGTGTGGGATTCAATGACGATGCAGGCACGATTGTCACCTGCTCGTATTGCTTTGATTCTCGCCGCAGTAGATCAGGTCAGCTAGGCCAGTCATCCACTGTAAAACCGTTCCAGAGACTGTTAGGTCTCATGGCAGCTGCGTCCAACGTGATACCTTTTGGCCTCTTGCACATGAGACCGTTACAGTGGTGGCTCAGAACCAAGGGATTCTCCCCGAGGGGAAATCCGCTTCGCATGATCATGAGTTTGCGACGGTGTCATCGCGCCCTGATCATGTGGAAAGGTCCTTGGTTTCTGTCCCAAGGCCCTGTGTTAGGAGCTCCTTGTCGTCGCGTTATGCTAACGACAGATGCTTCTCTCACGGGTTGGGGGGGCGATCATGGATGGTCGCCCGGCTCAGGGTCTGTGGGAGGACCATCATCGTCTGTGGCACATAAACTGCCTAGAGATGTTGGCGATGTTTCAGGCTCTGAAACACTTCCTCCCAGACCTAAGGGGCCACCATGTTCTTGTCCGGACAGACAACACATCGGTGGTTTCTTATATCAACCATCAGGGGGGTCTGCGTTCTCGCCCGCTTTACAAACTGGCACGTCAGATCCTTCTATGGTCCCAGGGGAAAATTCTTTCTTTGAGAGCTATTTATCTCCCGGGGTATTTAAATCAGGGGGCAGACATCCTGTCAAGACAGGGGCCGAGGCCCGGGGAATGGACTCTTCACCCCGAGATGGTGGAACTCCTATGGAAACATTTCGGTCGTGCCGAGGTAGACCTATTTGCTTCTCGAGAAACATCACACTGCCCGCTGTGTTCTCTCTTAGCCATCCAGCCCCGCTGGGGTTGGATGCGATGGTACATCCATGGCCGAGGTCACGTCCGTACGCTTTTCCCCCGATCGCTCTGCTCCCGGGAGTTCTGGAGACGGGAGTTCTGCCGGGACGGGCTCAGTCTCCTGCTAATAGCCCCGTTCTGGCCGGCCCGAGTATGGTTTGCGGACCTAGTGTCTCTCCTCGACGGCTCTCCCCTGGAGATACCGATCAGGAGAGATCTGCTCTCTCAGGCGAGCGGGTCGATCCTAAAAAATCACCCCCGCCCAGAGCTATGGAGGCTGTGGGCTTGGCCTCTGAGGGGGCCCAGCTCATAGATTCTGGTCTCTCGGCTGAGGTCGTTGAGACCATCCTCCAATCCAGAGCTCCCTCCACGAGGAAGTTATATGCCGCGAGGTGGAAACTTTTCACCTCTTGGTGTGGAGAGCGCCAGCAGGACCCAGTTAACTGCCCGGTCGGTACAGTGCTGGGTTTCCTGCAGGACCGTCTCTCCACAGGGTTATCCCACTCCACACTGAAGGTGTATGTGGCGGCCTTAGCTGCTTACCACACCCCTTCAAGTGGAGGTTCCCTCGGGAAACACCCACTAATGTCTCGCTTCCTTCGTGGCACCTTGAGGCTGAGGCCTGCAGTTCGCACGAAGGTACCAGCTTGGGATCTGGCCATCATCTTAGAAGGTCTCTCCCTTGCTCCTTTAGAGCCCATCGAGGAAGTTTCGGAATAAGTTTCTTACTCTAAAGACTATCCTTCTTCTCGCTATCTCATCTCTAAAAAGAATTGGAGATATTCAAGCACTTTCGGTGGCTCCCTCGTGCCTGGAATTTGCTCCTGGTATGGTTAAGGCTTTTCTCTTTCCGAGACCAGGTTATGTTCCTAAGGTTCCAACTGTTTCTGTTAGACCTATAGTTCTGCAGGTTTTCTGTCCTCCGCCTTTTCTGACGTCAGACCAGGAGAAACTTAATTTGTTGTGTCCCGTTAGGGCTTTAGATGCTTACGTCCACAGAGCTGCCCTGTGGAGGAGATCAGAACAACTGTTCGTCTTTTTGGGTCACCTAAGAAAGGGTGTCCTGCATCTAGGCAAAGGATGAGCAAGTGGGTGGTCGAGGCCATCTCACTTGCTTATGGTTCGGCCCATCAGCCTTCACCTTTGGCTGTAAGGGCTCATTCCACCCGGAGTATGGCTGCTTCTACAGCTCTTCTTTCAGGAGCTTCTCTTCAGGACGTTTGTGATGCGGCAGGCTGGTCCTCACCGCACACTTTCGTCAGATTTTATTCCCTTGACCTTAGCTCCACTTCAGGGGCTCAGGTTCTCTCGTCGGTTTGTGTCTCCTGATGACACACGACGGGGATTTGGTCGTATGGGGATGTGGGTATTGCGTTCCCACTGCGATTACACGCAGCGGTAGTCCCTGAAGGGGAACGTCCCGGGTTACGTATGTAACCCTAGTTCCCCGAAGGGACGGACGCTGCGTGTCCTGCCATACTCTCGGCATCCCCTTGGGTCGCTGCTTCAGTAACTTTTAAGCTGGCGTATTGTGTGCTCAGGGGATACTTATAGCTTCCTGGTCGATGACGTCACTCGCCGTACGCTCATTCTCTCCATTGACTGATTTCATTCATGCTTCAGACGCGTCACGCTGAGGGCGTTCCCACTGCGATTACACGCAGCGTCCGTCCCTTCGGGGAACTAGGGTTACATACGTAACCCGGGACGTTATTAGGTTGGTTTTCATTAATATCAAACTTCAATTACCCAGGGTAGGTTTGCTGAGTGCCCTGCTTTATAGGCTAAGATACATGTCTTTTGGGGTGGACGTGGGAGAAGACTTGGATGATGAAAAATGATGCTAAACACTGAGCCACACTATGCACATACATATTAAATTGAGTGTACTGTACTTTATGAGTTATTCACCTGAAATAATGTATTATATTAGAATATTGTTTTACTTTCTCCCTAGGTGCAGAGAGTGTCTTCCTGAGGAGTGGTTCTGTGGGGACTGTGATGTATTGCATCACAAAAAACAGCCACTCCACAACAGGGAATGCGTGATTCGTGGGTTTTTTCAACCCATTCCTCCAACCTCATGCATCATTAAAGGGGAAGATGGATATTGCACCCATGAGCAAGGTACATTCTCATGAAAGCCCTAATTTTGCGTTTCAATGTATGTCTGCAGACAGTTACAGATAATCTAAATTATTGGTTTTCCTTCTTTTTGCCAGCTTGCATTTTGCCAACTGTGAAGGTGCCAGACTGCTCCTGTGGAGCCACAAACTTCACTGTGTTACCAGGCAAACCAGTGATTTTAATTACGATCAATGGTAAAAAATAGTAATCAATATTTAGATTTTTATTGTAGATTTGATGTTTTTCACACTAGTGTACGTATTAAGTATGTGGTAATTAAATGTGTATTTTATTTATTTATTTTTCTTGTTCCAAGGGCGTTTTGACTTGCATCAGCCACTATATGTATGTCAAACATGCCAGCAGCAGTGGACCCCTGACATGAAGGACCTCCTAAGAAGTGGATATTGGCCAGCCTCTGTCCAGAACTCCACACTTTATACACTGGACCTCCTGAGCTCCCTTCAGGAACTCAAGATCATTTCTCCGGGATTCTCCAGACAAGCCTTCGCAAAGCTGCTGGAGCATCGCACTAAGTGTGGAGGAAGAGTAAGTGTAAATGTTATTACCATATTATAACATTTCTTTCCAAAAGCAGACAATATCACAAATACTATTTAATTCTATATATTTTCCAGTCTGGACCTATCAACGGCGATGCACTGCAGCGCAGCTTCTTAGAGCTTTAATATGCATCATTTGAGGAAGACCAGCTCTGCTGTAGTTCTCCTTTCACCTGCCCAGCCTGCAAGCCGGAAATGTTGGCTGTTTCAGCAGATGGAAACAGAAAGCTATATCGCTTTCGCCGAAACGGAAGGTGATCTTTCTTTCAGTCTTTTTACTGATTTATTTTCTTACTTTATATATTTCATGGATGGATTTTTTTATTTTTATTTCTTCCTCAGCTCTGATGATCCTGGCTTTTTTGAGGGGCTCTTTGTGGCTGAAGACAGTGCTGTGTCTAGATTTGTCGACACCATACAGAAAGCAGTGAGAAATGCAAGTTGACAAAATATTGTTACAATATTAACCATAACCCCACTTCAATTACTTCTGCCTACCAACTACAAAATCAAACTGAGAGAATAAATGCCATATATTGAATGACACCATTGCTTTTATTTGATTAGTCATGTTTGTTTTGTGTGTCATAGACACAGGGAAGAGGCACATGTGGGGACTCCCAGTGGACAGCAGCGAGGGAAATTTCAAGGAGGGCTTCAAAATTGGATGAAGAGGGGATGGAGGTTGCTGTGTGCCGCCATGGATTCCTTCTGAAAGCCCTTAATATGTACAGGGGGGAGATATTTGCCTACCCTATGTATCTTTAGAAGGACCTCATGCCAGCCAAGGCACAATTCTTCGCGATGGACGTGGCTTGCAAATACTGGCCATACTTGGAGAAAGCTGCTAGTGTTCTTCCTGCTCTTCAGAAGCTGACCACTATGAAACCCTTTCTCAGTGTGATGCATGCTCGAGCCCATGCTACTAAGTGTGAGGTGTGTATAGTATTTTGGCATCATATGTACATTTGTTGGATTTACAAGCACATTAATAATATGAAATTGAAGTTAAGATACACTATAGCTTGTCTTTTTGCATAACCAATTCTTGCACAGCAACATGACATCATGACTTTGCGTAAACATACATGCCACTTTCAAGTCAAGTGGCGTGTTATCTATACGCATTTTGAGCTATCCGCGTGAATGTCAACGCCGAAACGAACCGTCATCTTTTGCGTGTATGTCTACACCGTTAAATGTCCAAGTGATTCCGCGTGTATGTGTACACCGTTAAATGTCCGAGCCGTTTAAGGTGAACTAAGTAACTTTTTTACCTTAACCGAACAGCTTTGGAGTCATTGTAATGTTTATATTACTGATTTCGTGTTGAATGGTGGTCGTCTCGCACCCCCCTGGTGCCTGTGAGCCGCAAAACCACCCTTGCAACTTTGGGCCGGCGAGCCGCCATCCATCCAGTATCCGGCTAGCTATAAGAAAAAGGTAACGCTAGATATTGAATTCTTCAAGTTTTCGTAATGGCTGATGTAAAAAAGAAGAAGAAAGCTCGGAAATCTTTGTCAGTGGACCAAAGAGGAAACGGGAGACTGACCACTGTTATTATGAAATTTCAAACCAAACGTTATGAACTAATAAATTATAGCCTTACCATAGTACACGTATTCTTGAAAAATAAATAAACAAACTAGGCTACGTGTTTGACTTTGTTTGGTCAATCGTTATGATGGACAACTCGGATCACCGGCAAAATTATAAAAGAATGTAACGTAACATTTATTTTGATAATGCATAATCTAAGTGGCTATAGCTGTAGGCTAAACTAAAAATAAATAAATAGCTGAAATATTTCTTATAGTATTGTTTTTCGCCATAATGTTACTGATTACGTTTGGCAACACTATAAAAATATACACTATCTCCACTATACAAATATGCAATAACATTTATATGATATTGTTCTGAGAATCATACATACCTCAGTGGACATGGCTCCGTTTGTTCGCCGGCTTCTCTGAAAACAAATGCACATGGCCTGAGCGAGATGGGAGGGGGGAGAGTTGACAACGAGTTTAAGACAGTTTTCTCATATATATATATACTCCGAAACTGTAGGGGGAGCTCGAGAGAGAAACCTGCGAGAAAACAGCAAAGAAATTGCCAGTCTTACTGAGCGCTGCTTTAAATGTCCGAGCGAAATGAAGCAAAATGTATATCTACATCTGGGGAGCGATATTTTTTTCCATAGGATGGTAGGGGTAGAGTCATAAATGGTATTACCCCAGTGACGGGTAGGTTTAGGGACAGGGTTGGGGTAGGTGATATATGTATATATATATATATATATATATATATATATATATATATATATATATATATATATATAGTAATGTAGGGTTAAGTCGTTGATAAACACGCTGAAAAGCGATTATGCGTGTTGATAGCATGCCAAAAATAAAATGGAAAAAAATTGGCGTGTCATACATACGCCATTTCATGAGATCAGTCTGGGCACAGATTGGAATGCCCTTTGATGCAAATTGTTGTTTGTGATATTGGGCTATATAAATAAAATTTAATTGAATTTCTTCCACCCTTTATTAACAGATTAAATGGAGTGGCAGGAACCAGGAAGGAGCAGGGACAACCGCTGGTGAGGAGGTGGAGCAAGTGAACAGCTACCTCTCACGTTGTGCCCTGACGACCAAATACATGTCCAAAGCAGGTGATCAGAGTGTTTGCAGTATTCTTGTATACTTTTTTTAGATTGATCATCATAACCTCATTATTTGCTTTCAACAGCACGGGTGGACATGCTTACATTGCATGCAATGGGTTGGAACGAGAAAAAAAATCTCTCTTTACATCAGGCACTTTCCACAAGATATGTGAAGGTAAGTCTCCCATTAATTGTTTTGTGTGTCCTTTTGTTGTGTTTACTTGGCCTGTTGTTAATCATACAAAGTTTTAATCCTGATTATTGTATAACACTGTTCATCAGACTCCAGGATGAGACTGCAAGGCTAGCTGACCTAAAAACAGAGCTACATTGCACAGATGAAGTGGTGTCACAGTGGCTATCTGATGTGAAGGAATGGGCAGCTGGTGGTAAGAATGACCAGATAAAAGAAACAACAAACATCCTTTCCCACTATCAAAATTTTAAGTTTGATATTAAAGAGCAGCAAAAAAATATTAGGTTGATGATCTATGGATTACAATACAGTTGGTGACATCACCTGCCACCGAAGACCAGCCAACTATGTGTCAACATCTAATGTGATGCCACATTTATGTCAGGTTTATTAGTATTTTCCAGTTTCCCTGCAGGAAGTGCACATACCAAGTTTAATTAAGTTGGATTAAAAGGTTTTACATACAAATTCAAACAGAGAAACGGGTCTGTGTTGTTTTAACAGTGAATTTGCTTTCACTATTTCTTCTACAGAGACAACTGATACAACTCATGCCAGTCAAGGCACCACACACAGAGGACTTCAGCAATCAATTGAGGGGCTCTACCTTAGTGTGAGGCAGCGGAAGCGAACCCTCTACCGTCAGAATGGTATAACTATAAAATATGATAGGTTGACAAATTCAAGCTACTGTATGCATCCTACTCCACCAACATGGAATTAGCAAATAATGTAGTAGCACAGTTCAGCTCAATCATTTAATTCTGTTCTTTAAATGACCAGTCTGTAGAATTTAGTGGTATCTCTCAGTGATGTTTGAAGTAATTAATGCACAATTATTATTTTCAGGCGATCATGAAAAGTAAGTGTGTGTGTGTGTGTGTGTGTGTGTGTGTGTGTGTGTGTGTGTGTGTGTGTGTGTGTGTGTGTGTGTGTGTGTGTGCGCGTGTGTGTTATTCCTGCCAATAGATTCCCCCCAAAATGTTAAACACTGGACCTTTGTTACCCATTTCAATCTACATTATAATTTTCACATACTACAAAAACTGCAGCTTTGCTTTTCACATTTTTGTTTTTTTTTCTTGCCTCACACCTCTGCCCCTATACTTCATGTCTTTCTAGAGAGCAGCAAGTTTTCCCATCGCCTTCGAAGGAAGCTGGCAGAAGACAAAAAGCTCCTTCTTCAGGAGATAAATAAATACAATGATCTTGTACTACACACTGCAACAAACATTGACGTAGCTGTGGTGGAGCATTCCCTAACTGGAGAGAGTACTGTGTCTCAAATATGGCCGTGGGAGGTTCATGGCAGTGGTATGTCTGTTTTCAGATGCTACAAAGGAATTTATTTACAGTTCTGCTAGAGTATACTGAGTTCAGTATATTACTGAACTAAGGCATGCATGTTACATATTGAGTGTTGTAATATTCATTTAGTTTAATGGTGTATTCTCAGTTTTCTTATGTATCAATTTGATAAAAAACTAAATGTTTGTAGTTATTATGCAAGATTGTCTCATGTGTACATATAACTGTAATTGATTCTTAGCAAACATTTCAATCAAGAAACAAGTGCATGACCTAGTGATGTTAACAATGCGACTGCATGAGGAAACAAGTGTTTTGGTGTTGGAGATGGCACAACACTGCACATGGTTGCAGAGCCTGGCAATAGTTCTCAAAAACAAGTTGGCTGAGGAGGGTAAGTTAAATTAAAACCCTGTCCATCTAATGTGAAAAAAAACAACACTCATCAGTCTCAGTCACAGAACTTGGATGGAGTAGATTGGTTATTGCTTTGACGTAGCCATTTGGCATGTACATAAAATAGGGATTCAACTTGTTACTGTAGCTATTGTAACCAGGGCCGCATTAAGAGCTCACTGGGCCCCGGGGCTATGAGTTACTGCAGGGCCCCCCACCACTACAGGTCACCAACTACATGAGCTAAATGTTCTATCATTATACGAGTCATTTTATCCATCTATGATATACTTCACAGTTAAGTTATATTACTTTTAAAACGATTTTTTATCATATCAAAATTTAATGGCACTAACATTTTATAATTCTTGTGACCAATTTCAATATCACAAAAAATAATAGTAACTTAAGAAAAGAATCTCAAGCTTACCGATGACAAGAGTCACAAATAACAATAGAACAAAGGCACATAATAAATCGACCTTGAAAAACTTAAAGCACTGAATAATATTATATTGTATAAAGTAGCCTAATTAAATATACAATACATAGTTTTCACTATAAATTCAACATTCATTCTTATTAATTTTTACAAAAGTGATTCATTCAAGGGCAGTGAATTACTTTCTTTCTGATGTTTGATTAACATTATGGACACAAATGGCGACAGCAGCTTTATTAGCAGCTACTGTCACTTTAAGACCTCAGAGTCGGAACTCAAGTGCGCTGTGCAAAACCGCCTCAAGTTCACCACCATTTAAAATAATTTGTATCCAAAGTCAAACCACAATGATTAAAAACGCGTTTAATTTATAAACTTACATCATGATGTCTCAGCAAAATTTACATATTTCTACCGGATATATTATCGCCAGCCCTTTAGGTGAATATAGAGTTTGATCAAACACAAAAAGCAATATCAAACATCCATCAAGTTAATAATCAAACTTACCGAAAATTTGTGGGGTCGACGATGACGCTGTGTTTTAAAAAATAGTCTAGACTCTAGATGAAGTGAAGGGTGGAGGCGATTTATTGGTCGATGCGTAGCTATATTCTAATAAGGCGCAGGCACTCCAGGCAGCCATCTATAGGCCTATGTGCAGCAGCAGGTCGATCGTTCACAAGTTAAATATAGAATAAATGTATTATGTTAAATTAAAACGTGACGTTTCATTTCACCATGCCCTGTCCTGCTGACCACGGGGGTTTGATTGACAGGCGACCTGGCCAATCATAACGCCGAATACGCAATTTTGTCCGACAACAAAGCTGTCAGTAGATTGGATTAACGTCGGTGGACTTGAACTTGAAAACGGTTTTGTTTAAATTATTTAAATTACAATATTTGAAAGCTGAGACTTTGTTTCATATCAACAGTAAGCTGCTCTGAACTCTCTCTCGTAGTCAATTGTGTAACGTTAGCCCCGGGATGTATTTTTTCACTGCATGAGTGAGAACATGATGTGCGTGACTCGTGAGAGCCGCCTGGCTTGTCACACAGTAACTAAAAAAGGCGGGTCTTTCTTTGCGAACGGTCACTATAATATTAATGATAATGATTCCATGATAATGCATGGAATATTCGGCAAAGCGCTACTAAATAACAGGGCTAATTTGTTGGGGGCGTTGCGTGGTAAGGCTTTGGCAATCAGATGGCTAGTAGTATCTGCTCCACAGCCAATCAAGGGCCCCCTCCTTGTTCGGGCCCCGGGGCTTTAGCCCCGCCTAGCCCTATTGTTAATGCGGCCGTGATTGCAACAAGTCAGTAAGACTATAAAGATTCACATTTGCTTGAAAGATGTGCAGATTTGTTGTACTATGGCTGTTACTTGAAACATTGGACTTTGTGTCCTGATATGTTACATGGGGTTAGCATAACATCAATATTATTATCTCCTCCAGTCAACATAGAAAACCTTGCTGGTCAGCAAGTAACAATGCGTTAATTCAGCACAACTGTAGTGAAGAAAGCTGTTTTAAGTTAACAGTTATCAAACATGGGCACAAAACTTTGGGCCTTCCTCCATAAAGTCACCTCAGTGACCCGTCATGTTGCCTCAAGTCGTTTTATACAGAAGCAACCCTGGTCCCATGTCAGCGATACACATAAAAATGCCAACCATCCTGCTTGTAGATTTGAATAGGGGATATCTTTTTACTCCATTTAAGTTCTTTGGTCTAATGAAACAATCTTAGTATAGTTTGTCTTTAATGTAATCTCTTTTGTATTTTGAGACGTAGACAAGGGAAATGAGGGACTTTGCTGTCTCTTAAGAAGAAGACTATCAGAGGTGTCAGAAAGGTTCCAAGTGGTCCTCCAACAGTACAAGACTGCTTTAGGTCCTGAGCCCTCTGTCCTTCTACATGTTGAAGAGGAATGTCAAAGTGGCCTCAGTAGTCCAGACACCAGTGAGGATGAAGAGGAAAACACAATTTAGGTCATTTATTCATTAATATGTACATTTGTCTATTTTTGGAATAACCCCCTGTTACTGTTTATAATAATTTGTATTGTGTATTTCATTAATGCTTTACACACCTTATTTGTTCTAAAACAGCTGAAATTCACCCTCTTATTCTAATTCTTGCTTTTTTTTTTTTTCTGTATTTCTCCAGATGGAAGCTGCACGAAGGACTGCGTTGAAGGAAATGGACTTGCCCTATAGACCTTACGCACCAGAGAAACGAGGGCGCCGCCATCTTTCGAATATTGTCTTTGAACTTCCGTTTATGCGGTCGCTCTGTATATTTCTATGGCATCAACTTGGCATGTATGATATTACCAGATGTAATTACTGGGCTCACATGATATTTGGGTAGTGAATTCATACCCTTTTAAGAGAGACTCCCCTTGATTGTGGTGACCCTGTGACATTTCCTCTTGCACCAACTTCAGGCCAAACTTTTGACTTGCATGCAACAAATGTTATGAACCGATTTTTGTAATTTGCTGAGCAATGAATCATGTCATTTTTGTTGACCTCATGACGTTCCCTGTAGCACAACCATTAGACCAGAATGTAAAATTTGATTTGGTCTAATTGGGCAGATTCCCATGAAATCTTGTTAAGCACATGATGACTTTGGTGACCTCATGACCATTCCTCTATCATCACGTTTAGGCCATAATTTAAAAACTCGTTCTTGATCACTTGCATTTTTTATGTTGTGATTATACTTTATATTGTATATTATTACAGTTGACAGATGACTTGATTCTCTGTTCTGCTGGAGCTTTTCAAGTGAACTTATCCTCACAGTCCAGTGTTTTTAAATACAGCCGTATGGCTTGTTTGACAAATATGCATTTGGTGTATTTTCAGTGGTATTGTTGAGAAAGACAAGAAATAAAATATTTCCAAAGATTACTTTTTCCTACATTGTTATTGAAAAACAATATTTGATATTTTTATGGTTGATAAAAGCCAATAGCTGGATAAAACTTATAACTTAAATAACTTATTTATATGTGGAATCTTGTTTAATTTAACATCCCACTGTATCATTAATTCATTACTTTAATGCATGTCTTTTTTTCTTATTTTCAAACAACCAAGCTAGCTTGTAAATAAACAAGTAATATCTAGTATATGTAAGGTGTATATACCTGTTACATTTTCCTCGATTGCTGAAACTATAACTATGGTTTTGAACTAAAATTTCAAAACCATAACACCGTTTATAAAAAAGCACATACTTTTCCCCAAACTATAAACACTATTGCTCAGTTTTGACACATGCAAAACTTTACACACATATCCCTACATTTTTCATTGCCTACATTGTTGTAATTTAGTATAGCATTCAGCACAGCTTCAGCTCAATTAGCACACAATCACCCAGGAGGGTTAGGGTTAACCCTAACCCAGGAGGAAACACAAAGAGTCAAAACTGATCACACAGCAATCGCAACCTTCAATAGATCGATGGAAGGGATAAGACGAGAGGTGGAGGAGAAAGGGGAAGGGGAAAGAGACAAGCAGTCTCAGATGAGATTTGTGCCACTTTAGACCATGTTCTTGTCCATGGTATGACTATGAGGGAGGCTGGGCGACGAGTACGGCCAAACTGGAGTCGCTTCACCGTCACCTCGATCATAAGAACCTTCAGGGAGGAAAACAGGTACAGTAGGTGTACTTCAGACTGCTGTAGGATTGAAAATAATCCAAGACATTTGAAATGAACATTACAGTGTTCCACCCTTTCTTTTAACCACAAGGACCATTTGGAGTTCCCAAAGGCATAGAGGAGTTACATGCTGGGTCTGATAGTGATCAAGGCCTGTAGGCCAAGATGTTTGTACTTTGGGGGTCTATGAATTGTCACACCTTTAGAACAATGGGGGAAGTGTAATTATCTGATTGGTCAGTTTGAATGTCTCACATTTGGGTTTTAGTCACATGGTCAGGGAAAGGATAAAAGAAAACTGTAACTGTTGCTCTGTCTTTTTTAATGCTCTGCTCTTTTTATGCTCTGGCTGGGTAAGATTATTGGTATAAGTCATCATCTCATACATCTATTTTGTAACTATTTTAAGTGTAACCATAACCATATTTTGTCATTAAACCTTTTCAAGTACAACTAATGTGCTAAATAGTTTTGATTTGGTATTGACTTTGAAGTGCTACCTATTGCAATACAATACTGTCACTCTCTATAGCAACGCTCTCCCCCACATATTAAGCTATTGTAACTGCACTTATTTCCGTTGTTGGTATAAGTGGCAGTGGGTGGAATAGACAAGAAATGTACAGTTTTACCATCTTGCTGATAACATTTCTTTAGTCATTCAGCAGTCTTGCAGCCTGAACCCCTGCAAGAAATCCACCCTTACACCACTCTTACTGTAACTTTTGACTCAGTGCTGTGACAATAGATACATGTACGGTAGCTGTTGCACTACTATACTACTGTAATGAAAAGAAATGCATCAAATTGCCTCACATACAGATAGAGTTTCTGTATGCTTTCATTTTCTAAAAAGGATACATTATAGTTACAGTAAAAAGTGCTTCTACTTTTGTAGGACACGATGGAATGGAAGAAGCCTGTCTGGACATTTCATTTCATGTGGATCAACATAGTTGTTTTGCCCCAGGTTAATGTAATAAACTGTTGCTTATAAATATGTCATCATTAGGAGCAAGGACAAACAATATCCCAATAATAAAGATTTCCAAAATCTGTGATATGCTCTCCAGATCAAGACATTCACAATAAATCAATATTTGTTTTTTTTACTAGTGACAAATACTGTTCAATTCTAGAAGCTAAAACCATGGTGATCCAGATATGTATCTTTATAATTAAATCTGTGTGTGTCACGGTGTGGGTTCATGTCTTGTTCCTGTCTGTCTTGTGCTCCTCCCATTTTTGTGAATTTGGTTCAGTCCTGTTCCAGTTTTCCCGCTCCTTGTTTATGTTCATGTTTACAACCAGTGTTGTTAATTTGGGTTTTGTGTCTGTGTCCTTGTTCTTGTCTGTCATGTGATTCCGTTTGCCATGTGTCTTGTTAATTGATCATCTTTCCCAGGTGTTTATTATTAGCCACGCCCCCTTGTTATCTTGTTTGCCTGTGTATTTAAGCCCTGTGTCTAGTTCAGTCTTTGTGAGTTCTTTATGTTGGTTGTTCTGTCCCTGAGTCCTGTTTCCTGCTCTGTGTTTGAAGTTTAGTTAAATAAATGTGCTGCATTTGGATCCTGCTTTGGCCTTGCTTCAACCACTTCATGACAGTGTGGTAGTGTCTGTTGTGTGTGTGTGTGTCTGTGAGAGATAATGCCATCAAGATATGACAGATGGAACAGGTACTTCACCCAAAAAGCTGCTCTGTACAGTTCTATTCACCTATTCTATTCTTTTGAAATATATAAAACCATTCATTTTATTTGGATGAATTGTTTTTTTTTATCAGATTTACCATTTGTTATAATTTGTTTGTGCTGGTCAATTATGAACAAAAAATTCAAAAATTAAAGCTATAATGTAATGTGAGTATAAAGAAGGTCAGTCTTATTTTTTTAACTCCATATTTATGCTTCATGTCAATCAAGCCATAAGGCTGTATTTCTTAACAGTGGACTGTGAGGTTAAGTGAACTTGAAAAGCACAGACAACAGAACACGAAATCCAGTTACGCTTCAACTGTAATAAAATAACAGAAGAATGTATAATCAGGAAATATGTAAACATGCTTTTGAAAAACATCTGAAGAGCAAAATGAATTGGATTAAGTACATTTCTAGTACAGCCCTCTTGAGATTAAACTCCAGGTCACATTCTTGGAGATTTTCACCTTTTCACTACAGAAAGATGAGATATGACTTCAAATGCAGCACAGAAACAATGTAATAAATAGGCTGAAACCAAAATGGAGTTCAAAACATACATTTTATTTATTTTCATTATTTCGGAGAGAATCCTTTGGCTGCCAGGAATTGGCCCACTGCTCACCACTAAAAACAGAAGGGATTTTTTTTTCTGTTACTGGTCGCGTTTTCCAATAAACTTACATCATTACCAAACATGTCTTGGTAACACTTAATTCCGATAGTCCACTTTAGACATTCTACTAACTATAAGTAACTTTTCAACTACATGTCAAGTAACTGTCATTAGAGTATTAGTAGACTGTCACCTTAATATCTGCTTACACTTTATTTTGTTGATCCCCCAACAGTCATTCAACTGACTATAAGTAACTTGGCGACTACAGGTAAACTTGTTCTCCTAACCCAAAGCCTAACACCTAACCATAACCTAACAGTCTACTATAATATACTAATACTCTAATCAGAGTTAGTTGACATGTAGTTGAAAAGGTACTTATAATTAGTATAACATCTAAAGTGACTATCGAAATAAAGTGTAACCCATGACTTTTACAAGTATAACAGTTTAATTTTCCATCTATGAAGGACCACCACCTTCATGCATGCATTAATGGTGGTGGTCCTTCATAGATGGATAAAAACTGTTGTACTTATAAAAGACATGTCAGGTAATGATTAAGGGTGTCACGATTTCAATTGTAAATTGAAATTGATCGAAATTAATTCACAATCTCGAACTTCGAATTTAAAAAATGGAATCGTCGATGCTGCCACACCCCCATGTCACGTCCAATCGGCTTGCCAAGCGGAAAAAAACACGTGTGTTGATTAAGTGCTGCGAGTCTATAGTCAACCTCCTCTAACTCCTGCATGGCAACTGCAGATGCAGGAGACCCATCGGCAGAACTTGAACCCCCTCCTCTTTCATTGAAGTTGCAGGTGTGGAAGTTTTTTGGATTTCCAGCAGGGGCGTCGCTAGGCCCTTTTTAGGGGGGCTTCAGCCCCTCTAAACTTCTGCCAAGCCCCCCTAAAAATGTGAGATTAATGTAGGCTACACAAATTCGTGTTCGCTTCAGTCTTGTTATAATCAGATTCAGCACCTTCTCAATCCACAGCTGCGCCGTGCAGAGAGCACGTCAGAAACAGAGGACAGGGTGTGTGTGTTCATGTGTGTGTTCATCTGAGCCTCATTGGTCTGTCACTGCTCGTCAATGTCAGAGACGACCAATCAAATCAAAGTAGGCGGGCTTTATGTACACATACGCTGCTGAGCGCGAATTTTAACAGTGCGACTCGACGCGTACGGTCAAGTGCGAGATAAGATGTAAGTAGCTAAACTTATCATTTCATATTTTACTTTTTTTAGGTCATAAATGTTAAACGAATGACAAAAAATAATCAGGCAAACTAATATAGTTTTGTCTAATTTCGCCATTTTGAACTGAAAATAGGCCTATACACTCATGTAACTCATGTAATGTAATAATTAGTTTACAAGAAACATTAACAAAGCCGTTTTCATCATGTTAGGCACAAGATTAATAATGAATGTGTACATATTGAGAATATAATACAAATTGTAGCCTTTAGTAAATTAAAAAAGCTCAGCTTTAGGAGGGGAAGAGAAAGGGATGAAGAGACTGAGAAAAAAAGAAAGAGTGATGGAGATGAGAAGAGAGCAGGTATTGACAAATAATCTGCCCACTGACATGGTTTTAAAGCTATTTCTTATCCTTTTTTTTGGTCTTCAAACGTCTTGAAATGCACATCAGAGAAATAAAAAATGTGAACCCCCTACCAACCTTAAATTTAGGACCTCTGTGATTATAAAGCCCTGTCTACGGCCCTGTATTAGGCATAAGATCAATAATAAATGTGTATAGCCTACATATTGTGAATGCATTTAATTAACTTAATTACCTTTACTAGCTTTCAGTAAATAAACGCGTCTGAGAAAATGATTCATAGGCAAAATCAGTTGACCCTATGTTTACTTTCTTCACTGACAGACAAAAATGAAAAGCCTATATAGGTCAAAGCTCAGCTGGGCAAGATAAAAACAAAGAGAAAAAGAGTGTGATGCTGATGAGGAGAGAAAAATTATCAGCTGCCCACTATCCAAGTTTTTTGGCCTTCAGAACATCTTAAAATGCACATATGTAGATCAGAGAAATCAAAATTTTCTCGGGGAGACCCCGAACCCCCCCAATTTGCCCAGTCTCACATTTGGGACCACAGTTATTATAAAACCGTGCCTTTGCATCGTAATGAAAATAGTTAATAGTGATCTTTAGATCCTAAACTAAAGTGTTACCTTTTTTTATAATTTGTTTTAAAATCATATTGGGGGCTTAGCCCCCCTAAAATGAAAATCCTAGTGACGCCCCTGATTTCCAGTGAGTTATGTTGACCACGTTCGTGCTTCAAAAAAGCCACAATTTGCAGACAATTCCAAGTCTCGCGGAATTTCCCGGAGTGTCCCGCATATTGCTAGCGGCTCCCTGATGCACGCAAATTAGTTAAAATCTCCCGGAATCTAGAGACATGCGAGACAGAAAAAACTGTGCTCTAAACCGTATTGCGTCCACCGCAGAGAGGGAGAGAGCGAGAGACCTTGCGTGTGTGCCTCATGAAGTGCATGTAAGACAGAGAGCATCCTGATTGGCCGATTGATAAAAATCGAGAATCGAATCGAACCGTGACCTTAGAATCGAAAATGTAATCGAATCGAGGATTTGGAGAATCGTGACACCCCTAGTAATGATGTGTGCTTTACACTTGTTAAAAGGCTTGTTTAATCTGAAACAGAACAGATAAATAAAAAATTATTGAGTTTATTAAAGTAAATAAATAATGAATGCATTAATTCATTAAGCAGAAGAACAGAAAAATACATACATACCATACTGGACAGGGCTCCCAGTCAACCAGCATTTCTGCTTTGCCCTATCAAGAAACAAATTTAATTCTAAGCATAAGGCTATTATGTCTGGTTAGGCATTGAGTTTAATTGATCCAATGGGTCATTATTTTCAGTAGACACTTCTTCCTAAACTGTAATTCTTCTTTCTAAACTGTAATTCAAAAAGACTAAACATATAAAAATTATGTACCTAACAATTATGGTATGAATAATATGCACAGGTGATACTCGAAAAATTTGAATATTGTGGAAAAGTTATTATTTTGATGATTATGGCTTACAGCTTATGAAAACCCCAAATTCAAAATCTCAGAAAATTAGAATATTACATACAATCAATAAAAAAGAAGGATTTTAAAAACAGAAATGTCAGCCCTCTGAAAAGTATAATCATGCATAAGTATATATTTCTATATACTATATATACACCTTTTAATTTGAATTACTGAAATAAGTGAAATTTTGCATGATATTCAAATTTTTTCAAGTTTCACCTGTATTTGTCAACACACAAGGAAGTTTCTAAATCCTATATTACACTCTGCATACCGCCTACACTCTGCAGTTCCTTTATGACTGTCTAACCTTTCTCACTCTTTCTTTTACAACACTCCTGATGGGGAAAGCCTCTAGGCGAGTGTGGTAGGAGCAATCTGTGAACATCAAAAACACGTTTCAAATATTTCTTAGATAGTTAGATTAGGAACAAAATAAACACAACTATGAAGATTTAAGTAGCGACCAGACTTGCAAGGATGACAAGTGATGTTTATCACTAATTAAAAAAATTTATAATGGAACTAACTTACTCTCAGTTCCAATGTGGTATGCTTGCTTGAATAACCATACTACTGCAAAGCTAACGCTCACAACTGAGAATACTCCACTGCTGCTGCTTCCACTACTTGACTACATTTTGGTCAAATTAGACTAACTAAGCCTGTTGGATTTATAGGTTGTCAATTGTACTAATCTCAATAATATTAATCACTTCCTATTCTATATCTATTATGAATAATCATGGTCATGTGTGCTACACTGGACTAGCTGGACTGGTCACGACATTTACATATTGTTGCCCTGTTTTATTTGTAAGTCACTTTGGATAAAAGCGTTTGCTAAATGATTAAATAAATAAATAAAATTGTGACTAATTGTCTGTTGTAATTGGTTAAAAAATAAGCAATTGAACTATAGCAAATAAACAGGGGTAAAAGTTGTAATGCATAGCAAAAGTATAAATCATTGCATTTACATGCACTTACTCTTTTGTGGCCTTTTTCTTTCAGGCATATGCCTTGGTCCCCCTGTGGGATATAAGATTACAGTCCAGTCATATATCCACTCAGAAAAAACAACATTTACAATAATTAGACAAAATGCACTTTGTAAGGTCTTTTCAACATAAATATGTGTCCCTGGTGTGTCTAGAGACCCCTGAAATATGAGAAAAGACCACCCTCTCTTTCAGTTAATATGTGTGCAAACACGCTGTTTATATTTGCCTCCACATTTCACATCACGTGCAGGCTCATTAGAATAGTAATCATAGGCTTATAGAATACTCCATCTAAAACGACTCATTTCAGACAGGGTCTGCATAAAGGACCAGTTTAAGATAAATAAGGATTTTAAGGATCATGCAAAGCTACTCTAGTGGAGTATCAGAATAAAAATATAGAACTGGAAATTAGCATAATAGGTCCCCTTTAAATTATATTTTATTTATTTATTTACTTAAGAGAATCTGCTTGACTAATGAGGTATGGTAACAGTTGTCAGAACCACCAATGCCCTACAAACATTTTTTACATACCAGACTTTTTCCTTTTGCCCCTGGCTGACCCTGTGAAGACAGCTGTGGGTTTGGAGAAAGAAAATTACTCATAACAAATAAATCTTTAACTTATTATTTAAAATACTGGAAGATCACAACATCGCACAAGTGTGGCAGTACATGTATTAATTAGGGCTGTCAAATGATTAATCACGATTAATCGCATCCAAAATAAAAGTTTGTGTTTACATAATATATGTGGGTGCACTGTGTATAATTATTTTGTATATATACATAAATACACACACATGCATGTATATTTAAGAAAAAAATATTTATATATAAAATATTTATATATAATATAAATTATATAGAAATCTATATACAGTATATGCATGAAAATATTTCCTAAATATATACAAGCATGTGTGTGTATTTATATATATAAAATAATTATACATAGTGCCCCCACATATATTATGTAAACACAAACTTTTATTTTGGATGTGATTAATCACGATTAATCATTTGACAGCCCTAGTATTAATAGGTGTAAAGTACATGTATTCTTATTGCGATTGAATTAAGGTTGCTCCATTAACTCCAAGTGTTTCTTTTTCTCGCTTGTGTTCATCCTGTTTGTGATAATCCTAATTTGTTTCAACAAGTGCATGGTGTGTTTGAGTTCATTTCCCCTACTTGACATCATGCATCCTGCATTATGACTATTTCATATGCGCACATTGCAATGTCGATGCTGAAAAGAGCCCTAAGATGCATCAAACTCTATGGGGGAAAAACACTGGAAGTCGAGTTAAGTTAAGGTAACCCATGGATCAAACACTTTAGGCCTTTACAAATATAAACTGTAATTTTTTTAATTTGTTCTAATTACCTTGCCCCTCCGTGGGGCTCGCCTGCTCGCCCTGACCCTCCGTGGGGCTCGCCTGCTCGGCCTGACCCTCCGTGGGGCTCGCCTGCTCGCCTTCTTCTGGTTGTTTGTTTTCTATTGGGTCACAAGGTGTGAGCTGCAGCGTAATCAGCTGGTCATTGCCACTGGAATCCTGGGTCCAACCTGTGCAAGTTAAACAAGTGTTATGTTTTGCTTATTTAAAACATAGAGGTTAACCATAAGCTTGATCTGTACCTGTTTGAATCATATAGTCCAAATTTTTCCCCAACCAGATTTAAAGGCACTTTTGATTGCAGGATAACTATTGAGAGTCTACTGGATGTATTATTAAACTATGTATTATTCTACTATGATTTTATTCACGCTGCTAGGCAGTCTGGATACCATGGACCAGATTTTCGCCTCAGCGAGGGGACCAATCACAGAACGGGGAGGGAGCAGCAAGACGATGATGACGTCTATGCGACACACCGAAGCAGTTTGTTTGTATCTATGGATCCAACATGGAAACGCAAAGTTACCTTTCGATGCAGCCTTAGATATTGTCGGCAATAGTCGCTGAACACCATTGTGTATACATAAATCTCCGACCCATCATCTTCTTCCTCCTCTAATTTCTGTCGCTCTACATATGTCATCTGGTATAATTGAAATGATTGGCTATGAGCTACGTACAGGCACATTTGATAGACATTCGTAGCACCCAATAAATTGCTCTGGGCATTTGTAAACCACGCCTCAAATACGAGAAAATGAACATGTGTTTCCCAGAACATGTCTCAATGAGACGAGGCTAAATTTGTAGTGTATCCAGCCAACATTGGATGGTTTTCTTTTTCTTTGTGCTATTTTCGTTAATGATCTACATTTTAGCACTGTCCTTGATTTTGTTTCATTGAGTATACTGTATACTGGATAGATTAATTATCATTCGATTCATTGACCCAGTGACCAAAACGGGTCTTTGCAAATTTTAATGTGTTCAATTAGTATGTCCGTATAAATATTGCTGTGGTCAGTGTGCCTAAACATTAAAATATTATTGGATGTGGGCTGAAAACAGAAATTAAATATGGCTCCTACAAAAAAAAACATACCAAACAGAATTCTAAAGTTGATAGTATATGCTTGAATGCACTTAACTATGGGTGCCAAATCCCAGAATCCCACTGTAGACCAGTGTGCTGTATGCTATTAATACATTTAGAATGTACATGTTTGAGCATCTGCAGTTGCAAGAAACTAGTGTTTTGAAACTGTTTACTTCAATTCCCATAATAAATTGCCAGGTGTGATTTTTTTATGTTTTTCTACCGATTTGCGTCTACATTACATGTGTTGGTAGAGACGTCACATAGAGTAGCCTATGATCATACAAGCATTCAGCAGCAGAAAAAAAAAGAGACTGAAATTAAGTTTTAGGGGTGAGCCATTCCTTTAAGATTTAAACATTAATAAAATATTTTGCGTACTCAACACAAGTTGTGAACTGTGACTTTAAGATACAGTGTGTGCATCTCACCTTCACAAAGATATTCATAAAATAAACCTATCTTCTGAAGGTAGTCCTTGGCATAGGCGGAGAGTGTGCAGCGGGGGGTCAAAATTTCACACTTAAATGTTTTTTTGTTGGTCTCCTTTCCAAGAAGGAGAAGTGGCTTATATCCAATGGCATGGAGTTTCTCCAGCTGCAATGACAAAATTGTATATTTGCTGTTTAAAGTAATAGAAAAACAACAACAAAATAACTAAGAATATTAATTATTAAGAGAATATAACATTATTGATGGCAGCATCCAGGTTACTGCCATTCAAAATTTGTAACCTAATGGTGAGTTTAGCTTATGTATAATCTAGTATGTGCAAACAGGAAAGGCTCATACAGTAGCAACAAAAACCAACTCTAAAACAGCAGAAAGATGAATCTAACACCATGAGGGTACAATATGACTTTTTGTAACATTAGTAGTTTGGGTTTTGCACCTACGTTGATAATATCATGTAACCATTGTGCAACTGGACAATGACAACCTAAAGATTGATTAAAAATAAAGGCAGAAACTTAACCCTTGTGCTGCATTAGATTTTTTACGTCGTTGAGTGCGTTAAGGGACAAAAATGGCCACATATTAAACATTGCCTAAAATATTATATATTATTATTATTTTCCACTTTTACCAAGTTAAATCTTTTAACCAGCATCAGTCCTCATCATAACTACCAAATATTTATTTAATTTCAGGATTTTAACCCTTTAAATACCAGTTTTGGTGGCGATACCATCAATTTGTATAAGAGGAAAAAACACAAAAATGTAATTATTTTCCATACACTAAATGCAAAGAGAAAACTTTAGCTTTGGATTATCACAGTCTTGAATATGTCAAAGATTAGCGGCAACATTATTTTTGGTGCATTTTTATTTTTTTGTGATATGTAAGATTTTTGAAAAAATCAAGGACAAATTTGGTCCTATTTGAACCCATTCAAATATCCATTTTTGAACCCACTGTCATAATATCATAAATTCATAATTTCTATTCAAATACCCTGTCATTACCAAGCCTTGGGGTAAAATATTTACTTTTTACTGTTTTCCACCAGTTGGTACCATTTGTCATATAATTGACATACTGCAAACATCTATAGTACTGCAAACATTTTCCTGATTTCTACTAGGTGATTATGAGACAGGCGTCTCACTACACATCAAAATTTGCTATAGAAAGAAAGCAAAACTACAAGATCACCATGAACATGAATTTTTATTTTTTCTATAAACAATTTAATTCTATAAACATAAAATTAGTGAGGCCAGCAGGGGGTGCTCTCCCTGTGCTCTGTGTGGGTCCTAACATAGTGGGACACTATACTGTCAAAGAGCACTGTCCTTCGGATGAGACGTTAAACCGAGGTCCTGACTCTCTGTGGTCACAAAAGTCCCAGGATGTCTTTCAGAGTAGGGGTGTAACCCCGGCATCCTGGCCAAATTTGCAGTATGGCTGCCGTCGCATCATCCAGGTGGAGCTGCACATTGGTGGTGGTTGAGGAGATTCCCCCTTCTATGTAAAGCGCTTTGAGTGCCGAGAAAAGCTCTATATAAAATGTAATGAATTATTATTATTATTATTAAAACATATCAAAACTTCAAAACAAAATCATTCTTCAGCTCATTTGCAGGAGCTGCAGAATTGCAATGCATGCTCCTTACAGATGTAAATGCCACATTTTGAGGAGGTGGTGGAGATTTTTCTTTTTTTGTTAGGGCAGAAACTGCACCCCCTCCTCCTCTTGTCATGGGTGTCTGCAGACCCACTTTCCTCTGAATTTTCTGCTCAGTTTGAAATTGCCGCACCAAAGATGTGCACAGCTTTATAACTTTTGCATCAACCGCACTTGTATGATTTCTCAACTAGTCTAATCCAAAACAAAGGCAGACTTTGTTTTGGATCCCTCGCAGCTATATCTTTGTGTTGCCGCAAGATGAAAGGTGTTATTATTGTCTAAGGACTGACTGCATGGCTGTGTTTGTGCCTCTACGTATGTGAGAAATTATCAATTAACTTTGAAACATAGACTGCTAAAAAAAAACGAAGCTGTGTCAAAGGTTCATGTCTGTGCGTAAAATACGCATGAATCAAACCGAAAGAAAACAATGCAGTGAGAAGCGCTTTCTCTTGCTAAATGCACGCACACACACACACACACACACACACGCCTACACACACATCATACACCACTGACACACACACACACACAGAGAGAGAGAGAGAGTAGACAGAAAGGGTAAAATATGACCTTCAGGATATTGTGATTTGTCACTCGCCTAAACACCATGTATTATATTTAGGCCCTACACACACACACTTTTGTCAACGCAGACACACATTGCTCTCAGACATCCACACATACTCAGAAACATAATTTTAGATCATTGAGCCATTAAAATGCTTCATAACAGTCAATAGTGCCCCTAGTGGAAACCAGGAAAATAACATGCATTTCCACCCATAGGGAATACCTATGTAGTGACGTCATCTGGTGGAATACACTATATAATGCAAATATAATGCTTTTGCTTCAAAATGAAAGGATGTTTCTACATAAATCATGATTCGTGTATTAATGATGGCCCCGGCTTTAAACGACGTTTTAATGGGTTTCAATGGGACATTTTTGTCCATTATGGTGCTGAGTGTTACTATTTGTTCTACACAGAGTGTGTTATACATATTTTGCAAAATGGGATAATTTTTTTTACATTTATCTAAAAAGTCACAATTTTGCCAAATTACATACCATTTGCATTAAAACAGCCAAAATGGTCAAAGAAATTAAACTGCAAAAGACCAAAAATGTCCCTAATGCAGCACAAGGGTTAATGATTACATTACCAGATGGGTGAATGCTGCACATATTTAGTTAACCATGCACATTGTAAATTGCTATGAATAGTACAGTATGAATGCAGTTAATTTGTTATTTCTCATCCACTCAATAATAAAATGTTTGATTATTATATTGCACCTGTAATTCTGTCATAATGCATGCCTGTATTTGTTATGAACTCAAGAATTCCTGAGTATAAATGATGTTTGCTGTGTGTTCAAATTTTGCTCTGGTAGATAATTTAGGTCTGTGATGTATTACTGTGAATAAGTGATCACTTAAGGGAATCACTTATTCACAGAAAAAAATAAAAATACAAATCACAATTACATCTGCCTTCTAAAATTGATAGTTAAATTGTACTTTTAAATTAGTTCTGATGACACAGGGTCATTGAAAAAAATTATTCAACTTTATCTATATTTGCAAAAAATAATGTCTTTCTGACCTTGCACTAGCATGCTCACTTAATGGTACCACTGAATGTACTTCCTAGATAATATGGACAGTGTAATGTCATGTATGAAATTGTACGTACCATGATATTGGCTTCATCCTTGATGGATGCCATGTTGTGGTTTTTCTTGTGACCAATCACCCATTCCTCTCGCTTCTCATCAAACCTCTGAAGCTTTTTCTTGAGGCGCTGTTTCAGAGGCTGCTCCTTTTTATAATGTGAACATATTTTTTTAGCGCAAAATAAAATGCCCTGGCAAAAGGGGCAGATCTTTTTTGTAGACCCCCCTGGCATTATAACAGTCAGATATGGACAGACAGACAGACAAAGATGAATAAGACAGACAAAGACAGACAGAGAGAAAAGAACAAGCAACAAATAAAGACTGAGATAGACAGATATAGATTAGAGAGATGGAAATAAATATAGATATTGAGAACAGAGAGGATGTGAGATATAGAAAAAAAAAGAGATAGAGGTTGGCTCTTAAAAGTGCCTTTGTGTTTTAAGAATCAGGTTCAGGATAAGTTCGGACAGGTGGTGTGTTTAACAGGATCTGCAGGGAGAACAGAAAATGTTAATTATCTAACTTAGTGTTATGTTGATCTAAGATTTAAAAAGTGTACAATAATAGTGAGTGATTCCCATTTTCTTATAAATACAGATTCACGTTGTTCCTATTTCCTGTGCGACTGTTAAAAGGCGCGTAACATGTGCCAGGTGTTCGTCATCCCAGATTTAACCCTTGTGTGGTGTTCATATTTTTGTTATTCAGCCAGTGTTCGTGGGTCTGGTGGACCCGCTGCATTTTTGGGTTTTTAATTCAACATAATCAAACAATTTATGTTAAAATACTCAACAGATGTTTACTTCATCCCAATTACAAGCAATATAAACAGCATATATGGTTAATACTTTCCCTTTACCTTTGTTAGATCACATTTAAGAATTGCAACCTTGTGCGGGAACGGCAGGGGTAGAAACAAAACTCACTTTTGCACTCACACTCTCTCACACTTACACACAATCTCTCACATGCATGAACTCACACTACACTACACTACACTACACACACACACACACACAGGATGTTCGGGCTAATAAAAGTGTGGAAATGTTAGGTCCTATGTACCTTTACTCTGTCCTCCTCCTGTCAAGGCTTGCTGTTAGTGTGTGTGTGTGTTATTGTATATGGTTTTTGAGGACACAAATGTGTATAAATGACATGGGTATTACAACGTAAACATGGTTTATGAGGACGTCTGTGTCCTCATAAACCAAACGGCTTAAAAAAACATACTAAATGGTGTTTTTTGAAATTCAAAAAGGGCCAAAAGTTTTCTTTGATTGGTAGGTTTAGGGGTAGGATTAGTGTAGGGGATAGATTATACAGTTTGTACATTTGTAAAACCATTACACCTATGGAGAGTCCCCATAAACCACATATCCAAGTGTGTGTGTGTAGGGGGGGTGTACAGTGTGTAGTCTTTGAAAATGTGTTCGGATATATGTTCTTCACAGACAATGAGCCAAGGCCAATGAGTCTGAGGTTGAAAAAATTATTAATTGTATAATTTTTATTTTGATAAAAAATGAAAACGGGTCTGTAACACCATACAGGGTTAAAGGCAGCGTACAGTAGGCTATAACGTTAGATAAAGTGATAATATTTTTATTACTGACACATTACAGTGACCTTATGGGTGTACGATGATCGAGAGAAAATGACATCATCTAGATAAATAGAGTTAGCTGATGTTGAAGTTGGCTAACGTTAGCCATTTAGCAAGCCTAATTTCACAGTTTGTTTTTTCTTTCTGATATTGAGGATACCTTTAATTCGTCGGGTTTTAATTTGTTGCCCTACCCTGTAAACCATGTGAATAATACATTTTCATCAAAAGAAGTCATCGATTTTTATAGCATTTAAGCAAAACGTGATCGTTACGTATGACTCTATGAGCCTGCAACTTACCTGGAAAGTGGTTTGAGCGCAATGAGAAATCAAGCGGGCTGGCTCCGTCTCCATAGCAACGGAAGCTGATGATCATGGGTAATGCTGGAAACAAATAAAACTGATGGCCATAACATACTATTGTTGAATTATCAAGCACACTTTCGCGTTTGTGTTGAAAAAAGATGAGGATATAATTAAAAGACAATCGGTGGTGGAGGGTCCTCAGTTTTTTCTGTCGTCTTCACCATAACGGCCGATAAGGCTCGTGGGAAATGTAGTTACTGTTAGATTTAACACACCAAACCGATGGAAAACCGGTATTTCTCCGAAAAGAAAGGGCAACATTTAGCCGTAACTCTGCAGTCCCGTTCAGGAAGAATATATTTACGTTACTATATGTATTATAGGCCTATATTTGGGCTATTATAGCACTGACCATTGTTGACAATATTTGAGTAGCCTACCGATTATAAAGCAATAAAACAATGATTAAACTCTCCTGATTAAATTTTGAGTAATGCAACCCTTAAAGTTGGCAAAATAATTAAGTGAGGAAAAAACAATAGCCTACTGTGCTCTCGAAAGAAAAACGTGGTACAGACACGAAAAGTGTGTCCCATTGAAATACATTGGATTGAAAGTCGTGCTGAGTGACACGAAAAAAAGAAGGAAATTCGTTCATTTGATTCATGTTGCGTAGCCTACCGAATATAAAGCAATAAAAACAAGGATTAAAATATTCTTATTAATTGTTGGTAGGCGAGTGTATACCTTAAAGTTTGCAAAATTAATAAAAATTGAGGGGGGAAAATCCTCTCGAAAGAAAAACGTGGCACAGACACGAAAAGTATGTCCCATTGAAATACATTGGATTGAAAGTCGTGCTGAGTGACACGAAAAAAAAAAAGAAGGAAATTCGTGCCCCTAGACACGAATAATCATTTGATTCATGTTGCGTAGCCCACCGAATATAAAGCAATAAAAACAAGGATTAAAATCTTCTTATTAATTGTTGGTAGGGCTTAGTGTAGGCTACCCTTGAAGTTTGCAAAATGAATAAGAATTGAGAAAAAAAATACTGTGCTCTCGAAAGAAAAACGTGGTGTAGGCACGAAAAATATGTCCCATTGAAATACATAGGATTGAAAGTCGTGCTGAGTGACACGAAAAAAAGAAAGAAATTCGTGCCCATGGACACGAATCTTCATTTGATTAATGTTGCGTCGCCTACCGAATAAAGCAATAAAAACAAGGATTCAAATCTCCTGATTAAATGTTGGTAGTGTAGGGCTACCCATAAAGTTCGCAAAATTGAGAAAAAACAATACTCTGCTCTCGAGAAAAACATGGTAGCCTACAGGCACGAAAAATATGTCCCATATTGAAATACATTGGATTGAAAGTCGTGCTGAGTGACACGAACAAAAAGAAGAAAATTCGCGCTCATGGACACGAATCATCATTCATGTTGCGTAACTTAGCCTAGCGAAAATAAAGCAATAAAAACAAAGGATTAAAACCTCCTGAATAAATGTTGGTAGTGTACCCTTAAAGTTTGCAAAATGAATAAGAATTGAGAAAAAACAATACTGTGCTCTCGAAAGAAAAACGTGTTGCAGGCACGAAAATATATCCCATTGAAATACATTGGCTTGAAAGTCGTGCTGAGTGACACGAAAAAAAAGGGAAATTCGTGTCTATGAACACGAATCAATAGATTAAATTTCGTGACTATATCACGAACTGCCGTGAGACTGGGTTGCAATTTGACGTAAATTTACAGCAATTTTTAACAGTGCATGGTGTTCCTTAACCATGTATGAAGACGGCGCAAGGCACTGAAGGAGCGTTCACAGCTGCAGCTGCTTACTGGAATCGTCAGGGCAACTTGGAAGAGAGCCTTCAGGGTGGGAAACATGTCTTCATCAAGCAGTTGGAACACAGTGAAGGTGTCAGGGACTGTCTCTTTCTCCATCCTTCTATTGATGAAACTTTTAGCCACTAGGAGTTCTTCTGGCTTCAATTGAATCTTATAATGGGAAGCAAGGCTTTTGAGGGCTTTTTCAGAGAGAAAAGGTCTCAGTGGTTGGGTTGCAAGCATTAATACCTGACATAAGTGATTCTCCCAGACCTGAAAACCGATGGGTGAGTTCCTCTACCATCCTGTCCAGGCATGGATAAAAAAGCTGTTGTCTGAATTCATCTGAGGTGGTCAGATTGGAGGTTGACCCACAGGCTGACTCCACCACAAAACCATCATATCTTTTTTGTTTTTGCCTGGGACCAACAGGGAGCTGGATGTCATTTGCCTCACATAAGGCCATGGCCCTCCTGAACACATCTTCACCACCAGAGTATGTGCGGAGCTCTGTCAAAGTTTGAAGGACTGCCGTCTAGTACTGAACTGCTTTGCCCAAGTCCAAACTTTCCCCCTGCAGGTACCGGTGTAGACCTTTAGTTATGCCAAAGAGTTTGGAAAACATCACAATCATGTGATTGTCTTGAGTGTCTTTGTCTTGCAGAGCTTTGACCGGATCCCCAGGGCCATGGATGTGTTCATGTTGCTGAGACACGCTAAAATGGCAGAAAGGTTGTTCAAGACAGCATTGACAGACCTCACCTGGCATGCCCATCTTGTTGTGGAGAGCTGCACAAGTTCAGATGGCCTCAATCCAAGTTGTTTCTATGAACTTCTTGTGGTTCACAAGTGAGTTGCTGAAAAATGTGTACACATTCTCCAGCAGTTTAAAGAATGCGGTAGCTTCAGGTATAGCTTTACATGTGTAGCACAGAACAAGGTTGAGTTTGTGTGCATAGCAGTGCATATACACTGCTTCAGGGTGTCGGACTTGGACACCGCCCACTGCTCCACTCATGACAGATGCCCCATCATAGGCTTGTGCAACACACAGTAGGTCACACAAATTGTGCGACTGTAACATTGCCTCTATCTCATCTGCAGTGGACTTTGCATCAAAGCCCTGTAACTTCCAAAGCCCAAGAAAACACTCTCGCACTACGTCCGTTTGCGTAACAAAACGCACACAGACTGCAAGCTACTCTGTGCATCTGTCTCTGGCCTCGTCTGCCATCACAGAGTACATCTTTGCAATCTTCATTTGCTTGATGATGCTTTCTGTGATTTCTTGTGAAATGCTGGTTATCATTAACCTGGCTAACGTCAGACCACGTCTCATTGACATTGAGACGTGGTCTGGGAACCACATGTTCATTTTCTCGTATTTGAGGTGTGGTTTACGAATGCCCAGAGCCGTTTATTGGGTGCTACGAATGTCTATCAAATGCGCCTGTACGTAGTTCATAGCCAATCGTTTCAATTATACCAGATGACGTATGTAGAGAGCGAAAGAAATTAGACGAGGAAGAAGACGATGGGTCAGAGATTTATTTGCGTTCTAAACTACTTAGAACTATATCGCGTTTGCTGCCATGTTTGATCCATAGGTATAAACAAACTGCTACGGTGTGTCGCATAGACGTCATCATCGTCTTGCTGCTCCCTCCCCGTTCTGTGATTGGTCCCCTCGCTGAGGTGAAAATTTGGTCCATGGTATCCAGACTGCCTAGCAGCGTGAATAAAATAGTACTGCGCAAAGGCAGTATGGGGAAACCCAGGCTAGTTTATCATTTCATTTTGGGAAAAATGAGAGAGGTAAGTGGTATGAGAAGGGGGAGTATATTCTTGTAGAAATGGGTCAATTTGTTTAAGGAGCTTCATACATTCAATAAAGTTGCCTTGATTCTGGCTAGATTCCTGCTCATCATGCCCCCGGAATGGGATGGCTTGTTTTCCTAAAAAGGTGGTTACTGCCACAATACGGTGAAGGTACTGGCGCCTCCCTGAGATTTCTGCTGCACTAGCAGTTTTCACTTTAAGTGCGTGTAAAACTTATAACAGCCCTTTTAGACTGGGGCCAAAACACCACCATAACTCACTGATAATAATTTAAGTCTCACGTGTGCAATAAAAGTTCCAAAGACCTGTTTCTTATTATTAAATATGTATACTTTTTGTTCAGAATTGCTGCATTAAATATAGATTATATTGTGTAATATGTTACAGTAAAATAATGATGCGTTGTCCAAAAAGCTTACATATAAAATTGTGGACAGTGATATTCATTTAATTAGCAATACTCTGCTGCTACTATTTATTCATTATTACTGTTCACCATAACAATTCCTTTAATTTATGTAAATACTAATACGTTTATTACATTATCACAGGCGCATCTCAAAAATTTTGAATATTGTGGAAAGGGTTATTGTGCTGCACCACCAAAACAAGAATGACCTTTGCAGGTGTTTTGAGTTGATTAGCTGATTAGAGATCTTGTCAGGTCGTAAAAAAAAGTATTTGTTCTAAAATTCGAATACATTTTGAGATGGGCGTACTGGAGTTTTGATTTCCATGAGCTGTAAGCCCTTATCAAGATTAAAACAATAAAAGGCTTACTTTTATGTAATGAGAATATATTAGAGATTTATTTTTTAAATTAAAGTATGGGGGGGGGGATTCTTTTCCACGATATTGATGCATCTGTACTTGGAATTGTTGTCATCAGGAGGAAATATACTTTCTCATGTCTTTCCAATCTTCTTTATCACTATATTTCTCAATTAGTCTCTCTTCTTATCCCACTAATCTGCCGAGATTAAATATAGTGACTTTGTTATATTAAATATAAGCTCTCCGCAGATCTGGTTTGCGCTGAAAGTGGGGGGTGGGGTACATTCTGAGTTTGATGGCGACGTTGGGGGAGAGGAGGCGGAGTAAAGTGAAAAGTCACCGGTTGGCGGGGTGCAGGTTGTGCAGTTGTTCTCAGATGCAATCAGAGAAGATGTATTGGTGGTGCCAATGGGTACAGAAGCACAAACAGCAGAAGTACAAACTTGGCTATCAAAGCATCCCCACGGATGCAAGTGTAACAGATACGAGAGTACATTTCCTTTATTATTACAGTATATTAAGTACAATCAAAACATCATGCCCCTCTCATATATAGATCATTACATTTCAGGGACCCCATTACAACTAACAAGCAAGTGTCCATTAAGTCCCTGCTTGTCAGACCCAATGCCCGAATCCCTCTACCAGATGGGCCATACAGAAGACCTCTGCTTGATAATATAACTGGAAAATGTTGTATTGACCTGGATGAGGTAGTCCATTTTAGCAGAGCCGATGTATTAGTTGGAGAACCATATTTATCCACTTTCAGTCTCCACGACTCTTGCAATCTATTTCCATCCACCACTGATACATCCATAACAGTTAGTTTCCATCCGTCATTAATGACAATATCAGGCTTGATGAAGGATGTCACTGTCGGGATCATTGGCTCAATCCACACCCTCGATGTTCCTCTCCTTAACTTTTTCTCCTGGAATATCATTACACGATTTAGACGTGCACACCGTGCATCATGAGTGACTTCACACCTCTGTAATATGTGGTTGATTGTTTCCGGTGACTTACAAGCCCCTCTACAGGTCGTATCTGTTGTGTGGTCATGTATTCCCCTCGCTTTCCTTGTCTTTGTAGGGAGGCCCTCTCCACACAACTGAATCGGGAGGAGGGAAGGCCCGCGGCCCCGGGGAGTGTGGCAAATTCGGAGTGGGAGGGCGCTGTAAAGCTCGGGACCCGAGCCACCTTCACCCCCTGACCCTTCCTGGCCAAACCGGAACCGGTCGCGGTGCTCCACCGCGGAGGAAGTGTGCCCGACGGAGGGATCTGATCCCTTTTGAGGGATCCAATTGCGCCAGCCGGGCCGACCTGCCCGCCGGGTTGAATCCTCCAGGCGGCCTGTGTGGACCCCACCCGTTTACCACTTAATGGTTTCACGCCCTGTTGAACTCTCTCTTCAAAGTTCTTTTCAACTTTCCCTCACGGTACTTGTCCGCCATCTCGTGACGGTATTTAGCCTTGGATGGAGTTTACCACCAGCTTTGGGCTGCATTCCCAAGCAACCCAACTCCGAGAAGAACCGTACCCCGGCGGGGCGGGGGCCTTTACCGGCCTCACACCGTCCACAGGCTAAGCCTCCATCAGAAGGACTTAGACCCCCCGGTCCGTGCCAGGAGAGCGGTCTTCCATACACCACAATTCCCTCGCCCCGGCCTCGCCTCGCCTCGCTAGGCTCTTCCCTCTTCGTTCGCAGCTACTGAGGGAATCCTTGTTTGTTTTTTTCCCTCCGCTTAGTAATATGCTTAAATTCAGCGGGTCGTCTCGCCTGATCTGAGGTCGAAGCTGGGGTTTGGAAGCGGTCTAGGGGCGTCCCACGCCTGCCTGCATGGGCATCGTGAAACTGAAGAGGCACTGAATAAAGGCAACTTCTTAGAATTATTTCAACTGATCTCCAGCTATCACCCAGAAATAAAAAGACGACTGGACGAATTGCCTAGAAATGCAAAACTCACTAGCCCTGATATTCAAAATAAAATACAGATAATCGCTGAATCATTAGGATTTGCACGATGAGACATATACATATTATGCAATGTAAAGACTTATCAAAGAAAGAGATTGTGGCTCTCTGCATCCGATAGGGCTGTGGGGTTTTTAGAAACAGGGAACATGAGCGCAAGTGTTATATATCAGCACAAATCCTGGAAGAATTGGAGCCATTGCAGCTGGATCCAATTTTGTGCGTTGGGTTCGATGGGTACATGTGATTTTAAAGAAAACCTTTCCTCACGCAGTATATGTGCATTTTAATTTCCACTGCCTTAACCTCGTCCTGTGCACAGCATCAAAGGTGTCCCCTAGCATATCAACATTTTTTTGATGTCACTAACAAGATAAAAATTGAGGCAGACTCACTACTGCAACAAATGCAAACAAATTTATGTTTCAAGTTCAAGTTACTTTATTTGTACCTGAAGATAGATTTTGTTTGCAGTAGAGTCCTCATACAAACATATGGAAAAACAAAAGAGAACACACATCACACCTCATTCAAACTTAAGACAGCAAAAATTCGGAAATGGCAAAAATTTAAATCTAAACTAAAATTAAAATAAAAAGTTCTTATCGGTCCAGAATAGACCTAAACACACACAAAAGCAATAACAAAACAAACAAAACAAATAAAACACCTAAGCAAAGTATAGTTATGACTTATTCCTCAGTGTAATGGCTGCAAGGAAAAAACTGTTTTTGTGTATTTTTGTTCTACACCTAGGGATTATGAACCTATGCCCAGAGGGTAGAAGCTGAAACTCTGTGTGCAATGGATGGGAACTGTCATTTAAGATTAAACCAGTTATGCGCTGTAACTGTTTTCTGTACAAGGTCTCCACATTGAGCTGTGGCTCACCAATCAGCCTGCTAGACCACTTTACTATTTGGTTGAGTGAGTTTTTATTTTTCAAAGAGAGGTTCCCAAACCATGCTGCTAGCGCAAATGATAAAACTGATTCAATAAAAGCGTGGTAAAAGAGAGTCATGATGGATTTGTCAATATGAAAGCGACTTTTCTCAAACAGAACAGGCGCAGATGCCCTTTTTTGCACACAACTTCACAGTTAGTTTCAAATGTGAATTTTGAGTCTATTATTGTCCCCAGGTATTTATACGATTGCACAGATTTAACAGTTTGACCTTTGATTGATGTAATTTCTTGTGTTTGGATTTTTTTCCTAAAATCAATGACCATGTCCTTTGTTTTGGCTATATTTAGTTGAAGGTGAGATGCCTTCACACCATTCAACAAAGTAATTTATGACTGGACCATGGCCTGTTTCACTGTCTTGGAGCAGGCTAACGATTACTGAGTCATCTGCGTATTTAATTATGGTCCTGTTTTTCCACCTGCTCTGGCACATATTTGTGTACAGGATGTAAAGAAGAGCTGAGAGTACGCATCCTTGTGGGGAGCCGGTTGATGAACCGACTTTGTCGGAGAGACTGCCATTCACTCTCACTCTTTGCGTCCTGTTTGTTAAAAAGTTAAGGATCCGGCCTACCAGGTTATTGCTTAGGTCAAACTGTTCTAGCAGCCTTGTGATTAAAATATGGGGTTGAATTGTGTTAAAAGCAGAGGAAAAGTCAACAAATAAAAGTCTGGCATGGGAGCCACTGTTATCCAAATTCTTAAAAAGAAAATTAAGTAAAGTGACTGTGGCATCTTCTACCCCCCTGCGGGGTCTATAAGCAAACTGCAGAGGGTCAAGTGAATGCTCTGTTTTCCTTAAAATTTCAGACCTCACCAACTTTTCAAATACTTTCATTACAATTGATGTGAGTGCCACGGGTCTAAAATCATTAAGGATTTTTGGGGTGTTGGATTTTGGAACAGGGACAACCACAGCATCCTTCCAGACCTCAGGTACTAATTGTGCCTCTAAAGATTTGTTAAAAATAAGCCGCGTTTCCACCGCAATTGCCCGGAACAATTTGTCCCAGGAACTTTTTTCCCAGGAACTTTTTTTGCCCCAGACAAGTAGCTTTCTGCGTTTACATCGCGGTCTAAAGTACCGGGTAAACTGCGCGCGACTGCTCATTGCTTGCTTGTGACGGACAGTAGACTGTAAAAGACAGTAATCAGTTTTGAGCGCCACATTTATAATAAATATGGAAGAGATTCACACTGTGCTGCAGTTGTTTGAGATGTATTGGTTTACTAACCAGGTAATTAACAAAACGGCAGAAAAGAGACGAGCACTGATACTAAAGCGTGTTCAGAAAGCTCGTAATGCTAACGTTAGATCTAAAATTAGACAGCGTATGTTATCAGCTATTGCGGACATTGACCGTGAGAAGGCTGGGACGAACGCGCAGAAAATTTCTCTTCCGCAAATACGCTTAATAAAGCCTGAATCTCGTCGTCGGTCCAGCTGCCTTTTTTATTTTTATTAAATTCCATATTTGCAGACAGACAACTCTTACTGCATGGAACTTCATTACTGCATGAAGCCACGAACTGCAATAGATTCTAAAAATTCCGGTTAAAATAAAATGCTGCGCGGAGTTATCCAATCATAATGCGGCGTGAACACAACCAATCAGCATGTTCAGCGCACAAGCCCCACCCGCGAAAGTTCCTGAACTTTGAAAAAGTACTACCTCGCGAGCAGGGACTTTCAGAGGGGGAAATATCTACCCGGAACTTCATTTAGACCCTGGTTCCTGCGGTGTAAACACACCGAGTACCAGGCCAAAGTTCCTAGTTCCTGGGTAAAGTTCCTGCGGTGGAAACGCGGCTATAGAATGGAAAGGAGTACTCAATTGCTTTGCACAGGTTTTGAGTATGCGCCCACAGATGTTATCTGGACCATGGCTTTTGTTAACTCTTATAGAGAGGAAGGCTTCGTGCTCTTCTTTTTGTCTTATATGAAAGTGATGAACATCAATGAGCTGGTTACTCAAATTGTAGATCTCATTGCTAAAGTCAAAAGTATTAAAACGATTGTAAAATTGGTTAAGAGCACTTGCCAGCTCAGTGTCTGAGCTGAAACCATCCATGGTGACTGGGCTGCTGCTCTTTAGATTCTGGAGGCCTGCTATGGTTTTTATACTGTCCCAGGCTGATCCAAGATTATTTGTTGCCACCTTGTGCTGCAATTTATGTTTATAGTCTCGTTTTGCTTTGAAAGTTACTACTTTTAGATCCTTTTTTGCTATTTGTAGATCAGCACTATAACCCCCCTTAAAACATGACTTTTTTTCTGTAAGCTATCCTTAACAGTTTTAGTTATCCATGGTTTGTTGTTGGGATAGATTTTCACCAGTTTGCATGAAACAATCATGTCTCTACAAAAAGCAATATATGAGCATGTCACATCAGTCCACTCATGTAGGTCATCCCCACAAGACTGTTTAAACATTTCCCAGTCTGTGCAATCAAAGCAGTTGTAGCAAGGTGGAATAACTCCACCTATTGGGAGATCGTGCGCATGCGTGTGGCTTATTGGCTGCCCTTGTATGGAGTATAAAAGAAGTGGGCTTTGGCGACCGGATATGCGTCTTGGTATTGCCGTGATGTCACGTCATCTGTTGCCGCCGACGGTTCAAACTGTTCGTGTCTGCGGTGCGCTCGCTGCCTACTTGTCACATGTATGTTCAGCCGTGTCATAAATGAGTGTTGACCCTGTTTAGCTGCTATCCGTTTTATTCACAGTGAAATATTTATAGCATGTCATTTACAGTGATTGTTTCTAATGGAGTGGGTGCATTCCCGCATTGGTGTGCGACCATGAATGGTTTGGTTACATTGACCATCCCGCGGTATGTATAATTATAGCTTTGTTGATTTTAGTAATGTTACTCTCTTTAACATATTGCTATGCTCTGCAGGTTTATCTGCAGATCGGAGGGTTCTCCCTGCCTACTTAATGGGATTGAGCGTCAATATTAACTCGTGAAGTGGCTAAGTGTGACTATGTTGCTGTTTTGCCTCTTGTCTAGTTTTTATAGTAACGTTAAACTGTGTGGACGTTGGTGCGGTATCGTCATGCGCCTCGGTCGAGGCTGGTGCGGCATTGGTTGGCTGGTCTGTCTTCACCAGCTGCCGCCTGCTTGATCTTCTGATTGTGCATCAGTACATGGAGTTTCTTTATGAATGTTTGTTATTTTGTTATGGTGCATAATTCACTCTGGGCATGGTAATGTGTAACGGCTGAGTGAAATGTTTTTTTTTTTTTTTTTACTGTTCTCCCTTACGAGAACAGTTATTTGTATGTTTCTTTTTGTGGTTTCTTGTTACTGTTGTACATTTATATTGTGTTATTTTCTTTGCAGGAGCTGGAGGTTTCCGGAGAGGGAGGGCTAGCTGCTATCGTGTGTGGTGATTTACACCTAGGCCGTGTTTTCTTGCATCCAATCTTCACGTGTGTGTGTGGGGGCGCGTGTATGCGGCTCCTGTTAATTTGGCAGCTAGCCTGTACCTCCAGGTACCTCCACTGCTGGTTAACTAGCTAAACTCAAATATGGGTTTGTTGTTGTGTCTGATGCAGATTGTGCACGGTACTGTAAAATTGATCTTCAGAATCTTGTTGTGACTTTTTAACTATTTATTATGCGATGCTGAGAGAAATAAAAAGTCTATTTTTCTATATGTTGCCCCACGTCTCTTTACCCACGTCCTAGATGACGAACCTGTGCGCCCTAAGGGCGGTTAGCCCCCAGTATTCTGGGGTGGCGTAGTCGACCGTTGTTGCCATTATTGGAGCTTTTATTTTGCTCTTAAAGGAGACTGTGGCTCCCTCCACTCCCGCTTTGCCACACAGTCTTGCAAGCATAGTACAGATTCATCACTCCAGTCTTGAATTACTCTAGTTTGAGCTTTCTGTCTTTTTAGGACAGTTTTGAATGTTGGCAGCAAATGCACACAGTTATGGTCTGCTGAACCCAGCGGTGGTAATGGCAGTGATTTGTAGGCGTCCTTTATAGATCCAAAACAGAGGTCCAGGGTTTTATCACGTCTGGTAGGGCAGGAGACATACTGGGAAAAGTTTGTCAGTGTTTTCTTGAGACATGCATGGTTAAAATCACCCAGTATGAAGTTTGGCGCCTCGGGTGAGAATGATTGCATTTTGCAGCGTTCGCCCTTGGGTGAATGTAGACTGTTGTTATAAAAAGTTGTGGAAATTCACGGGGTAGGTAAAAAGGTCGTAGCAATACTGATAAGTGTACAGATACGTTCTCTTACAGTCACAGAAGTGCAGTATCGTTTATTGAAATATAAACATACCCCGCCACCTTGAGATTTCCCCGTTACCTCTCTCTCTCTCTCGGTCGAGTTGGTAAGGTGCCCCGAATCCATCAATTGACAAGTCGGTGTTCTGATCATTCTCCGTCAGCCAGGTCTCTGTGAAAGCCAGGACACAACAATCCCTGAAGTCCTTCAGAAAGCTGACATTTTCCTGGAGCTCATCCATTTTGTTCCTCAGGGACTGGACGTTCCCGAGGATCATGGAGGGTAGAGGAATACGAGAAGGCCGCTGTTTTCAGAAGCGTTGCCTGACGCCTCCCCGCTTGCCTCGCTTCCTCTTCGTTGCTGCTGTTTTCCCCCCTGGGTCTTTTAGGATAAAATCAGGCAGTTGTGGCTTGATGTCTGTCAGGCACGTTATCCCACAGTTCAGTTGCAGCAGTGTAGTTCTGGTGTACCGTAGCCTTCCATGGCTAACAGCTCCGTTGACAAAGTCGGAGATAATTAATCCATAACAGAGCGCCCAGACGGCAGAAAAGGTTATAATGTCCATTGTGTATATTAAGCGCATACATAAACGTCGCTATAAAAAAACGAGTGGACCCGTAAGAACTTTACCAAAATAAATAAGAAAGAAAAACACAAACACGAGGACTCTAAAACTTCCACTCACTCTCACTGCCGGTCGCAGCGTACACATGCGCCCAAAACTACTTGTACTTTCTACTTGTAATGTTCAACAAGTTGTTTGAAACGAGTGACTATGCCACTAAGGGCTTGCAGTCTGCCACTATATCAGTGTGGCGGGGCTGGTGCACAGGGGAGTCAAAAGTTAGTTACACTTCACATACGAAATTAAGAAATTAGAGAGCAGACTACGCCACCCCGTTACGTGAACGGGGAAATGTCCTAAGACACACAGGTTCGCTACCACAGAGGACAAGAGACGTGGATCTGAATACAAAATACTTTATTTTCGCAACAATAATTATCTTAAATATCTAAAAACACTGTTGACTCAGAGGGCACAGGTTTACACCACTTCGGTGTGCACCAGATAAAAAAAAAAAAAAAAAAAAAAACACTTTCAGGCTGAGGCTTACCAGTAGGGCAGCTAGCTGGGCAGTGAGTATCCTAAGACCACACCACTCACCAAATTCTACTCACACAAACACTCTCACTCTCATACTTGCTAAGTGAAGGAACGCAGGTGCCAACGGCAAAACACTCGGTGAAGGAAACACCACCACCAAAAATGGCAAATACAGCTAGCTTCCCTACACCGGGGGCCTTCAGCTCCTGAAAGAAACAAAAAAACACAATAATATACAGTATTTCACAATTAGCCACAGACACATGTATCACGTTATAGAAGAACAATTCAACCTATACAAGGAAGGTCAAAAACGGCCAATTACTGGTCACAGAAGTTAACCAAGCCGCGTAACCCAACGAGTTTAACGCTACATTACATTGTCATTCAAGCCTGGACACACAGTGGAGCAGCCAACTGCTATAAACAAAAACAGAACAAAACACATTTTGCAAATCAAACAATACAAACGGAAAACTACTGTTTTGACAGAGTAAACAGATGAAATCACAGGAAACAAAATAAAAAAGAACAGTTAACAGACTGCTGGTGGCAATATTACACAGGGTGGGGCTAATGTACATAATTACTGGCACGTCAAACTTTAAGTGACGACTCTGAGACTAGCCGCTCTTCACCTAAGTCACCAGCATTAACATGGAGCTACAAATATAAAAAACAGGAAACGGTCACATCGTAGGTTAAAATGGCAGCAGAACAAACAGTGCAGTCTAACAGCATTGTCTAGGGCGCATTTGCCCCGCAGTCCACAGAGACGAACCGCTCACGAGCGGATTGACGCACCAGTAGTGGATTGCTAGACCCACAAAATATTCAGTGACTCACAGCTTCGTTCACCATAGGCAAACCACAAATGCACAGGTGTTCCATCGGATCACACACCTCAGCTGTAGTAAAAGACAGCCTGCACCCAAATGCAAGGTCGCACTGATCCCAGCCATAACCTGGCTCCCGCAGAGCTGCGCGCACCCACACAGAAGCGATCGTGACGATGACGCCTACCCAGGTGGCCTGAACTCCACCTTAAATAGGCCAGGTACGGCTGCCAATAGGCTGTCACATACATCACTCACGTGACAACCACAAATAATAGGGCGGGGTCAAACCTACCCTGCCACATCTGCCCCTAGCTCTTGCATCGTCGCCGCGACGATGGACCGACTCCCACTACAGCCAGGAAATTACCTAGTGCCGGGGCCTAAAGAGGGCAGGGACAGAATTAGTCACAGGATCCACCGTAGCGACACCGTCACTCAAATAATCTATAGGGAACGATGGATATGCTTCACCGTACTTAAAATCTACAGAGAACAATGGATAGGCATCATCGCGCTCAAATCTACAGAGAAAAATGGATACAGAGAACAATGGATAGGCATCATCGTACTCAAATCTACAGAGAACAATGGATAGGCATCATCGCACTCAAATCTACAGAGAACGTACTTAAAATCTACAGAGAACAATGGATAGGCATCATCGTACTCAAATCTACAGAGAACAATGGATAGGCATCATCGTACTCAAATCTACAGAGAACAATGGATAGGCATCATCGCACTCAAATCTACAGAGAACAATGGATAGGCATCATCGTACTCAAATCTACACAGAACCTCATGCCTGTATAACGAAACTAGTGGTTTCACAGGTAAATGACAGACCGAAAAGAACAGACCCATATTGTCCAATCCCAAATAACCATTATAAGGAATTAAATGCCCATAAGCAGCCGGCAGCTACAACCACTAGCACGACTGAAATCTGTCCAGGCCCCATAGTAAAACAAATTATTTACAAATACAACTCTCAGTAACAATAGATACCATAGAGCCAGTGTCGACCACACCTGGTACTTGAAATCCACTCATCTATATGACAAGATGGGGACGTGACATCACTAAACGGGACATACTTAAAATACCCGAACCAATCACCTCCTAACCGCGCATTGGCTCGACTGGATTTGAAGACAATGCCAATGGGCCAGGCTGCACTACACAAAACGTGCACTGCTGTTCTGCTGCCACTCCTCACCAAAGAAAAGTCAATCCTACAACACTAAAAAACAAATAAGAAAAAAAACACAACAACCTGTATATACACCCACGTCTCTGTCTTAAATGTGGATACCCTGCCGACTACGCCAGAATGTGGCGGGGCTGGTGCACAGGGGGGTCAAAAGTTAGTTACACTTCACGTACGAAATGAAGAAATTGGAGAGCAGACTACGCCACCCCGTTACGTGAACGGGGAAATGTCCTAAGACACACAGGTTCGCTACCACAGAGGACAAGAGACGTGGATCTGAATGCAAAATACTTTATTTTCGCAACAATAATTATCTTAAATATCTAAAAACACTGTTGACTCAGGGGGCACAGGTTTACACCACTTCAGTGTGCACCAGATCAAAAATAAAGAAAAACAAAACAAAAAAACTTTCAGGCTGAGGCTTACCAGTAGGGCAGCTAGCTGGGCAGTGAGTATCCTAAGACCACACCACTCACCAAATTCTACTCACACAAACACTCTCACTCTCATACTTGCTAAGTGAAGGAACGCAGGTGCCAACGGCAAAACACTCTGTGAAGGAAACACCACCACCAAAAAGGGCAAATACAGCTAGCTTCCCTACACCGGGGGCCTTCAGCTCCTGAAAGAAACAAAAAAACACAATAATATACAGTATTTCACAATTAGCCACAGACACATTTACATTTAGTCATTTAGCAGACGCTTTTATCCAAAGCGACTTACAACTGAGGACTAAACCAAGCGAGTCATCGTGAAGAGGCAAAAGCAACGCAAGAAGTGCTCAAAATACAAAGTTCAGACATAGCTCAGAGTAGCATAAGCCAGGCAAGCGAGGATTTAGAGGAAAGGATTTTTTTTTATTTTATTTTTTTTATGTTAAGTGCTCCCGGAAGAGATGAGTTTTCAGTTGTCTTTTGAATGTTGTCAGGGATTCTGCATTCCGGATGAGGGTGGGGAGATCATTCCACCAGCATGGAACCGTGAATGAGAATGTTCTGGAGAGTGATTTTGTGCCCCGCTGTGATGGTACCACGAGCCGTCGCTCATTGACCGATCATAGGCTTCTGGTAGGGATGTAGACTTGTAGTAGTGAGTGGAAGTATGAGGGAGCTGAACCTGTGGTCAATCTGTAAGCAAGCGTCAAAGCCTTGAACTTGATGCGAGCAGCGAGTGGTAGCCAGTGCAGAGAGATGAACAGAGGAGTGACGTGGGCCCTTTTGGGCTCGTTGAAGACCAGACGAGCTGCAGCATTCTGGATCATTTGTAGAGGTTTAGTTCCACATGATGGAAGTCCAGCCAGAAGAGCATTGCAGTAATCAAGCCTAGAAATGACCAGGGCCTGGACGAGAAGTTGTGTTGAATGCTCAGTTAGGAAAGGCCTGATCTTCCTGATGTTGTGCATAGCAAACCTGCATGATCGAGCTGTCTTTGTAATGTGGTCTGTGAAGGTCAGCTGATCATCAAAGATTACTCCGAGATTTCTGACCGACCTTGATGGGGTGATTGAGGATGAATCTAGCTGGATAGTGAGGTCGTGCTGTAGAGACGGATTGGCAGGGAGGACGAGAAGCTCAGTCTTTGCCAGGTTGAGCTCCAGGTGATGTTCCTTCATCCATGCCGAGATGTCCGCCAGACAGCTTGAGATCCGTACAGCTACTGTGGGATCATCTGGTTGAAATGAGAGGTAGAGCTGGGTGTCATCAGCATAGCAATGGTAAGAGAAACCATGTGCCTGTATGATAGGTCCCAGTGATGTGGTGTAAATGGAGAAGAGGAGCGGTCCGAGAACTGAACCCTGAGGAACGCCTGTGGTCAGTTGATGTGCTTTGGATACCTCACCTCTCCATGTGACCTTGAAGGACCTACCTGTGAGATGAGATAGGACTCAAACCAGTTGAGGGAGGTTCCAGTGATGCCCAGTGATGAGAGGGCGGACAAGAGGATCTGATGATTCACAGTGTCGAAGGCAGCAGACAGGTCCAGTAGAATGAGAACTGATGATTTGGAAGCAGCTTTTGCGATCCGCAGGGCTTCCGTGACTGGCAGCAATGCAGTCTCAGTTGAATGTCCTTTCTTGAAGCCAGATTGGTTGACATCCAGCTGGTTGTTCAGAGACAGGAAGGATGATACTTGGTTAAAAGCAACTCGTTCAAGTGTTTTCGCAATGAATGGTAGGAGAGAGACAGGTCTGTAGTTCTCTAGAAGTGATGTGTTTAATGTTGATTTTTTAAGCAGAGGGGTTACCCGAGCCTGCTTAAATGCTGTAGGGAAAATGCCAGTGTGGAGGGATGAGTTGATAATGTGTGTGAGAGCTGGTAGAAGTGTGGGAGAGATGGCTTGTAGAAGGTGTGAGGGGATGGGGTCTAGAGGGCAGGTGGTAGGATGACTGGAGAGGAGAAGTTTAGATACTTCTTCCTCGGTTAGTGGAGTGAAGGAGGAGAGAAGGTTATTGGCTGTGGGAGAGGTTAGTCTGGGTTCCTGTGCTGAGAACTGAGAACTGACTGCTGATAGTGGTAGTTTTGTTAGTGAAGAAGTTAGCAACATCATCAGCAGTTAAAGAGGAGGTGGGTGGTGGTGGAGGTGGACAGAGGAGAGAATTGAATGTCTTGAACAGAGAACGTGTGTTAGAGGCGCTGTTGATCTTGTTGTGGAAATATGAAGATTTTGCGGCGTGAACATCAACAGAGAAGGCAGAGAGCAGAGATTGATACCTACTGAGGTCAGATGTGTCTTTTGATTTGCGCCATTTCCTCTCCGCTGCCCTGAGCTTGGTCCGGTGTTCACGAAGAACCTCAGATAACCAGGGGTTAGAGGGAGTGGTGCGTGCTGGCCTAGAGGAGAGAGGGCAGATATTGTCTAAAGAAGAGGTTAGGATGGAGCATAAAGTATCCGTTGCAGTATTCACATCCAGAGATGAGAAATGTGAGGGTGAGGGAAGAGAAGATGACACAGCAGAGGAAAGATGGGATGGAGAAAGTGAGCGCAGGTTTCGTCTGAAAGTAAATGGTGGGGAGGTTGGTGGAGCATGGGTAGTGAGTTGTAGATTGAAAGTAATGAGGAAATGATCTGAAACTTGGAGAGGTTTCACCAAAATGTTGTCTGTGATACAGTTGCGTGTGTAAACCAGGTCCAGTTGGTTGCCTGACTTGTGAGTACCGGTGGTGATGAGCCGTTTGAGATCGAAAGAGGCTAGGAGAGAGATGAAGTCTGTTGCATACGGCTTCGCTAGGTGAATGTTGAAATCGCCAAAGACTACAAGTGGGATGCCATCCTGAGGGAAAGAGGACAGCAACACATCCAGCTCTTCTACAAAGCTTCCCAGTTGACCTGGGGGGCGATAAATAACTACAATATGGATCTTCATGGGAGTTGTAAGTGTAATAGCATGATATTCAAATGAGTTGTTATTGCATAGAGAAGAGAGAGGTGAATATTTCCAATTGTTAGAAATGAGAAGACCAGTGCCCCCACCCCTCCCCGACTGGCGAGGTGTGTGAGAGAAAGAGAAGTTGTTAGAGAGAGCAGCAGGGGTTGCTGAGTCTTCTGGACGGATCCAGGTCTCAGTCAAGCCCAAGATATTAAGAGTAGAATGAGATGCAAAGGCTGGAATGAAGTCAGCTTTATTGACTGCTGATTGACAATTCCATAGACCCATAGAAAGAGTGAGAGGTGAGTGTGAGGATGAGAGAAAAGGGCGCAGATAAGCAGTATTGCGCTGCCTTCTGTGCGTGGTGAGAGAGCGTTGTCGAGAGACAACAGGAATGTGTTGAAAGCACATAATGATAATGGGAAATAAGATAAAGTATCTTCTACACCCTTCCCTTTCCTACCTCTAAGTGCCTTGCAGGTGTCCTTGCTCGGTGGAGTCGCGCAGGTAGAGTCGCAGGTCTTTACCCGAGTCGGTCTTCACACAAGGAGGCTGAACACGAGAGCTGAATGCTTCCGCTGACGCTTCCGCGACAGCGCGCACACTACATAGAAATAATGCTATCAATCGTCTGAGTGAGGACAGCTGTGGTAGTCCTTGCAATTAGCACAGCGAAAGCAAATATCCCGACAATGGCCAAATCGAAACTAGCTGTTATGAACAGCAATACTTAAGTGCTACAATAACAAACAGACTACAACCCTTAAGACGGCAGATATTCAAAATAGGAACGCGACTAATTAAAATAAAGATATTTAGTGAAGATAAAAATTACAAAGAAGCAAAGAATCGAAAATAGCCCTACTTACTTGACAAATGGTAAACAGAGCAACAGGAGAACTGGATATTAAGAAAAAACAACTTACGCGCTCTTGACGTTCTCGCCGAGTGACTGCTTGTCCTGGCTTTCACCTGAATTTACTTCTAATTTATATCTGCTTTAACAGCCCTTGCAATTAGCACAGCGAAAGCAAATATCCCGACAATGGCCCAAATCGAAACTAGCTGTTATGAACAGCAATACTTAAGTGCTACAATAACAAACAGACTACAACCCTTAAGACGGCAGATATTCAAAATAGGAACGCGACTAATTAAAATAAAGATATTTAGTGAAGATAAAAATTACAAAGAAGCAAAGAATCGAAAATAGCCCTACTTACTTGACAAATGGTAAACAGAGCAACAGGAGATTTGGATATTAAGAAAAAACAACTTACGCGCTCTTGACGTTCTCGCCGAGTGACTGCTTGTCCTGGCTTTCACCTGAATTTACTTCTAATTTATATCTGCTTTAACAGCCCTTGCAATTAGCACAGCGAAAGCAAATATCCCGACAATGGCCCAAATCGAAACTAGCTGTTATGAACAGCAATACTTAAGTGCTACAATAACAAACAGACTACAACCCTTAAGACGGCAGATATTCAAAATAGGAACGCGACTAATTAAAATAAAGATATTTAGTGAAGATAAAAATTACAAAGAAGCAAAGAATCGAAAATAGCCCTACTTACTTGACAAATGGTAAACAGAGCAACAGGAGACACATGTATCACGTTATAAAAGAACAATTCAACCTATACAAGGAAGGTCAAAAACGGCCAATTACTGACCACAGAAGTTAACCAAGCGGTGTAACCCAACGAGTTTAACGCTACATTACATTGTCATTCAAGCCTGGACACACCGTGGAGCAGCCAACTGCTATAAACAAAAACAGAACAAAACACATTTTGCAAATCAAACGAAAAACTACTGTTTTGACAGAGTAAACAGATGAAATCACAGGAAACAAAATAAAAAAGAACAGTTAACAGACTGCTGGTGGCAATATTCCACAGGGTGGGGCTAATGTACATAATTTCTGGCACGTCAAACTTTAAGTGACGACTCTGAGACTAGCCGCTCTTCACCTAAGCCACCAGCATTAACATGGAGCTACAAATATAAAAAACAGGAAACGGTCACATCGTAGGTTAAAATGGCAGCAGAACAAACAGTGCAGTCTAACAGCATTGTCTAGGGCGCATTTGCCCCGCAGTCCACAGAGACGAACCGCTCACGAGCGGATTGACGCACCAGTAGTGGATCGCTAGACCCACAAAATATTCAGTGACTCACAGCTTCGTTCACCATAGGCAAACCACAAATGCACAGGTGTTCCATCGGATCACACACCTCAGCTGTACTAAAAGACAGCCTGCACCCAAATGCAAGGTCGCACTGATCCCAGCCATAACCTGGCTCCCGCAGAGCTGCGCACGCACCCACACAGAAGCGATCGTGACAATGACGCATACCCAGGTGGCCTGAACTCCACCTTAAATAGGCCAGGTACGGCTGCCAATAGGCTGTCACATACATCACTCACGTGACAACCACAAATAATAGGGCGGGGTCAAACCCACCCTGCCACATCAGTTACAGATTGCATTGATCTAATCGAAGGGCTTAAGGAGAGCTACACTACATCCAGGAATGAAGAAAATGACCTTGATAAAGTTATGGCACTGACAGATGATTTGATGAAAAGGCATAACATTGTGAATTTGGACTACAACTGGGGCGCAAAAGAGGAAGTTGACAGCTAATTTGGGCGATACATCTACCGTGGGCAAATAATCACCTGCCAAGGACAACTCTGACCTGAAACAATTGTGGAATGATATACTAGACAGGCAGATCATGGAACTGAACACCCGTTTTAAGGCTGACACGTACGGATTAATGAGAGCAGCCGCTGCTTGCTAGCCTCAGTCAAACACCTTTGGCATAAAGACTTTGTTACAGCCTGCCGGTCCACACTTTAACATCACTGTTGATGATTCTGAACATGAGATGTTTGTTCAGCAGCTGGAAAGAAAAGTATCAAATAGCAGGACATTTCCATCACTTGTGGAGGTGCTCGATGCATGCCCATGCGATATCTTTCCAAGAAGGAACCATCTCCTACAAGTCCTCATCACCCTACCCATAACAAGCTGTACTGTCGAATGATTGTTTACTACTGTAAATCGGATAAAAACTAGTATCAGAGCAACAATGATGATGACACGTAGACTTAACTCTTTGTCCCTGCTCTCATTTGAAAGAGAATTGACTGAATCGTTGGACTATAATGAAATCATTTTAGTGTTCAACTCTAAGCCCCGTCGTCTCCTGTTATAGGCTAGTCATCAAGTCAGCCAATCTACGTTTTCCTACTATGTAGTTGCCTAGTCACTGTTGTTTATTTCATGTGGTTTATGTGGCTGCTGAGCCAGACTATATCCAAGCATTGTTTTTACACACTGTCCACTACTGTCCTGCTGATTTGATGGTGGTGTTGTTTTGTATCTGTCAGATGTGTGTGTGTGTGTGTGCGTGTAGTGTGGTCGCGCACAGTGCAAATGCTGTTCTTATCGTTATGTTCTTAGCACTGCTTATGATGACACACAGGCTTGTGCTCTGATTAAACGGTGGTGTATTCAAGCAGGTGTAGTTGTGTTGGCCTATTTTGAAAACAGATGCATTTTAGGCTAGGCCCACCTGATTTTCTCTGAGCCCACCTACATTGTAATTCCTGGCTACATCAGTGTGCAGGCCAGTCAAGTTCCTCCACAGCAAACTCTCTCATCCATGTCTTTATGGACCTTGCTTTGTGCACTTTTACGCAGTCATGTTGGAACCAGAAGGGGCCATCCCCAAACGGTTCCCACAAAGTTGGGAGCATGAAATTGTCCAAAATGTCTTGGTATGCTGAAGCAGTAAGAGTTGCATTCAATGGAACTAAGGGGCCAAGCCCAACCCCTGAAAAACAACCCCACACCATAATCCCCCCTCCACCAAACTTTATAGTTGGCACAATGCAGTCAGGCAAGTACAGTTCTCCTGGCAACCACCAAACTCAAGACTCTTCCATCGAATTGCCAGACAGGGAAGCGTAAAAAGTCACTCCAGAGAACACATCTCCACTGCTCTAGAGTCAAGTGGCGGCATGCTTTATACCACTGCATCCAACGCTTTGGATTGCTCTTGGTGATGTAAGGCTTGGATGCAGCTGCTCGGCCATGGAAACCCATTCCATGAAGCTCTCTACGCACTGTTCTTGAGCTAATCTGAAAGCAACACAAAGTTTGGAGGTCTGTAGCTATTGACTCTGCAGAAAGTTGGCAACTTCTGCACACTGTGAGCCTCAGTATGCGCTGACCCGCTCTGTGATTTTACGTGGCCTACCACTTCATGGCTGAGTTTCTGTTGTTCCCAATTGCTTCCACTTTGTAATAATACTACTTACAGTTGACTGTGGAATATTTAGTAGTGAGGATATTTCAAGAGTGGACTTATTGCACAGGTGGCAACCTATCACGGTACCACGCTTTAATTCACCGAGCTCCTGAGAGCGACCCATTCTTTCACAAATGTTTGTAGAAGTGTCTGCATGCTTAGATGCTTGTTTTATACAACTGTGGCCATGGAAGTGATTGGAACAACTGAATTTAATGATTTGGAGCGGAGTCCCAATACTTTTGGCAATATAGTGTAGCTGTATTTTCTGTTTTCTTCTTACCTCTCCGGCACTACTGTCCTCCGCTGCAGCAGCCAAATTTAAACCCTTTAAATTGAGTTAGGTTAATTTTACGAATTTTGGCAGGGTTGGACTTAAGAGCCTTTTTTTGCTTTCTCAAAATTTTTCTGCACCACCTTTTCCTTTTTACGCTCCATTATCTAGCTTTTACTGACAACTCTACCGGCGCATCCAAATAAGCGAACTAGGCAATTGCCTAGAGCGGCACTTTTGTAAGGGCAGCAAAATGTGTGCCAACCGGGAATGAACAATTCACAAAATAGGCTATATGATTTGCTGAGCTGCCGCTGCCCCGCCCCGCCCCCTGTTCGGATCATTTTACGGACTCTCTTGTTCGATCTCGTTCATCAAAATGAAAAATCTTTATTTGAGTCATTTCCTTAATTTAAGTGGCTTTAAATATTATACCTTTAAACAGCGAAATTCCTCGATCACATCCACCTACGCTATGTTGATCATATTCTGAATTAAGAAATCATTATAATGCAGTAAAAAATAATTTACAGGGAACATAATTACTTTACCTTCCGTGTCTTTCGTTCATTTGTCACGTGACATACGCAATGAATGGATCGTTCATGCAGCACGCAGGATGTCTAAACGCCGAAAATTATCTGGTTGCGAATCTAAAAAGAGGAGACTTTTGAAGGAGAAAGCACACCAACAACAGAGGGGTTCGTTGTTAAAATATATTGATCCAGGGAGTATTTGCAAGGATGACACGCCTTCAAGTCCACCACAGAACCAAGAGACCGCTAGCACAGCTAACGTTACCGGAATTTCTACAGAAGAAGAAACAGCAGGAGCTAGCAGCATCCTGAGAGCACATGCTAACATTAGCCTGCCTACAAATCTACCGTCAAGTCCACCATCACCAGGTCGGGAGATTGCTTACTCAGCCAGTGACATTGCTCCACAAGAAACAGAAAATATCAGGAGTATCATCGGACCTCAGACAGCTGAACAAATAAAGTGTACACAGTGAGGAAGATACTTTTAATGATCCCAGTAATTGGCCAACAACAGTAACCCAAGGACTTAGAGACATTTTAATTGAGAGAGGACCATATCAATGAAAGGAATTGATTTTCCCAGAGACAGTGCACACAGAAAGTTTTCTGTGTCATTATAGACGGACATTGACAAATGGAGAAAGGCTGGAAAGGCCCTGGCTAGTTTATTCAGTATTCAAGTTTTGCTTCTGCTGTAAACTTTTTTGTGGAAGCGAGAGAAAATCAGCTCTTGGAAGAGATGGTGTTAAAGACTGGAAGAATTTGTCAAGCATACTTAGCAACCATGAAAAATCAACTTAACATATTGAAAGTTTTCATAAAGGGATAGAGTTGGACACAAATTGGTCTCGCAAAACACCATAGATGCACAGAATCAGCGGAAACTTGCTGCCGAGGCAATACACTGGCAAAATGCGTTGCAGCGGTTGATTAGTCTCATCAGAGTAATGGCTATGCAAAACCTGCCATTCTGTGGTAGCACAGATAGATTATTTGAGCATAACAATGGCACTTTCCTGAAACTAGTGGAGATGATAGGTCTTTTTGACAGCGTTATGGCTGAACACATTAGGAGAGTGAGTTTAGTGGAGCAGCTCGACCCGCGACACATGACACATGCTGCCTGAACCCGTTTGTTTTGCAAATAGCTTAGTCTCATTTCAGGCAGGATCACGGTCCTCTTGAAGCCAGCACACACAAGTTTGTTTACAATTGAGTTATTTCATTCATCACTTCTGAATCAAAAAAAAAAAAAAAAAAAAAAAAAGTTCTACTGTATCCCTAACCCTAGGCAATACAGGTATACAGCATATAGGCAGGTTGTAATGGCCTCGTTTGGATGAGGATTAGCTTAATTACATTTTTCAGTTTTTTAACAGTTTAGTGGTATGTTTGTTTTGTTGTGAGCTTACATCCTCAAACCCCTCAATGAAATAAATAACTGAATATAAAAAACAGTAGACAGAAGGCATGTCTCCAGGGTCATAGTCGTCTGTAGTGAAGTGTTCGCTGCATATGACGGCCAGTGCCGTCACAGGTGGGGTGCGAGGCCCTGTGCGAACTTGAAATGCGAGGCCCCTCTCAGGCTCTGAACGTTAGAATAATTGGCTGCGCAGCCTACTTGTTAGCCTTGTCCGCTTAAATGAATTATAAATAAACATAAAAACTAATAGGCTATTTGCAGTATATTAAAGGTTGGGTAGGTCGTTTTTGGTCTAAAAAACTTTTTCCCAAATTTGTTTAAACTTTCTATATATATCAATGCATAATTAAAATGTAAGTACTCTGATAAAAAGAGTATAAAAATCGAGTGACTCTAGACCGTTTAATCTGCACTAAACACAGCTCATTATTTCCTTCCGGGACGAAACAAAGGATTGGCTTAGGCGACTGTCACTCTCTCGCAACCATGGCAACACCCCCGCTGCTACATGCGCTGCCCACATGCGCGCACTCGTTTGACTCGAGGAGGGTAAGAGACTAGTAAGAGACACAATTACATGCAAAACACGCCGTATATGTTATGAATCTTACACAAAATTCACCTTCATCACAGTGTAACTGATTGTAATGGGAAAACGTGTATCAATGCAACCTGTTTTTAGCTTTGCTTTATGTTACTAGCTCGTTAACGAATCAAACTCAATATATTTTAAACTTTAACAGTATCGATATGCTAGCTTGATAGTGAGTATTAACAGCCATGTTAGTTGTTTATATTCATAATGATAAAGTTAGGTATTTTATTACATGTGAGTCTGACATGATGTCACTACATGCACTGCTCCTCTCCGCTCGGCGCTAGTAAGCGCGTCCTCCAGCTGTGAGCTGTCGGCATCGCACGTTCATGTGTTTTGGGGGCGTGGTTTTGGAAGGAGCCCAGAATGGAGGGGGTGGAAGTGAATGGAGATAAGTAGCTGTGTTTATTACAGCCCTGAGAGGACTACAGACACTCGATTTTTATACTCTCTTTTCCAGAGTACTTACATTTTAATTATGCATTGTTATATATAGAAAGTTTAAACAAATTTGGCAAAAAGTTTTTAAAAAAAATTCTACCTACAATACCTTTAAATCGTTTTTGACCTAATTATTTGGTACTGAAATTACACACTCTGACGGCGTTGCATCACCTGCACCTGCGCAATAAAGCCTATGATTTCCGAAAATAGTACTATGTCAACTAGTGATATCAGCACAAGAACTGTTGAGGAATATGCAACATAATTTAGACAATAGTTTTTGTCATAATGTTATAATAACTGACAGACACTATCATTCCAGCCGCTCTGTGCATGTCCTCGCACAGAGCGAGGCTGAAGCTCAGCTTCGCGGCTGAGACACGAATATATTTTTCAACTGTTTAAAGGTATTACTTTGAAATCTGTTGAATAGAGTGTAAATTTAGTTCGTGGGTAGATTAAATAATGATAAGCGGATAATCACCCGTATGGAGATCATTAACTTAATTTTTTTTTACTGGCTCAAAACAAATACAGCACAATTACGCAATACCGTCGTTGCGTGCAGGTGCGCCTGCAGTTATAAACATGATTATTACTAATTGGCATATTTCAATGCCAATTCTTATATGTTCATTCATATAGCCTACTCAAAACAGACGGGGGAACCCAACGCAGACAAGTTAGCTCACCGTTTTTAGGTGATATGCCATGTTTGTAGTCGAGCTGTGATATGCAAGCTGTTGCTTGCAAACTTTGCATTAGACTTTTTTCCGTTATCTATTTTCGTAAAATGCTGCCACAGTCGATGTCTTTGACATGGTAAATGAGGACTGATAGTAAATTAAACACTCGCAATTAAATTAATATTCAGCAAACCTCCATACCAATGCCTTCTAGTACTTTCTTCAATCTGTCTCCAGTGGGTTGGGCTACTCCAAAAAAGTGAAAACAAGGGGGGTGTTCTGAAGACAGGCTGTTACCTGTGAAACAGGGGTGCTCTGAAAACACCCAATTAGCAATTAGTGCTTTCCACCTGATGAAATTAACACGTCAAAAAATTTTAAAAAATCCAGAACGTATCGACCAATAAATCGACTGGGAGATTACAGCCCTATGAAATACCCCCTTAATTTGTTGGGGGGAGAAAAAAAAACCCCAGCAGGATTGCGAGGCCCTCTAGTGGCGCGAGGCCCTGTGCGGTTGCACAGTTCGCACAGCCCTTGCGACGGCTCTGATGACGGCTGACTTAGCCACAGATGCAACAGTAAAATCTGCCCGCTTCGTAGCCACAAACCTCACCCAGGCACTAATCAGCCATTTGTCCTTGGGGAACTTGTGGAGCCTCTCCCCCGTTTTCGATGTATTCGTACATCCCGCACAAACACAATAAATAGTTCACCATTTTTGCTAGCTGTGATGGCTAAGGCCACATTTGAATGAATATTTCATTTGAATTGGTTCTAGTTTAATGTTATTTTTTGTATGCGGAAATTGATATTTCGTTTGGTCTAATGAATTAATGGGGTTTTTGGTCTATTAAATTTTATTTAGGTCCGATAAAAAAAGTTTTTTTCCAGCTTTGTACAAAGTTTGCTTCGTACATTTAGTTTAACTGTATAGTTAAAGAGGGCGAGCTTTACCATTCAATTGAACTGTGTCCATGTTTAAGACACTTACATTGTTCTTGCTCCGTCCATGCAATAATTGCGTCCATGTTATGAGCCGAGTTTTTGATTTACTTTAAATGCTCAGTGCTCTGGTATTATCAATGGGACGACCTATTTAAGGAGTTGCCATAATTAAAATGTAAAATCATATATGTGCATAGCTCACTTACATTCACTAAAATATTGAAACGTTAGCGATACTCAAAACCATAGACAGTAAACACGAGCGCCAGTGATTGAATGTCAATCTTTGAATGTTTGAAGTTCCCGCCCCCAGCCGAACTGGACAATTTGATTGGTTTTGCACCCGAGTCAGAAATGTCAGTTATTGGCCGAAGTGCTTCAGATCTGTCAGTTATTGGCTGAAGCGCTTCAGATCTGTCAGTTATTGGCTGAAGCGCTTCAGATCTGTCAGTTATTGGCTGAAGCGCTTCAGATCTGTCAGTTATTGGCCGAAGCGCTTCAGATCTGTCAGTTATTGGCCGAAGCGCTTCAGATCTGTCAGTTATTGGCCGAAGCGCTTCAGATCTGTCAGTTATTGGCCGAAGCGCTTCAGATCTATCAGTTATTGGCCGAAGCGCTTCAGATCTGTCAGTTATTGGCCGAAGCGCTTCAGATCTATCAGTTATTGGCCGAAGCGCTTCAGATCTATCAGTTATTGGCCGAAGCGCTTCAGATCTGTCAGTTATTGGCTGAAGCGCTTCAGATCTGTCAGTTATTGGCCGAAGCGCTTCAGATCTGTCAGTTATTGGCCGAAGCGCTTCAGATCTGTCAGTTATTGGCCGAAGCGCTTCAGATCTGTCAGTTATTGGCTGAAGCGCTTCAGATCTATCAGTTATTGGCCGAAGCGCTTCAGATCTGTCAGTTATTGGCCGAAGCGCTTCAGATCTATCAGTTATTGGCCGAAGCGCTTCAGATCTATCAGTTATTGGCCGAAGCGCTTCAGATCTGTCAGTTATTGGCCGAAGCGCTTCAGATCTATCAGTTATTGGCTGAAGCGCTTCAGATCTGTCAGTTATTGGCCGAAGCGCTTCAGATCTGTCAGTTATTGGCCGAAGCGCTTCAGATCGGTCAGTTATTGGCCGAAGCGCTTCAGATCTGTCAGTTATTGGCCGAAGCGCTTCAGATCTGTCTGTTATTGGCCGAAGCGCTTCAGATCGGTCAGTTATTGGCCGAAGCGCTTCAGATCGGTCAGTTATTGGCCGAAGCGCTTCAGATCTGTCAGTTATTGGCCGAAGCGCTTCAGATCTGTCAGTTATTGGCCGAAGCGCTTCAGATCTGTCAGTTATTGGCCGAAGCGCTTCAGATCTGTCAGTTATTGGCCGAAGCGCTTCAGATCTGTCAGTTATTGGCCGAAGCGCTTCAGATCTGTCTGTTATTGGCCGAAGCGCTTCAGATCTGTCAGTTATTGGCCGAAGCGCTTCAGATCGGTCAGTTATTGGCCGAAGCGCTTTAGATCTGTCAGTTATTGGCCGAAGCGCTTCAGATCTGTCTGTTATTGGCCGAAGCGCTTCAGATCGGTCAGTTATTGGCCGAAGCGCTTCAGATCTGTCAGTTATTGGCCGAAGCGCTTCAGATCTGTCAGTTATTGGCCGAAGCGCTTCAGATCTGTCAGTTATTGGCCGAAGCGCTTCAGATCTGTCAGTTATTGGCCGAAGCGCTTCAGATCTGTCAGTTATTGGCCGAAGCGCTTCAGATCTATCAGTTATTGGCCGAAGCGCTTCAGATCTGTCAGTTATTGGCCGAAGCGCTTCAGATCTATCAGTTATTGGCTGAAGCGCTTCAGATCTATCAGTTATTGGCCGAAGCGCTTCAGATCTGTCAGTTATTGGCCGAAGCGCTTCAGATCTATCAGTTATTGGCTGAAGCGCTTCAGATCTGTCAGTTATTGGCCGAAGCGCTTCAGATCTGTCAGTTATTGGCCGAAGCGCTTCAGATCGGTCAGTTATTGGCCGAAGCGCTTCAGATCTGTCAGTTATTGGCCGAAGCGCTTCAGATCTGTCTGTTATTGGCCGAAGCGCTTCAGATCGGTCAGTTATTGGCCGAAGCGCTTCAGATCGGTCAGTTATTGGCCGAAGCGCTTCAGATCTGTCAGTTATTGGCCGAAGCGCTTCAGATCTGTCAGTTATTGGCCGAAGCGCTTCAGATCTGTCAGTTATTGGCCGAAGCGCTTCAGATCTGTCAGTTATTGGCCGAAGCGCTTCAGATCTGTCAGTTATTGGCCGAAGCGCTTCAGATCTGTCTGTTATTGGCCGAAGCGCTTCAGATCTGTCAGTTATTGGCCGAAGCGCTTCAGATCGGTCAGTTATTGGCCGAAGCGCTTTAGATCTGTCAGTTATTGGCCGAAGCGCTTCAGATCTGTCAGTTATTGGCCGAAGCGCAGGGCTCCACCGCAGTAGTTTGAAAAGTGTCTGTCAAATGTCAGCTTGTCCGGTTGCTCCATCCGCACCTTTGTCGAAGTACTTTGAACTTTTGGTGAAAAATAAATGTAACGAAGTTGAATACAATATTTTTATTCTACTCAAGTAAAAAAAAAATTCATAAAATCTACTCAAGTAGTGTAACGAAAGTATTTGTAATTAGTTACTTTCCACCTCTGGGCATATATAAATAAAATTGGTTTAGAGACACTTGTTTCCAAGGCCATTGGGATTAATGGATCAGGCACACAGGACAACAGTGGTAACTGCCACAATTATACTGTGCAATTCCTTCTGTATTGGGTTATCAAAACCCATCAGAGCACTAGGAAAGTTGGAAATAGGAAGTCTCGTGAGAAGCAAGAACGAGCGAGAAACACAAACTGCTTTACGGCAATTGTAAATAATCCTATGATACTGTGTATGATGTATTACCCACTCAGTAGACATAGCTCCACACGATAAAGTTTGCCGGCTCCGATAATAACAAATGCACATAAAAAGCAGGAGGAGGGTGCCGCAAGTGATGCAATGTTTCAGCCACCTGTCATATAGACACAGCCACGGGGTTAAGATGTTTTATTGACTGTGGAACTTCTCAACTGCGCCAGTTTATTAGGAAATACAATTCTCTTGAAGACACTGAGAACTCGTCCTCCACAAGCGTCTGACACCGGCCCTGATGTGTGGTGACGCTAGCTCATGAATCCGTCATCATGTCGGCCCCCTCTCCACCGGTGGCGTCACTCAGGCTCAGCTCCTCCAACATCTCGGCCAGAGAGATCCTGGGAGCGCCGTCATCCTCCGTGTCGCTTTCCACAGGGATCTTTGAAGCATCTGTACAGGGAACATGCCTGATATGAGTACAGTGAGAACATTACTTCAGGAGACGTAGGGTTAGGGCTGACGGGTCTCATCACCTCTGAAGATGTTGACGTTCTTCCTCAGGACCTCATCTTCCTCCAGGTCCTCCAGGAATTCATTGTATTGTCTGTGAGAAACAATCATCATCAGACAGGAAACAAAAGAATAATGGTTGATTTCCATTCTGAATCAAACGTGACGTTTAGAGTATATTTGGAGTTGTGTTGTAGCTCAGATGTATTTCTATACACTTGATCATTTCAACACCACAGGAAAAACTAATTTGCTACTGAACAGACTCCTTTATTTTACTGAATTATATATAAGGTTTAATTAAAATATAACTAGAGAATTTTATTCAATACTTTAAGGCTACATGCCAGTAAATAATTAAGTAAACTAAATGAATTAAATGAAAAACAAAGCAACAGAAGAGAGAGCGCTTCCCGTTTGTCAGCATCTTAAAGTTACTGAAGTTATCAAGACAAGTGATTTTCTCTATTTCCTGTCAATACTGCAGATTCATTTTTAGGCAACACTTTATCATAAGGTAATATAGGTGAATGCATGATCTAACAGTGAACACTCTTAAGCTGACGTGTGGTCGTGTAAATGTGTTAAGGAGCGTGGCGTCTCTGACCTCTCGTCGTCGGTGTCGGCCTCGTCTCTCTCGCGCTCCAGCTCCCTCAGTCGCCACACTCGGTTCCTCGCTCTCCTCATGCGGTCGTAGCTCTTCTTTATCAGCACCTGAACACCACAGCACATGGTCACGCTCACGGGTAATGCACACAGCGGAGCGCTAGCAACGTCACGCTCAGGGAACACAAGAGCTCATGTACATCTTCAATGCAATGCAACTCACTTTGGGTAAAGCATGATAGAGTGACTGAAAACATACGTCATGGTCAGATTTCAAGTGGGTTTTTTTAATATTTTACAGCACATAGTGGAGGTTTCCCTTCTGCTCACAAAAATAAAGTAAAAACAGTTAAATATTACTCCAGTGTAAATCAGCTGTTTTCTGTGTGAGTATATAGTAAAGTGTAATTTATTCCTGTGATCAAAGCTGAATTAGCATCATTACTCCAGTCTTCAGTGTCAGATGATCCTTCAGAAATCACTCTGATAATAATTATGAATGTTTCTTGATCATCAAATCATCATATTAGTGTTGAAAACAGTTGTGCTGCTTCTTACTTCTGTGGAAACCGTCATTTACTTAATTTTTCAGGATCTTTTATGAACAGAACGTTCAATAGAACAGCATTTGTTTGAAATTGAATCTTTTGTACTAACATTATAAATGTTAAGAGTTTGGTTCCAAAACGCAATAGATCCATTTAGATTAATTTGAGTAAAAATGTGTTTTCTTTACCAAGAAAGTGGAAAGATGAAAACAACTATTTTCTGTTTCAAACTTTCACATAGCATTTGTAGGTCATAACAAAAAAATTAAAATCCAGGTTTTGATATTCAAAGATTTATTATAAAAACGGATAATTTTTTCCCCCCAAAATGCAATACATCCATTTAAAAAAAAAAAAAAAAAAAAAAAAAATGCAATTAATCCATTGAATCAATATAAAAGTTTTTTTTTTTCATATTGAAACTGTTGAAAATACACAACAACGTAAGTTTATTAGTATAATATTTTTATTAAGAACTGTAAAGAAGATTGAAAACATTTGTCCTCCTCCCGAGTGCCTCATCTTCTTAATCTCCTCACGTAAATGATTCGATTTCGATGCCTTACGTTTCTTACCCACCGCAGAAACAACCACAGGTTCATCAATGCCGGCAAAATTATTCATTTTTTTGTTTGTTTGTTGATCGAAAAGTACAAAATAGTTAAGAAGAACTAGGAAGCCGGGTGTATTTAAGGCGCTGCCGTTACTGTTTACAGTGCGTGGAATGGTGCGTTGTGATTGGTTGAGAGCGGATATATCGCATTCTGCAGAGAAGGGAGACTGGCGTTTGTCGCGGTTTGGAAAGAAAGGGAGAAAACATGACAGAATAACACGGCGGATATCGCATTTTACTTAAAATTAAAAATTGACTTTTCAATACCAACCAGATACAATACTGATTTTTGCAGTAACTAATTTTTTTTTTTAAATGGCGTTTATCGCGTTTTGGAACCAAACTCTTCATGTCTTTACTGTCACTTTTGATACATTTAATGCATCCTTGATGAATAAAAGTATTAATTTCTTTCTTTTCACATTCTGAGTAGAGTTGTGATGACTCTTACCACATCAGGAACATGGTGAGGGTTCATTTTGTTGAGGAACTCATCGTTGATATTGGCATTGGCAAAATCAAAGCTGAGGTATAAGAGCAAAAGCGTGTTACAGTCCATGTGTCGGCTGTTTTGTGTCTGAAATCAGTGAGGCGCACATGTGAACGCACCCCAGTGCCAGGTCTCCGATGTTCAGCAGGTGACCCAGGAAAGTCCTGCAGTGGTACTGACGACCCGAGTCCATCTCTGACGTCTTCTGGACCCAGACCTCAGCCAGCGTGTGCTGCAAACACACACACACCACTGCATCTTCATGCATTTTTTATTCTATTTACTAACCAAGTCCCTAAATCTTAGTCGTTTTTATATGTGAAATACTCTGTTCACTTCAGTAAGACAACATGCTATAAGCTGAATGGACAGCAGCTTCTTAACACAGGTGTGTGTAGGAGCTTTAACTCCTCAATCGCACCTTATTGGAGGTGAGGCCGGCGCCAGCTCCGAGCCGCTGGTCTCTGATGATGTCGATGTCCATGATGAGGAACTCCTCTAGCTGACGAGGGCTACACAGGCTGTTGAACGGGTGCCGCCAGTACGTGCCTCCGTCCACCTCAGCGACTGGAAACACACATTACACACACATAAATACAGCGCATGTTACTCCAGCCTCAACAGAACTGGCCATAATGCTTAACCACATAGCCATATTTCTGTCATGATCATAACTTAAACTGTGTTTGTTTAGGGGCGGCAGTGGCTCAGTGGTTCATGTGGGTTGTCTACAAACCGGAAGGTTGGTGGTTCAATCACCGGTTCCACCTGACCAAGTGTCGAGGTGTCCTTGAGCAAGACACCTAACCCCGGCTGCTCCCGACGAGCTGGATGGCGCCTTGCATGGCTGCCGTCGCCCGTCGGTGTATGAATGAGTGAGTGAATGGGTGAATGTGAGGCAAATGTAAAGCGCTTTGGTGGCCATTGGGTCTGTGAAAGCGCTATATAAATGCAGTCCATTTACCATTTAACGCATTTGGTCTAGATTAGATGCAAAGCGAGCTCACACACACTTGAATATGTGTGTTTTTAGGCACTCTCCATAGGCGTAATGTTTTTTATACAGTACAAACTGTATATTCTCTCTCTTACACTAACCCTACCCATCACAAAAAAAATAAAAAATTCATATTCATTAATGCATCCTTGCTAAAATAAAGCTTATCTTTTCAAAAGAAGAACATTTTATTGACCCCAAACTGTTGACCGATACTGTACGGATGCATCACTGCTGCATAAATATGGACACATTCATATTTTTAACATAAATACTATAATGGGTCAAACAGAAATGCTCCCATTTAAAGTATAATTTATTAACTTTACAGATTTATCAAGTTCAAATATTTTTTCCCATATAATTCATTTTCAAATTATTTGTTTCCAAATGAGTATAGATGACGTAAAAATAAATATTAATTTAATTTCAGAAATTTTTAGGAATGCGATTTATTATCTTTCAGAAAAAAAAAATCTGCTTTATATCGGCCATTCTGTTTTCTAAGATATTGGCATTGGCTATCAAATTTTTTTTTTTAAATCAAAATCAGTCGACCGCTAGTCTTGTGAATGGAACGAGTATTTTCTAACACTAAGCATTGCTTATGTGCTCAATCCTGGTGAAGTAATGAACAGGCCAGAAGACTGGAGTGACACGCAATACGATCAACAGCGGATTCATTTACATCCGCATTTACTGTACAATGAGCATTTTAATGAGACCAAATGTATTAATATTGGCAACTATAATTGGTATGTATTTGGCTTATTTGTAAAGTACAATAACACTATTATTAGTAGCATCTGTCCTCACAGAAGCCCGGCTGGGTGAACGCATCATAAGAGGAGGAATGGTGTGGTGGTGTAGTGGGGCTGTAGTGGTGGTGGTGTAGTGGGGCTGTATTGGTGGCTGTAGTGGTGGTGGTGTAGTGGTGCTGTAGTAGGGCTGTAGTGGGGCTGTAGTAGGGCTGTAGTGGTGGTGGTGTAGTGGGGCTGTAGTGGGGCTGTAGTGGTGGTGTAGTGGGGCTGTATTGGTGGCTGTAGTGGTGGTGGTGTGGTGGTGGTGTAGTGGTGCTGTAGTGGGGCTGTAGTGGTGCTGTAGTAGGGCTGTAGTGGTGGTGGTGTAGTGGGGCTGTAGTGGTGGTGGTGTAGTGGGGCTGTAGTGGTGGCTGTAGTGGTGGTGGTGTAGTGGTGCTGTAGTAGGGCTGTAGTGGTGCTGTAGTAGGGCTGTAGTGGTGCTGTAGTAGGGCTGTAGTGGTGGTGGTGTAGTGGGGCTGTAGTGGTGGTGGTGTAGTGGGGCTGTAGTGGTGGCTGTAGTGGTGGTGGTGTAGTGGTGCTGTAGTGGTGCTGTAGTAGGGCTGTAGTGGTGCTGTAGTAGGGCTGTAGTGGTGGTGGTGTAGTGGTGCTGTAGTGGGGCTGTAGTGGTGCTGTAGTAGGGCTGTAGTGGTGGTGGTGTAGTGGTGCTGTATTGGTGGCTGTAGTGGTGGTGGTGTAGTGGTGCTGTAGTGGTGCTGTAGTAGGGCTGTAGTGGTGCTGTAGTAGGGCTGTAGTGGTGGTGGTGTAGTGGTGCTGTAGTGGGGCTGTAGTGGTGCTGTAGTAGGGCTGTAGTGGTGGTGGTGTAGTGGGGCTGTAGTGGTGGTGTAGTGGGGCTGTAGTGGTGCTGTAGCGGTGATGTAGTGGGGCTGTAGTGGGGCTGTAGTGGTGCTGTAGTAGGGCTGTAGTGGTGCTGTAGTAGGGCTGTAGTGGTGGTGGTGTAGTGGTGCTGTAGTGGTGCTGTAGTGGTGCTGTAGTAGGGCTGTAGTGGTGGTGGTGTAGTGGGGCTGTAGTGGTGGTGTAGTGGGGCTGTAGTGGGGCTGTAGTGGTGCTGTAGCGGTGGTGTAGTGGGGCTGTAGCGGTGCTGTAGTAGGGCTGTAGTGGTGCTGTAGTAGGGCTGTAGTGGTGGTGGTGTAGTGGGGCTGTATTGGTGGCTGTAGTGGTGGTGGTGTAGTGGTGCTGTAGTGGGGCTGTAGTGGTGCTGTAGTAGGGCTGTAGTGGTGGTGTAGTAGGGCTGTAGTGGTGGTGTAGTGGGGCTGTATTGGTGGCTGTAGTGGTGGTGGTGTAGTGGTGCTGTAGTGGTGCTGTAGTAGGGCTGTAGTGGTGGTGGTGTAGTGGTGCTGTAGTAGGGCTGTAGTGGTGCTGTAGTAGGGCTGTAGTGGTGGTGTAGTGGGGCTGTAGTGGTGGTGGTGTAGTGGTGCTGTAGTAGGGCTGTAGTAGTGCTGTAGTAGGGCTGTAGTGGGGGTGTAGTGGGGCTGTAGTGGTGGTGTAGTGGGGCTGTATTGGTGGTGGTGTAGTGGTGCTGTAGTAGGGCTGTAGTAGTGCTGTAGTAGGGCTGTAGTGGTGGTGGTGTAGTGGTGCTGTAGTGGTGGTGTAGTGGGGCTGTATTGGTGGCTGTAGTGGTGGTGGTGTAGTGGGGCTGTAGTGGTGGTGTAGTGGTGCTGTAGTGGGGGTGTAGTGGGGCTGTATTGGTGGCTGTAGTGGTGGTGGTGTAGTGGGGCTGTAGTGGTGGTGTAGTGGGGCTGTAGTGGTGGTGTAGTGGGGCTGTAGTGGTGGCGGTGTAGTGGTGGTGTAGTGGGGGTGTAGTGGGGCTGTAGTGGTGCTGTAGTGGTGGTGGTGTAGTGGGGCTGTAGTAGGGCTGTAGTGGGGCTGTAGTGGTGGTGGTGTAGTGGGGGTGTAGTGGTGCTGTAGTAGGGCTGTAGTGGTGGTGGTGTAGTGGGGGTGTAGGGCTGTAGTGGTGGTGGTGTAGTGGTGCTGTAGTAGGGCTGTAGTGGGGCTGTAGTGGGGCTGTAGTGGGGCTGTAGTGGGGGTGTAGTGGGGCTGTAGTGGTGCTGTAGTGGTGGTGGTGTAGTGGTGGTGGTGTAGTGGGGCTGTAGTAGGGCTGTAGTGGGGCTGTAGTGGTGGTGGTGTAGTGGGGGTGTAGTGGTGCTGTAGTAGGGCTGTAGTGGTGGTGGTGTAGTGGGGGTGTAGTGGTGCTGTAGTAGGGCTGTAGTGGTGGTGTAGTGGGGGTGTAGTGGGGCTGTAGTGGTGCTGTAGTGGTGCTGTAGTGGTGGTGGTGTAGTGGGGCTGTAGTAGGGCTGTAGTGGGGCTGTAGTGGTGGTGGTGTAGTGGGGGTGTAGTGGTGCTGTAGTAGGGCTGTAGTGGTGGTGGTGTAGTGGGGGTGTAGTGGTGCTGTAGTGGTGCTGTAGTGGTGGTGGTGTAGTGGGGCTGTAGTAGGGCTGTAGTGGGGCTGTAGTGGTGGTGGTGTAGTGGGGGTGTAGTGGTGCTGTAGTAGGGCTGTAGTGGTGGTGGTGTAGTGGGGGTGTAGTGGTGCTGTAGTGGTGCTGTAGTAGGGCTGTAGTGGTGGTGGTGTAGTGGTGCTGTAGTAGGGCTGTAGTGGTGCTGTAGTAGGGCTGTAGTGGTGGTGGTGTAGTGGGGCTGTAGTGGTGCTGTCACTCACCCTGCAGGGTGTTGGGGTCCAGCAGGTGTATGGAGCTGGAGACCCGGATGCACACACACACCTGACCCATGTTACCCAGACTCTGGGCGAGCCGTGGAGACAGACACACCACATTGTCCTGCAACACACACCAAACATACGGGACTCAAGTTATGCACATGTGAAAACCAGTGTGTGTGTGTAGAGCTGGACCTACAGGACAGAAAGACTGGACTGTGAAATATATATACACAGTATATACATGCATGTGTGTGTATTTACAGTATCTCACAAAAGTGAGTACACCCCTCGCATTTCAGCAAACATTTTAATATATCTTCTCAAGGGACAATACTATAGAAATAAAACATCAATGTGCTGCTTGTATAGCAGTATATATATATATATATATTAGTGCTGTCAAACGATTAAAATATTTAATCGCGATAAATCGAATTAATGTCATAGTTAACTCGCGAATTAATCACACATTTTTATCTATTCTAAATGTCTCTTGATTTCTTTTTGTCCCATTATTTTTTCTCATTTTAATGCTCTTATCAACATGGAAAAGTGGATTGGCTTGCTTTGTGCAAATGTTTTTTATTGAAAACAACATTGACAATACTGTGTTCAATTTCACACTAACATTCTCACTTGGAGCAAATAATCTCTCACACAATGTAACACTGTCCATCAATAAAGGGGTGAAAAATACCTGATAAGGTCCTGATATTGACGAGGGGGCGGAGAATTCGCATCAGCTGTGTGTGTGTGTGTGTGTGTGTGTGTGTGTGCTTGGCCATCAAGTGGTGTTTCAGACTGGACGTGCTGCGATGATGATAGCTCAGTTCACAAAGACAAAACACACAGATCACTTTGGTCTCGTCAATGGAACCATTTGGCAACTTTTTAAAAGTAAACTTTCCATTCAGAATCTTATTGGCATCCGTTTCGGCGTCTCGCGCTCGTCATCCACTCAAAACGTAACGTTAACCTACTATTTGGCCGGTTCGCAAACCCAAACTAGTGTGTGCGCGAGCCTGTTGTTTTGTTTCCGGTCTAGCTAGATCTGCTTGCGCTTTCAAAACATCCTCGCGCGGCGCAAGCCATTGAAATGAATGGGTTTCACAGCGCAGCGCCGCACCCTGTTGCAAAAGCATGTGAAAAAAAAACCACAAAGTTTGCTAGGCCAAAAAGACCGTTAATCGCACAATAAAAAAATTAACGCCGTTAAAATGGGTTTGCGTTAACGCCGTTAATAACGCGTTTAACTGACAGCCCTAATACATATATATATATATATATATCAGGGTTCCTGCACACTTTTGAAAGTCAAATTTAAGGCTTTTTAAGACCTTTTTAAGACCTTAAGAAATCAAAATTAATACCATACATTAGGGCTGTGCAGTATTGACAAAAATATATCTTGATATTTTCAACGTTTTGTTGATAATAATTAGATGATATTTTACTGATTGTGTTTTTGTGCTGGTGCCATGGCTGGTTTAGGTCTGTTGTTGACAGCTGACTCACGAAGATATTCATATTTTTCATATTCTATGCAGTGGTCAGTTCACAGCAGTGACAGAAATTAATATTTTAATTAAGGGGCAATATTTGCCACCTTAAATTGATTTTTTCAGGGGCATTTTCACCTATATATGGACATCTTATTTAGAGTTATGCATCACCTTTAATGTCAAATACTATCATTCAAATTAAATTATACAGTAATTATACAATAATACTTAATTATTTAATAATCATACAGTACCACTGTTACAGTCAAATTAAATCATTAAATCAAAATCCATCTTTGCAGTGCAGAGGCGACAGAAGCGGCATCAGAAGTGGCATTAATATATTTACACTCCATTTACAACTGCATAAATAAAGCTGAGATATATATTTTTAAATCAATATTCAATATTTAAATATGAAATGATTTCTAATTTTAACATTTTATTTAAAGGGTACTTTAAATATGAAACCGCAGCGGCAAATCAGTCTTAATAAGTGAGTTGAGGGAGTCATTCATTCAACCGATTCGTTCAAACGGCTGATTCATTCGGGAAAGAAGCAAGTGATTCGTTCAAAACGCGGATTTCAGTCAAGAAATCATCGCTGTGTTGCATTGAGACTCTGCTATGGTTTCATTTTGAAATTATAGTCGGCGAAATAAAGGGAAAACAAACAATATTGTGTCTAAAAAGTAACTCAATGTTAACTTATTGTTAATTTAAGTGTTGTATAACATAAATATCACACTTGGAATTGTGCACGGGAAAACGGCACTCTTTCTGATGTGATATTCTAATATAAGAACATAATATGATATAAATATAAGACAAAAACTAACTTGGGGACATTGCACACATCACGTTACACTGCACACATCACGCAGTGAAAGCACGAGAGACAAATGCGATGTCAGCTCACAGTGCCTCGTACATTGTTAAAACAATGATTACAATATCATAAAAGACAATACACATCGCACACCATACGCACATAAAGAATGAACTTACAACTGAACTGACATTTACGACCTTTCTTCTCCTTCTCTCCTCTCGCGTGCAGGAGACAGACTCGCGAGTGACGCGAAATGTCACGTGAACTAGCAAATCCACAAAGATAGAATAATAAATAAATAAAAATACGTACGCTAATTAGATGGTTTTAATTTGGAAAGCTTTTAGATATGTCTAAGTCAAAGTGTCATCTAAAATTTAAGACCTTTCATAAGTAAAAATAAGACTTTATAAGACTTTTTATGGCCTTAAATTTTAAAAATCTAATTTAAGACTTTTTAAGGATCCGCGGGAACCCTGTATATATATATATATATATATATATACATATACTGTCCTCTGAAAATAACTCAACACAGCCATTATTGAAACTCACAGATTTGATATGGTTAAATTACAGAGGGTGTAGAAAAACTGGCAAAATCTAAAAATGAAGTGCAATATGTTTGTGTAGACAACAGTGTGATTCACAGAACCAGTTGCCATCCCTGCAGACTCATTAAACCAACAGTGGTGTCCATGGATCCAGTGTGATCTCACCTTACACACAGGAACGATCTCCACTGAGAAGGTGCTTTTGTAGTTGTAGGTGTTGGAGTGAACATCATGAGAGATCAGCCGCTGAGACGCCTTCGCCCTGCAGAGACAGCATTACCCGTCAGTTCAGCACACAAGCAGATACAAGCCATCAGCTCTCGCTCAACTCCCAGAATGCTCCACTTCTATCCTGACACACTGAATCTTAGATTTTCAGTGTCAACCACTCATTTGGAATTTAAATCATTGTGCATTTAAAAGGATTAGTTCACTTCAGAATGAAAATGTCCTGACAATTTACTCTCGCCCACGTCATCCAAGATGTTCATGTCTTTCTTTCTTCAGTGGAAAAGAAATGAAGGTTTTTGAGGAACACACTCCAGGGTTTCTCCATATAGTGACTTCAATGGCGTCCAACGGGTCGAAGGTCCAGATGTGAGTTTCAGTGCAGCTTCAAAGTCTCGACACGATCCAGCCGAGGAATAAGAGTCTCATCTAGACAAACCAGCGGACATTTATAACAAAATAAACATTTATATACTTTATAACCACTAATGCTGGTCTTGCACGAGCTGTGATGCGACACACATTACATAATCAGGGTGAAAAGTCAAGCGTGTTTCGGTTCAGAAATGTAGGGTGAAAAACTCCATCTCATTTTGTCCTCCAACTTCAAAATCATCCAACATTGTTTAACTGTTATTTATTTTTTGTAAATGGCGTTTACGCCAATGTACTTACGCCTACGTCACGCTTGACCTTTCAGCGTGATTACGTAATGTGTGTCGCATCACGGCTAATGCAAGACCAGCATTTGTGGTTAAAAGTATATAAATGTGTATTTTGTTATAAATGTCGGCTGATTTGTCTAGATCAGACTCTTATTGCTCGGCTGGATCGTGTCGAGACTTTGAAGCTGCACTGAAACTCACATCTGGACCTTCGACCCGTTGGACCCCATTGAAGTCACTATATGGAGAAAACCCTGGAGTGTGTTCCTCAAAAACCTTCATTTCTTTTCGACTGTAGAAAGAAAGACATGAACATCTTGGATGACGTTGGTGTGAGTAAATTATCAGGCCATTTTAATTCTGAAGTGAACTAATCCGTTAAATTTCATGTGCATTTGCTCATGCTTTTTCAATTATGTGTATCGTGTTTAAACAGCAGACTCAGTAGACTCAAATGCTTATGAACAGAAAACAGTACATGTATTGATTGCATATGACTGAGCTGTGGTGTGTGTGTCCGACCTGCAGGGAACGGTGCACTGAAGGAAGTCCACCATCTTCTGGCCGTGCTGCTTCGAGCCGTAGTAGAAGTCAATGCCCTCTGAAAACATGAAGAAGAGATGAACACAGACGGCCCAGTGACTCATCACGATGCAGCACTGAGGATGATGGGAAACGCACCATGAATCTCCTTGATGCGCACGGTGTTCTGGTGCAGCTTGTGCTTCAAAATCAGCTGCTCCAGGTAGTAGAACGTCTTCTTGTGGACCGTCTGGAGGACAAAAACAAAGGTAAACAGTTTAATAACGAAGACATAGAGATACTTTAACAAAACAAAAAAATGATACTGTCTGAAAGCAGTAGTTAATGGTTCAATGCAGGAAGTCCAGAATGGCATGTAGAGCAGATATCAGACTTCACATCACTGAAGGAGACTACACATGTTCGCAGACTGCGGTCACAATTCAGTTTGCATGTGCTCTTCCTAGCTGTGCACACTAGTTGACTTCATTGGCTGTTTGTGTTTTACACAACGCTCCCTCTCTTTCTTCATGACACCCTACTTTCCATGTGGAAACATTTAACCTAACCACCAATCCTGCTACCGATTTTAATACTACAGATGGGCATTTTTCTAAAATAATATATTCTAATATGCGGGCTCATAAAAATCGAATATTCGTTTTTTATTTAAATGACGTTTAACAAGAAATATGGTATATTTTAAGTTTACGTCACCTTTTCAGAACAAGCTTATGGTTAGGCATAGCTTACGATATATCTTAAGGTTTTATTTTAGTTGAAAACAAACAATATGTTTTTAAACACAAATATATAAAGAACAGAAGCATCTAAGCTCAAGCAGCGCGAACGGGAAAAAAAGAGCTAATAAAGCAGATTACGACAGTTATCGTACAGAACGCACACTCGAGTCAGCATGATTACTGGCATGAGGTTGGTATGACGTTCGATATTCGCGTATTTAGGGACCGTCTCTACAGGTACATACGACATTGGTATAAACGTTTCTAACTTCAATACCATTTGAAGACAATAACTTGGTCATAACACCAACTGTAAAGTGTTCAGGTGTCAGGTATGATGCACACCTTTCAGATGTTTGATATGCATGACAATAAACTCATGAAGGAGTGCAGTGGGAAGACTCACTCCCAGTCACACTGCATCTAGATGCTACAGGCAGCGTCACGTCACGCATCGCCAACCAAACCAAAAGGATCCTCTACTGTGCCCTTGTTCTCCCTGGAAAGGGGAAGGATAAGCCACCCAATCCTGTCTCTGAGTTCATATCAAATGAGCCCTCCACACCAACTCTCACGTTCTGGCAGATGGAGACACTGGGACAACCGGGCCAGACAACGACACCGAGGGTCCACCCGGTCGAGGCCGATTTTATCTGGGCACTCATTGGTAGTGTCCTCCTGGCCTTCAATAAAGAAAGTCTCATCCTGTAAAGGAATATGCCACCTTTCACACAGCGCACTGATCCCGGGAAATTGACGTTTTGCTAGAGTGCCTTCTGTGTGGACGCAAACACGTCCCGGGATCGATGGCGGGATGGGGACCTAGTAACACTGCCGGGATCAGTCCCGGAACTGATGTTCCTGTGTGAACAAAAGCCAGGACCAATGCCGTAAGGGGCGTGTCGTAGTGATGATACACGTGCCATCGCACCGAGAATGGACTCGTCTTCATGCAGTAATGACGAAGAGGAGTTATCACATCCTAACTTCACAGGACGTGTGTGAACCATAGACTGTAAAAAATATGGACAAAGCGTCTGTGACGTCACCCATAGACTTTCTGAAGAACGGTTTTGAGGCTGTTTATGGGGGGTATGGGCCTCGCCATCTTGGAAAATCTTACGATATTTCAAATACAAATGTTCAGAAAGGATACAGAGGTGTTATGATGTGTTGTGTCAGATCATGGCCGAGACGTCAAATTTCAGGAATTCCACTCGGCGCAGCCCGTTATCAGCTGTCAATCACGCGCTTATTTGTCATACATTTTATATATAAATACGATCTAAACTACCGAGTTAGAAAAAAACTCACCCCCCTCACAGTTGTCAGGCACTCGGGACCTATCCAAAAATACAATAAAAGTCCATGGGACCAACATGTAAACATATAAATTTATGCTGTGAAAATAGACATTTTAACATGCGGTCTATGGATATTTGCTCCCTTTTGGGACCTCCCTCTAGCGGATTCTCGATGTATTGCAGTTTTTCGCACTTCCGGGTGGGCTTCATTTTTCAGATTAGAATGTTGCAGCTTGGTGTGAACGAACGCACTCACAGATTCTGGAAAATAAAGAGGCGTACCGACAGATAAAATAAAAACATGATTGTGATAGCCTATATGATTTGTCTGATGTCTTCAAGCTGTCATGTTTACCAGGTTTACTCTGGTAATGGATAGCAATGTCTGCCTTATACCGTGATCAGATTCAACAAGTTATTTCAAACACTCGCTGCTGTCTGAAAGTGAGTTGAGCTAAAAGGAGTGTAAAGTCTTCAGTGCTGATGTTAGCTGGTACACCGACAGTGGAAACACGGCGAATGATTCAGAGTTTGGACAGTTGGTGGATCTCCTCCTGATATTAAAAACGAGTGTCATCCTGGAACGGCCTATTCTGCAGTATTAACGATCGGGGCCCATGGGTTTGAGAGTTGATGTGAACCTCACGCACCTTCTGCCTGACTTGCACCACAGCCTTCCAGAAGTCCTTGGCCTCGACTCGATGGCAGTCCTCGCACATCTGATGCAGGATGACGAACTCCACCACGAACACCTGCTGCAGGATGGCCCCGTTCAGGACCTGCGGGACACGCACTCGCTGAAACACGGCTCTGGCTGAGTTATTCGGGATATTCACACAGATACTGTACCTCTTTCTGGATGGTCAGCTTCAACTTGATGCGTTTAGAGTGGGGTTCTGTCCACAAGAAGCCAGCGTCAATGAGCCTCACCTGGGTGGGAATGAAACACAAGGTGAACTCGGCATCAACTGCAGCTGTTCCTGCCGTGGTGAACGTGTAAGTCCCCAACCTTAGTCATGGAGGCCTTCAGCTTCTTCAGGCAGAGAGCCAGCAGCTCCCTGGACTCCAGCGCGCACTGCATCCAGGTGCCCGGAGGCTGCAGGTACCTGCAAACACAGGAAAACACTACTTACACACACACAGGGCCCAAAAACATAGTTTTGTCACACCTGCCAATAGTCGGTGACCATAAATATTTTTTACCGGCCATGAAACCAACATTTTCGATACCACTGAAAATCCACAATTCTCTATTTCAATTTCCGATACCACAGCTAAAACCTCTAGCCTAACTAACATAAATGTAACACATTTTTAAAGACTAGTAGACATTCAGTAATTAAATAAGAACAAATAATCAAATTACAAGCAAAAGCACAAATAACTAAAATATAACAAAGACACAAATGAAATGAAATGCTTTTCAGGGTTTTTAGGGAGGTCTGACAGTAGTTCTCAAGTACAGAAATGTAATAAAGTAAGCAAATGTAAAATAACACTGCATAGTCCTCACTGTACAAGTTAAACATCCTTATCAATTAATCCTTATTAAAGTTTAAAAAGTTGTTCAGTCAACAGCAGTGTGATTTGTCCTTTGATGAACATTAAAAACAGACACAGACAGTAGCAGGAATATTAGGATGCTGTCACTTTAAGAGTGAATGCACTGATCCAATATGCTGATACACATGCGTTTACTTTCACAACTGTTCACGTTCACTTAAGACGAAACCTACTATGTTTACTGGGATACTCACTATTTTTGGACAATTTTATGTGAATTTGTCCGCTTAAGTCCAAGACGACGTGAAAGAGAGCTCAGTTTATTATCATTAGATGTGCGCACACACAAAACTCAGCGCACAAGGATCGGTTTTTAATTGAATTGAGACCCCAAGAATTTATTTGAAATGTGGGATTCCAAAAAAATTCCCCTAATATTTATTTACACACATTTACATTTCTGATGATGATTTTTAATTTTATTTAAGTATGTGTAACATTGTCTTAATGTTTAAAAGGAATATGTGATTTCAGTGTTTTATTTTTGTTAAATTTAGAATAAATGTTAACACAAAAGTTATAGATTGGACATCATGATTTGTCCTCAGATATCAGGCACAAATGTCTGTCATGTAATTCACGTGCTGATGCGCTGTTCTGACGTGTGCTTTCTGAGCGCATACACCCGAAGCACACGGGCACTAAAAGCCGTCTAACAGCGTCTGTTTACTGGACTACATTATAAGTTATCTTTCGAGTCTTATTGCGCTACTATTGTCAAATACACACAAGGTTTACATAAACAAAGTTGGTTATGTCTAAAGTGAAAGCAAACAGAAAAAAAAAGAGAGAAAATCTGCTTGTCAAATGCGTGTATATTAGACGCGTCGCGTGCAGCTCTTAAAGCGACAGTAGCCAGTTAGTAAACAAGCTGCCTCTTGTCCTTAAAGAGATAGTTCACCCAAAAATAAAATTCTGTCATTATTTACTCACTCTAATGTTGTTCCAAACCTGTATTAATTTCTTTCTTCTGTTGAAAATAAAAGTTATTTGGAAGAATGTGGCTAACCAAACAGTTGCTGGTCCCCATTGACTTCCATAGTAGGAAAACATATATACTATGGAAGTCACTGGAGTACAGCAACTGTTTGGTTAGCCACATTCTTCCAAATAACTTTTATTTTCAACAGAAGAAAGAAACTTATTCGGGTTTAAAACAACTTGAGAGAGTAAATGATGACAATTAAAATGTTTGGGAGAACTATCCCTTTAATGTTAATAAAACAACAAAACACAAAGAGGAAATCACTCACTGCTCTTGACTGAGAACTTTAGTAGTAGCTTTAATAATAATCAATGTATAATTTATACAGTGAAGTCTATGTTGTGTTTTATTTTCGTATTTGTTCATTTAGCCTAATTACTTTCTTCAATGCTACTGTTAAATACCCCTAGCTGAAAAAATAAAGCACTGTTTATTTCATTTGTATATTAAGTTGTGTATGCTTAATGTGTATCTTTGTTCCTAATTCTTAATAACAAATAAAATAATGATAAAGATTTTTATCTTCGCCACTTTGGCCTAAATGTCTGCCATTCTTTTTTCTTTTGTTACCTATAAGGCTTTTTTTTTAAATAGGGACATTAGTTTGGCTGTAATGCTCAGTCACTTGCAAAATAGTAAAACCAACATGAAAAAGAATCGTGATAAAATCGTGATTTTCCTGAAAAAAAATCGTGATATGATATTTTTGCCATATCGCCCACCCCTAATCTAAAGGAATGGTTCACCCAAAAACTTAAACTCTGCCATCATTTACGCCTAATGTCATCCCATTTCTCCGTCGGGAGTTTATTTCTCCGCTGTGAAGGCAAAGCCTGGTGTCGTACCGTTCACACTGCCTGCAGAAGTGGACTGAGACCTGTTTGGGAATGCCCTCGGAGATGTCCACTTGAGTCCTCAGGCAGGACACACACATGTTGGCAGGGTTTGGAGGAATGGGAACACCACATGTACAGCAGAGACTGCAGAGAAGAGAGAGAACTTCTCAAACAGGCTTGACGTTGGACAGTCCCAATTTAAGGAGCGTCTCTAAAGTTACACACATTTGTACACACGTTTCTCACTTCAACACTATTATAAGGTGTCGATATCACAGCACTATTCATGACATGTGAAGAATGACACGTGTAATACTCACATATTGCCGTGGCTGCTCGATGGCGGGGCCTGCATGTACTCCATGACTACAACAACAGAGAAATCACTTTAATAGACCAAAACTCTGCTCGGCTCTGCTGTCATGCATACAGCTTAAAATATAGATGACAGTATTATCTTCCCTATTGCGTCTCCGTGTCCGTCACTGTACCATGGTACTACCACAGTGCTGTTTAGAAGGGCGACTATCAGTATAAACCGCTAACTAGCACACAAACACTAAGTCAATACTCACTGTGTTGGAGAATCAGCGCTAAACAATTCAATAAATTACATCAATATTTCCTCGCGAACATCACATGAACATACACATGTGTCGGCGACTGCTGATGACGTCACTCAGAAGGACAGGACCCAGAGAGCTGCCCGTCATAGGCCTGAATGTAAATCTTTCTTTTACTGTCTATGATGGTAAATGCGAGTAACACTGGCACCGCGTTTTTTGAGCTGGAAGTGGAAAATGTCATTAGAAGGAAAACAAATGTTATAATTAAATTAGGGGAAGTTTCATATACACAAGAAGAAATGCTCAGGATCCAAGCCAAATTCTATTCATTTTCTTCGGAGACTAAGGATTATTGCGCCAAACTGGAGAACATTGTCAATAAGAAAGCAAAAAAGTGTTTGTATTTGGATGTATTAAGATGTGAATTCTGTATAATATATTGTAAACTACTAAAGTTCGTTGGATAACATGGGTGGGGGGGGGGGGGGGGGTGGGGGGGGGGGGGGGGTGGGTGGGGGGGGGGGGGGGGGGGGGGACTGGAGGTGGCCAATACCAAAATAAAACAAAAACTGGCCCCGCTGCATGATCAAATTAATCATGTGTCAAAGAACTTGATGAAATGAACACATAGAGCTCACATCAAACCCCAGTATTCTCCCAGTATCAGCACTGGAACCGCTTAAGTTTCATAACTTTACATTTAACTGAACCTGTAGACTAGGCCTACTATAGCGCTGCTTTTGTACTTTTGACTGAACTGTTTGTTTGTGTTTATTTTATGTTGTACAAACCTCTTATACTTTTATAATGGCTTATATTGTTTATCTAAATATTATTTTTTCAATAAATAATATTATATATAAATACCCAGCTAACACAGTACGTTGTGACGACGTTGTCAGTTAGTCGTCATTTGGTCAGTGTGACATTACTTTATGGCAACGTTGTGAGGACGTCGTGGAAAAGTTCAATTTTTTATAATCTTGGCTAACGTTCCAGAAACGTCGTGGGCACGTCCTCAAAAGACGTCGCTAGTTTATCCCATGTAAAACGTTGTAAAGACGTGGTCAACTGGTCACCAGATAATTTAATAAAATCTTTGATGAATTAATTACATGTCCCATATAATATCCACATGGCATGTATCACTAGGATAATACTTTGAGACGTACTCATCATGCTCTTGCGACGTACCACAATAACGTCGCCACGACGATTATGGGAATCACAAAGTTACGTTGCTGGAACATTATGTGGTACGTCGCTACGACGAATATGGGCCGGTCCTGTTACGTCTTCACAACGTAACTGTGTTAGCTGGGTAACGTGCTGTATTTGGTATTGAGAAAGGGCCCGTTGTAATTGTGATTTCAACATCAGTGAACATTACATTACACCGTTAGATGGCAGCACAGAGTCAGGATCAGACCTTTATATTGAAAGGGGCTGAATAAAAGGAAACAAGGCCATTTTTCTTACTTCAAACAACACCTTATAAGACGCGCTCACATTGACTAGCGCTGAGAAATCCCCTTAACTGTTAAAAGGACAAAGATAACCTCAGTGGACATTCAAACATGATCTTGTGATTATAAATATAAGATTGACCTGAAGAGCATCAGCTAGACGCAGGTAAAGCACTCGTTTAATTGACCTCTCTCTCATAATCATCCACATAGTGCAATAATCTTCAATGAAACGACTCAGTGTTCCTTCATTACTAGGCAAGGCAAGGCAAGTTTATTTATATAGCACATTTCATACACAATGGCAATTCAAAGTGCTTTACATAGAAGAAATTAAAATAATCAAAACAAATAAGAATAATTAAAACAGTTTAGAATAAAAAAATCAAATAAAGTTGTACTGGTCCACCCCTATCTGAGATGGAAGAGATTGAGCCGGTTTACGGTGCTTTACTAGTTATAAAGTGATGTTTTATAGTTAGTAACGGAGGCTTGGGCTCAACTGTGAACTGTTAATAGGCGGCTGCATTTATGGGAAAAAAACACCTAACCCTAAAAAAATTCTAACAAAAGGTTTCTCAGCTGTTTTTTGTTGTATTAGTTGTCCCTAATAACATACTAAAAGTTTACCAAAGTTTGACCACTAGAAAGGTGTAATTTTCAAGATGGCGTCCAAGATGGTCAGGAAGCCCTTAAAATATCCTAACTCCTTCATTATTTGACCTAGCCAAGTAATATTGGTGTCTAACCCCATGTTTTCTGGGTCTATGAATCCATTGGACTTGTTTAAATTGCACTGACATGATTACAAACTTATGGAATACATGATTTTGTGAGATTACTGTAAGGTTTTTATCTGGGGTGAACCTGAGATGTAGGCCGATTTAGCCTATGTCATGTAACTCCTACTCAGTACGTGTTTTTAGACACATACCCTTTTTTGCTAAAACACAGACTTGGCATTCAGTGTAAAAGTTATTGCACCCAAAAGTTACTTAAATTGGATTTGTATAACTTTGATCATAAAAAACTCTGAATTAGCCCGAACAGAGGCCTGTGTGTGAACCCTCTAAAATGGTCACTCATTTCAATTTGAATAAGGTAATAGATATGTAATGCATCCTCTATAGATGTTTTTGAGTATAAAGGTGGCATTATACTAAACCCAACAAAACTAAATTCACAATTTTCAGCAATTGACATTGTTGAATTCGAGTATTATGGCCGGGATCTACATGCTGCTGACTGTGTTTACCACCACTTATGCAGTAGTAGTTTTCGTAACGGATATAACATACCGGTACAGTTCCAGAAAGACCTAGAGGCAAAGCGCAGAAAGTCTGGCCGGCCCAAAAATGAAGATCAGGAGCAGGCATTCATTAAAGTTTGCTCTTCCCTCGAGAGTAATGATGAGGAACAGTTAACAATTACACATCTTTGAGACAAAATGAAGGAATCTCTGACAAACCCAGATTCTGAACCATATGGAAATCAATACCTCAAGAGATAATTGAGGGAACAGTACCAGGACAATGTACATTTCACTGCAAGGGAAGGCCTCCATGACGTAGTGACAATGAGAGAGAAGACATCACAAATACTATGATCTTATTTCAGTGAACAAGAAAAGGATGAGGAATCCCAGAAACATGCTATCATTCAAACAGCTGCGCGATTGATAATAAGTGATATCAAGTCCAATGTCCCATCCGTTACGGATCAGTATCCGAGCACAAAGTCACTTGAGCTTGACTCTGCCCTTTCGTTTGTTCCTGAGACTCTCCGTACACTTTTGAATGGTCTTTTTGTGGGTAAGGAGATGTTGTGAACTTTTTCTTCTAAAGTGTAGGAAACTCAGAAGCGAAGATCAGGAGACTTGGTGGTATCTTCAGCAGGATTCTTTATTGAGAAACACGAGCTGTTGGTAGCTGCAATCATTCGTCATATCTATACTAAGGCATTATATATTGTAGTTTATATACCTTTCAAGGGGGAAGGATTACATAGTGGTGGAGACACTCTGAAACAAAGCATGTAAATAAAGTACAGGATTCAGCTTGTTACCGGAAATTCCCCAGCCCTGATCTCATCAGCATAACAGTGTCATGTATAGATGGTGATCCAATCAGCCTGATTAGATCACTCAAACCTTAACATTATCATAGAGACAAAGGCCCAGCTGTACTTTGAGAAGTGACAAAAGGTTAAAAGTTAATTCTTGTAACCTGTGATGGTTACAGAGACAAGCCGAAAAGTTGCAGGAATTGGACAGGCAATTGTCCAGGCAGCACGACCACGTGCTGTGGTAGCTCCATTACAACTTGGCCTTGCAGTGCAGGCACATCATATGTATCGGTCACAATTCCTGGTGGATACCCTTAATGGAATGGGATTTGCTTCATCATACAAGGAAGTTTTGCGTTTTGAAAAGAATGCAGCAGATTCAGTTGCCCCAGATATGTTAGCGGATGACATAGATTTGCTGGACATGGCACTTCTTTTTGCTGGGGACAATGTTGACCACAACATCCTTACAATTGATGGTAAGGGGACCTTCCACGGAATGGGAACCATAGCAGCAATCACTCCAGGGCGAAAAAAGGACTGTATCATTCCAAGGAGACACATTACCAACCTAGATTTTGCAGTGCAAAGTAAAATCCCAGTCATCGAATATAGCTTTGCGAAACATGTGCGCCAAACCATTGTGTTCAATGACTTCCCAGCACTGATCAACTGTGACAGAACAGTTGATGTCCTGTGGGTGTTCTCACTGAACTTCAAACAACAAACCCCAGGGTGGCATGGAATGATGCATATCATTCATCAAGGGATGTGATACAACTTCACGCATTTTTAGTGTTGGCAAACAGACAGCATTCCAGAAACTTGTGAATGGTGAATCAACCATCCAGTCCTGTGCAAATGTGTTTCTGCTCCCACATCAAGCAAGGAATGTCATAGAGGACTATGGGACCAAGGCAACGGCAGTGTTGTTTGGCGGAAAGAGTACTGATTCACTTGCCTCTTTGCGCTACAACCTTTTTAGCAAGAAAATCGTTACGGCCAAATAATTTGTTACCCCAGAACGTCTGCCTCCAACTGAGTCCTCAACCAAATACCACTGCCAAAGAGTTTACTTCCAGATCATGGTGTGGATTGAAAAGGAAGGTGACATGAACACAGTGGATCGGGGATGGAAACTGGTGGACAACCGGTTCCTGACAGTTATGACCAGTAAGACTGCTGCCCCAGAAAGCCTCGTGCAGATGATCCACTGTAATTGCACAACTGCCTGCCGAACACAACGGTCCAGTTGCAGGGCATATGGACTCTCATGCATGCCTGCTTGTCGACCATGTCAAGTTGGGAATTGTGAGAATCACTATAATCAACCTCTAGAGAAAACTAGAATGCAGGTTTAAAATAAACATCATCATCACATTTCCTTTTAATGTGCCATTATTCTATTAGCTTATAAAACTCTCCAATTATCATCAACGAATGCTTCTGGCTGGGGGACTTATTTACAAGCATCATTTCTCGCCACACAATTGTTTTCTTTGAATAACTGTGATATTCTAGCCTGGCTAACGTCAGACCAAGTCTCATTGAGATTGAGACGTGGTCTGGGAACCACATGTTCATTTTCTCGTATTTGAGGCGTGGTTTACGAATGCCCAGAGCCGTTTATTGGGTGCTACGAATGTCTATCAAATGCGCCTGTACGTAGTTCATAGCCAATCGTTTCAATTATACCAGATGACGTATGTAGAGCGACAGAAATTAGACGAGGAAGAAGACGATGGGTCAGAGATTTATTTGCGTTCTAAACTACTTAGAACAATATCCAAAGCTGCATCGAAAGATAACTTCGCGTTTGCTGCTATGTTTGATCCATAGGTATAAACAAACTGCTTCGGTGTGCCGCATAGACGTCATCATCGTCTTGCTGCTCCCTCCCCGTTCTGTGATTGGTCCAAAGGCAGTATGGGGAAACCCAGGCTAGTAATATTCTACATAAGAGGAAATCCTTGTTTCTTGAACACTGGTTCAGTAATGGAGTGATGTTAGTGAACCAGATGTTTGACAATGATGGTCATTTATTTAACGACTCTGTTTTTATTTCAATATACCAATTTCCAGTATCTAGGAAATAATTTAATCTAGTTTTCAAGGCCATCTCTTTGGAAATGTGCTTTTCAGAAACAATAATAGTGGCTCAATGATTTCTGTTGGTCCCCCTAGACCAGAATCCACTGTGATTGGTTCTGCTAGTTTCTCTGTAAGTCCAATTACAAAATTAGGTCTTTATTTTTTTATACCTTGTTACCTCTTTTCCATCCATCTATCTTATAGGAACAACATTTTTGATGATATTAAGTGGTCGTTTGTCTGTTCACTCCCTCAGATATTTTTCTTAACAAATAAAATCAAAGAAATATCTTATAAAATTATTTACAGGTGTTTTTTTTTTGCAGAAATGTAGAAGCAACATTGATACACCCTGCTCTTTTTGTGAAGTCTCTTCTGACACTGTGAGCCATTTGTTTTGGGACTGTCCTTTTGCTCCGTCTTTCTGGAATATCAAAGTTCTTTACATGCACCCTGATAAATAAAAACAAAAAATATAGTCAAGTTTTCCCAAGAGACCATCGATATAGCATATTTGTTTTTTTATGAATTTAATTAAAATCATATTTTTAAAAAGATCCATTTCAAACTTTTAATGCTTATACACTATGAAATAAATTTAGCAAAACATTCACAGTCTCATTCTGATCACTGAACACACCTGTCAAACGCTGGTGTGTGAGAGAGAGAAAGAGAGAAATACTCTGGGTTCTTTTCAACTTTAAATGGTCAATATGGACATCTATGTGATAGGAGCTACTTCAACCCTGGTGAAAATGTAAGATGATTTTATTTTTATCTAAATCTAACATAATTGGTACAGTAAATTTGTCAAATATTTATTTTAAATGAACAGAATGCTTTTCAACTTCAGTAATTTAGTAAGATTTTAAATGAACAACATGCTTTTCAACTTTAGTTAAATTAGGAGACTATTTATATATTTTAATTTATACACTTTTAAAGGAACACAATGCTTTTCAACTGTTGTGTAAGATATTTCTCAATGGGCTCAGGAACGTGTCACAAAAACAGATACCAGGCCAGCCACACGCTGGTGTGACAGAGAGAAAAGACTTCAAGGGAAAACACTTGTGGTTTTTTTTCAACCATGGTGAAACAGTAAGATGATTTTATTTTTGTTTAATTTATATACTTTTAATTGAACAGCATGGTTTTTCAACTTGAGTCAGTGTCAAATATTTGCGAATGACTAAATGTAAATTTTATAACCATTTCATTTAAATTTAAATGAACAACATGCTTTTTCAACTTCTGTGTGAGATAAAACACACACACGCTCCCTATGTTTTTTGAGACAGTGCAAGGTCATTCATACATTTTTAACTGTTTGCAATTTTTTTGTGGCTTCATTTTATTTAAACTTTTTGTGTGAGATTTTATTTTATATTCTTTTAAAGAACAGAATACTTGTGACTGATAAACTTTTACAGTTTTTTCTTATCACTTTCTCACACACACACACACACACACCTGCTATGATAAGCTTAGGCATAGCGAGGGGATGCGCTGAAAAAATAACTATCACATCACTTTGTAACTGTAACATAAAAGGCCAATACATCTCAAACTAACTTCAAACGATTAAACAAACTGTCATCATCCATCATTTTGACAGAAAGTTTAACAGTAAAAACAGTAAAACCATGTTTGTGAACCAAACTTACTTTATAACGCAAGTCGAGTGTTTTAAATAATCTTCTGTGATCTGATTTGGCTTCAGATAAAAAAAAATCCGACAGAAAATTTATTATTTATAGTGTTCTGCACGATGATGAAAGCACTATATCGATTAGCATTACATTTTAAATATAATCTATTATTATGAAATACCTGGCATGGCTTGAAGAACACAGGTAACTCAAATATCATTCAGTCATGTTTACTGTCTTCAAAACATCTTTATCTGCATGTTACAGTGATCTCTGTCAGCTCCTTTCTGTATCAGTGACGTCCTGGAATGTCACATGACTATGGGTCTTCTTCATGATCCATATATGGACTATTATTGTGCGTACAGCGCCCCCAGGCTATTGGTATGAATTCAAAACACAGCACATCTCAATAAGAAGCGATCATAATGATTACATCGACGCATTTGGGTATAAATTCAATAAATATTATTCCTGTCTATAGAAATATGATGTGAATCTATGAGAATATATCAATATTTCTCCAAGTCTGCATATTTTTGAGCTAAAGCCCTGAGGGACGTTGTTTTGTGAATCGCTTTCATTACGACAGTGTTTTTTCCTGAATGGACCAGCTGACGCTCATAATTCATATTAAAGGTATCGACTCATTTTTCATTTAATAACTCCTGACACAAATTAAGACATAACTGTCACTATTTTATTCTGTTTCTCAGAATACAATAGTGGTCAAATACTGAAACTTGAGTCTTATATCTGTTTAATGATGTATAGTTTGTTAAGGTATAACATAAAATCTGATAGTAAATTTGAACTAAATAAAAAAAAAAAACGCTTCAGTGCGCCGACGCACTGGCGAACGTTAAGAGGTTAAAACGGATTTCCTAAAATTGGTATCAAAAAAGGTATCATTCAGGAACCGGTATCTAAGTCAAGGTATCGGTATCGAAAATGTTGTTACGATACCCAGCCCTAGGTGGAGTCACTCTGAAACAAAGCCTGTAAATGCGGCTCATTACCGGAAATTCCCCAGCCCTGATCTCATCAGCATAACAGTGTCAGGTTAGATGGTGATCAAATCAGCCTGATTGTATCCCTCATACCTCCACATTATCATAGTGACAAAGGCCCAGCTAGGGGACGTGACAAAAGGTTAATGTCCAACACCTAGAATGCTTGACTTAATCTTCTTGGCCTTAAAATGGTAAACACTGTGTGCACTTTCTCAGTTAATATACTGTTGAAACTAAATTAAACATTTAATAAATTTGTCATTCTTCAGTTCACACCGAACGCGGATAAAGTGTCTGTAGCGGGTGATTTCCATGTTAAGTCAATAAAGACGGGTTGACGCGGGTCTGGAGGTCCTGCGGTGCGATAGACGCGATTTCGCCTCATTCGCGCGTAAAACGAAAAAATTAACGGTTGTTGTATTTTTAAAACGCAAGTTGAACACCAATATTTTAATTTGAACTGTATGCACACCAAAAGCTGCGCAAAAAAATTAATATTGACGCAAGTTATTTTCTGTATGCCCAGTATGCTGTATGCAGTTTTCTGTATGCGTGCGTGCGTGAGTGAGACAGACTAACGTTACTGCCTGCTGAACAGAGGGTCGCCGAAAGAAGGATCTGAAGTGCCGGTGTTTCGGCTACAAAAACCCGCCGAACTGATCCGAAACCAGCCCAATTTTTATCCACCCGCCCAAACCCATTTTTTGCCCGCAAAATAGATTGCAAAACCGCCCAATATGCGCCGCTTAATTGGATGTCGCAGCAAGGGAAATGCTATATTCAAGCATTGTTGGATAGGTATCGGATCATATATTTTCTCCCCTCCGATCTCCGATCTAGCGTTCTGGGCCAGTATCGGCACGATACCGATGCTGTGGATCGGATCGGGACATCCCTAGCCTTTTTCTTTCTTTTTCTTTTTGACCAAAAATGTGTTTTAGGTGGACAGGTCAATACAGTACACAGAACTGAACAGAAGTGAACTTAGCCCGAATTGTTTCTTTGGTAATTTACGTCCGAGACGTTAAACCTTCGTTTGAATGTGCGCGCTCCGGACCCATCCGCAGGCCACGTGACTCTCCCACGGAACACATCCACATGCCTTCGAAGCAGCCACACAACGAGCAACTTTGCAAGTATATATTCGTATCGAGCTTTCAGAGTATTAAGATTGTGTTTTTCCGTGTTGTCTATTAAAGGTTTTAAGGTCTGTAATTTGCCACCGATCCGTCCAGATTCTCTCTCTCTCTCTTTATTTATGCATTCTCTTTCATTGTGGTTGTATTTTGTTGTAAATACATTTTATTCCTTGTAACGTTAGTAACCGTATACGTAGTCTTCCTTTATTAAATTCATTATATTCATTTATTGATTCTGTCTCTTGCTCATATACAAGTCCCTTTAATGCACGATCTAAAGCTACGTCCTTTACAAATGTATTGATACTTACAGAGGTATCGTTATAGAACAGGAAAGTTATTCCTTGTGGCCAGAGGAATAGCTTCTCTTGAAGGTCTATAAAGTAGGATAATTTTGTGAGGTTTGATGAGATCGAATGATCAGGTTTGCTGGACAAGCAGATGATTCGATCATAAATTAATCCCCTTAAAGATTATCCTGACGATCGATCTATGATAGACATAATTGATATAGTAAATATTTAATTATAATCCGTTTTGATTAAGTATTGATATATAATTGAGCTGATAATAACCTGTCTGTAAAATATCGTCTACATATGCAATTAATTATAATCCTTTGTGGTTAATTGTCTAGGTACATATATGAATGCAGATGCAGGGAACATATTATCCCTTTTTGGGAGATTTAACATGTATGATTATCTGGGTCAAGCCCGTATGAATAATTAATTGTGAATTACTAATTTTTTAATACATATCCCCAAAGCCTGACCCAGGTTCATTACAGCCATGACTTTATGACCTTCTATATTATGGAAAGGTAAATTAATACTTTTTAAGACCCACAAAAACTCTCTCTCACACACTTTGAATTCTTACTCTTTTATAATGCAAACTCCTTTGTAGTGCAGTCTCGGTGTAATTGCGTGCCTCAAAGGCCACTCTTAAAGTATTGTATAACCCAGGTCATTAACTCGGGTCATGATGTTAATAATTAGTATTTATATCGATATAAAACTAATATTAAGAAAAGAACATGAAGTAAAATGTATTTATTCTATTATAAATAATCCCTAGGAAAGAAAAAGTTCCTAAACTGATTTCTGATTGGTGAGGTGAAAGGTTAGCTCCGCCTCTCTGAAATAGTTTTCAGAAGATCGCGTACAAGCAGAAATTAATGAGACACGAGAGATTACGAACAACACGAGTGAGTGCAGATGCGATTTGAGTGAGAACAAACTGTTTAATATTCCAGCAATAGACTATTAACAAGCGAGAAATAGATTTATGAGGTATTAATTCTTTAGAAAGCTAACGTTTTAAGAGTGCGTTGTGAATCTGAACGCGACGTGAAGAAAACACACTGACGTGATAGGATCAACCTTCAAATATTTTTCCTTGAGAAACTATTTTGTTTTTGTTTTTGGTTCTCTGATTTATATTTCTCCTTGGTGATTACCAATTTCTTTATAAGGAATGTTTTTAGGTAATGTGCATACTGTTTTTGGAATATTAATGTGAAAAATACATTTGAAAAAGTGATGTGATGTATAAAATGTTTGAAAATGCTTTACGTGTTTTCTAATACAATCTGTGAGTGCATATAGTTATGTTCAAATGTTTGAAAGACGTAATTTGTTGAGATTATATTTTTTCCTATTGTGAAGTGTGTGCCATGCGGTGCTAGCTCTGTACATAGACTCAAGTGTGTCAGTCAAGCACATGGTGACTGACTAGCATGTATGTGTGTCTATATCTAAATAATTGAAACACATTTTGGTAATTTGAAACTGTTTATTGGAATGAGTTACTGATGATTGTTTTGGCTTTGTTTTTGCAAGGCCGGGTTTTTTTTGTTTCTTGTGTTTTATTTTTCTCTTTGGTGAGTGTCGGAAAAAATTGTTGCTGAGATTCTGATTTCTGTCCTGCTGTGGAGTTCCTATTCCTGGTTGGACTGGCGAGCCATCCCATCTTCTTGTACCTGGAAACGAAGTAAAAAGAGTTGTGAAAGTTGTGAGAAAAGAGTTTTCTGATTGGGTAGGAAAGAACTGCATACATTTTGTTTTTCTCAAGTTTTCCTGGATTTCCCTGAAGACTTTTTTTCTCTTCATGGACTGAACTGTGATCATTTTCGTGAACATTCCTACTTAGTATTTTTTTTCGGGGAATCTGGAAGAAAAAGACATTGAACTTGAAATTGAGACACTGTGGTTGAATTTCATAAATTGACATTGGTAATTTTTGACTGTGTTATTGTCATCTATTTGTCTTTTTATTTTGTTTGTCTTTCATTCTCTCAATCCTTCCTTTAAAAAAAAAAAAGGGATACAACTCACAGGGAAAAAATACACTTACCTTTTAATTAGCTGCATTCCAGTGGTCTGAGTGGTTCATTTGTTTTATTTTTTCTTATCATCTTTGCAAATTTTTGCTTCAGCGAGTCGATCTAACTCTTCTGTTTCTGGTCCATAGTTTTGATTTTATAGGATCTAGTAACTGAGCCGTGTGCTACAATTGTCAGCCTCATAAAAGGCCTCAGCCGTTTTCTGGCTGTAGCACATTTGGCGGCGAACAGACAACATCTGATGTTCTGACAATTGCCATCCCACCTAGGAAAAATAATAATATTACATTAAAGGGGTCATGAAAATAAGAATGATCTTGTTATTTACACATAACAGTCTCAAAACTAACTATCCAGTTTAAAATATGAATTTTTATTTTCTACACTTCTGAAACAGCTGGATATGAAATCGGGATAATCATGATGGTTCAATGGTCTCCAAAAAAACTCCAACATAATCCAAGAGCAGTAGTTAAAAGTAACTAAAAAGTCTTAATTTGTCTTACTATCTGGGATGCGATTAAAAATAAACCTCTATTTTTTTTTCTCATTTTTGAATCTGAAGGCTGAGAGATGAGACTCAAACGAGCTGTTTAAACTGGAATTTACATATAAATGTAAATTTGTAAAGACAAAATTAGTCAATTACAGTAAAAAAACTTAGTCAGTGAACTATGGGTGCTTAATAATAGTCATTTAAAAAAATTATAATTCTGTCAGGACCACTATCGTCAAATACGATTGACAATTAGCATACAGTATGGATTGGCGGTATGGTTCCGTTCTGGGCGAGAACTCGCCGCGCATCTATGCAGTCTAGCACAGATAAGAGCAGGGAGAGCAGCAATAACCCCACTTGGGGTAAACAGAACAGAACATTGAAAATATATTTAATTTTAGATTTTAAAGTACAACATAATTTGAGAATTTATTCTGATTCAAGGGGAATCAGAATGGCAAATCCTGACTGACGAGAGGAAGAGCTGGGGAAGGAGGAGGGTAATTAGCTCCTGAGAAACGCGATAGCTGCTGATAATACTGAAGGAGCTTATGTATCATCGTCCCCTTGGAATTATAAGGTTCTATCTGCCATTTTTGTCAAAATTGAGTTATTCACATATTCTTATTCTGTGACAACTTATTTACATTATGTGATGTGTTTTTTTAAATTGTGTCCATTGTGGGACTTTTTATTGAAAAAACAAAAAGGTTCTATCTACAAAATCGAACTCTAACTTGGCTCTATAAGGTTCTATCTGCGTGAGCCAATCAGCACTTCGAATGCACAGAAGAGGACCAATCAGAATAAACTTTATATGTCATGTCGCAGGCTTTTTCCTTGAAGACAAAAAGAAACCCCATAAAGGCATAATGCTATACATTTACAGTAAATTAAATATTCACTAAATTGTGTAGTGTTATGAAGTGGCTTCAATTTGACCATTTTCTTTATAGTGTATTGGTTATTATTATTAATTATCAATGAGGTTATTATTAGTAACTATTATTATTATAGTTCTTATTATCTGAATTATACAAATATGCAGTGGGTAAATTGAATATTTAAAAAAAACATTTAACATGCAAGTGTGTGTGTGTGTGCGCGAGTGTGTGAAAATGTGTGTGTGTGCGAAAGTGTGTGTGTGACTGTGTGTGCGAAAGTGTGTGTGTGTGTGTGCGCGTGTGTGTGACTGTGTGTGTGTGAGTGAGAGAGAGTGTGTGTGTGTGTGATTAAAAAATTAGTCTGACATTTTTTGTGATCATAATAGTCAGTGAATAATTTTTCAATGATTATTAAACTTTATGAATTAATTTGCTGAAGCATGTCGATTTTCTTGTAGTTTTTAAAGTCTTGAAATGTCTTAATTTTTACAATTTTAAGCCTTAAAGGTCAAATAGTTAACAATTTCATTGATGGGGTCTTAATTACAACAATAAACGTTAGCATGTTATTTCAGCCATACTGATGTCTAGAGAGAAAGCCATTTCACCTGGCCCACTTTAGCTGGAATAAAGTCCTGCTCAGATGTATTACAGTAGCTGCTTTCTGTCTAAACAAAAGAAAGATTAAAGTAACAATTTCTGCAATAATGTGTTTAATTACCCACCAAATTGGTAACGAAAATTAAGATTCTGCACTGGACAAAATATTTAGACCTACCTTGCTTAATTTGAAATGTCCTAAATACATGGAAGTGCTAAAAAATATGAAATAAATGTCATAGAAAGGATAAAATTTTACTTTCTAACACATGTTGAGACATTGTTACAACATTCATTTTATATTTAATGTTCAAATAATGTTTTGGCAGATAGAACCTTATAATTCTAAGCGAAAAGTGTTTTTTTAGAATTAGAAGGTTCTATCTGCGTTTGACCCATTCCAAAAAAAACCATTTACAAATTTGAGAGGATTTTGATATTGTATATTTAGAATACATTTAGGGTCCCTGTTATTTTCATGTTTGAAAGAAACTTGTTCCCCATATATGTAATGCAATAACTTTGAAGCTCAATATCTCAAAACTGCTCAGAACGCAGATAGAACCTTATAATTCCAAGGGGACGATATGGTGATAGGCATCGTATTCCTATAGGTAGATGTGGAGCTTGACCAATGTGACCTGCCAGAACTCACGCTATGCTTGATTTCATTAATCGTAATCAAGGCCAAGTTTAGATTTTAGGTCATATCGTCCAGCTATATTGTGATTATCAAAGAGTTTTAAGAGATAAAATTAGCAACTGCAGGAGGTCTTTTATATATAGAAAAAAATATTCTTCATAACATATCCTTTTGTTTTGTGCTTTACAGTTTAAATATTTAAAGTGTTAGTTCACCCAAAAATGAAAATTCTGTCAGTAATTACTCGCCCTCATGTTGATCCAACCCCGTAAGACCTCCGTTCATCTTCGGAACACGAATCAAGATATTTTTGATGAAATCTGAGAGATGGATCACTCCTCCATACCTCTAGTCAGTTAACTTAGTATGATTGCGTAGAGCTACGTCACACGTAGGCTTACTATTGACCGACGCTGGTCATGTGTGTGATGCGTGTGACGTAATAATAATAATAATAATAATAATACATTTTATTTATATTGCGCTTTTCTTGTACCCAAAGCGCTAAAAGTACAGTACAAAAATAAATGCATAAAAAAAAAAAAAAATAATAAGATACATTAACATACACCAATTAAGAAACAAACACCTTCTTAAAAAAGATGAGTTTTTAACAGTTTCTTAAAACTCGTTAATGTAGTAGCATTCCTAACCGTTAAAGGAAGTGCATTCCACAACCTGGGGGCTGCCACAGAAAAAGCTCTTTCACCCATCGTTTTCAGTCTGCAGGAAGGCTGTTTAAGTAGAAAAGAGTGGGCGGAGCGGAGAGATCGAGAGGGCATATATGGCGTAATTAAATCACATATATATGATGGTGCAGTTCCATGTACAGCTTCATATGTTAAAATAAGAGTTTTAAAATCAATACGGGCATGTACCGGAAGCCAATGCAGGTTCCTAAGCACACCAGAGATATGCTGACGAAAAGGAGTATGTGTAAGAACACGTGCAGCTGAGTTCTGTATGTGTTGCAGTCGCTTAATGGACTTTGCAGGTAGGCCAAGATAAAGGGCATTACAATAATCAAGCCTAGAGGTCACAAGTGCATGGACAAGCCTCTCAGCATCAGGTAATGAAAGAAAAGGCCTGATCCTGGCAATATTCCTTAAATGGAAGAATGCAGATTTTGAAATGCTCTTGATATGTGCTTCAAGTGTTAAGTGAGAATCAAAAATTACACCAAGGTTGCGAACTTGAGGTGATGGAGACAGTACATTATTTTCAATGTCTAAATTAAAATTTTTGCCATTACAGGTAGCTGCCGGGGTACCAACTAGAAGAACCTCTGACTTAGTACCATTTAGTTTAAGAAAATTGTGGTACATCCATAATCTAATTTCGTGCAGACAGTCAGAAAGGGTTGCTGATGTACCTGTGATATTAGTTTTTGTGCTAATATAAATCTGAGTATCATCAGCATAGAAGTGGAACCCCAAACCATGCCTTCTAATAATCTGCCCCAAAGGAAGCATGTAAATATTAAAAAGTATTGGGCCAAGGACAGACCCCTGAGGGACACCATGACATACCTGTCCAACGTTAGATTTATTATTTTCCACGTACAACAACAGAAGCTTACACTATTACACTAGTGAACTCACTCGAGGCCCAGAGAGAAGGAAATTAATAGTTGAAATAAAGTCGTTATTTTATTTTTCTTTGCGCACAAAAAGTATTCTCGTCGCTTGATAAACTTAAGATTGAGCCACTGTAGTCACTTGGACTATTTTAACGATGTCTTTAATGACTTTTCGGGGACAAGTTCAATCCCTGAAGAAGCCTATGGAGGAGTATGGAGGAGTGATCCAGCTCTCAGGTTTCATCAAAAATATCTTAATTCGTGTTCCGAAGCTGAACGAAGGTCTTACGGGGTTGGAACAACATGAGGGAGAGTAAATACTGACAGAATTTTCATTTTTGGGTGAACTAACCCTTTAAAGACAGTTTAAATACTGTGGAAATATTATTTTACTTATGTACATGCATGTAGTCTGTTTACATTTTTTTCCCTCTAGTGGCCTATCCCTCCCCCCTGCCCCAGAGGAGGTCTGTGCACACCACTTCCCCACATCCCAACAACAACACTTACGAATGTACTCATGCTCGTTCTTTTATATATATATATATATATATATAACTTTCATTTTTATTAAATTTTCACATGTATATCAACAAAATAAAATAATACAGTAAATGATACATAAATCAAAATAACAATAGTAATAACACTAACAATCTGTCTGGAGATGATGTGCTATACAGTCCACTGTTCTATTTGGCATTTGTTCAGTCTGTGTTACGTGTCATATAAATGTTCCATTTTTCCCAGTTCTTTTCAAAGACATTCTGTTTGACTCTCAAAAGGTATGTCAATTTTTCCATCTCAAAGATTTCCTGGACAATTTCCAACCACTGTTCCTGTTTTGGGATATTGATATTGAGCCAATTTCTTGTGACCGCTTTCTTACTGGATGCAAGTAATACTTTAGTCAAATACAGATCTTCTTTCCTTACAACCTCCTCAATATTCCCTAGGTACATCACTAGACAAGTGTTTGGGATTTCATATCCCAAAACATTTTTAACAACTAGGTTAACATTTTGCCAGTATGTCCCCATTTTTGTACAGTTCCAGAAGATGTGTGCATGGTCTGATTCCACATTCCCGCACAATCTCCAGCATTTTTGTTGTTTAGGGAGTTGTCTCGATTTTATTTTCGGTGTTATGAAATAGCGAGCCAAGTTTTTCCAGCAGAACTCTCTCCATATTAAGGAACTTGTAGAAGTACATTGTGTCTCGCACATGCGATACCATGCCTCCTCTTGTATCTGAATTTGTAGTTCTGCTTCCCATTTTGCTTTTATATAGAGTGTCGTATCCCCCCTACTCTCACCCAGGGCTTGATAGAAAGCAGAGATGAGCCAAGACCCCTTCTGTTTGTACGAGTCCACAATGACTCTAATCACCTTATTTGTCATTTCAAGTGGCTTTATCTCTTTTGTGAAATAGTCTCTTAACTGCATGTATCTATAAAAATCTTTGTTCTCTAGGTCGTATTTTGCCTTAAGATCTTGGAAGGTTGGAAATTCTCTACCTTTCGAAACTGTACATATTGCTGTCATACCTCTTTGTGCCCATTCTTTGAATACTGGATCATACATCCCCGGCTTAAAATTTGAGTCATACGCAAACCAACGCAATGTGCACATATCCCTCTTAAGTTTGTATTTTCTTACTACAGCACTCCATATTTCTAATGTAAATGCTATTATTGGGTTCATAGCGTGCCTTAAAGCACCTATCAAATGTTCATCCCCGACCAGTATCTGGGTCGGATAGCCCTGTATGCCCTTTTATATTTCTTTCCATTTAGACTCATAGTCAGGACTACACCAACAGGCCAGAGGTCTGAGCTGAGCTGCATAAAAATATTCTATAAGATTAGGTAAAGCCATTCCACCCTTACTTCTAGGTAGTCGGAGTGTCTTAAGTTTTATTCTTGGTTTTTTACCATTCCAAATGAATCTAGAGATCATCTTGTCCCAAGCAATACATTTGTTTTGGGGAATATTAATTGGAAGAGCTTGAAATAAATATAACAGTTTAGGTAGAATATTCATTTTGACAGTTTGTATTCTAGCACTAAAGTCTAACGGAAGGGTAGACCACCTTTCAATATCTTTTTGGAAGTTTTTCTCAATTTCACTATAGTTGTTTTCGTACATATCACTAAGGGTTTTAGTAAGAGTTACTCCAAGCTACTTCATTGTTTTAGAATTCCATTTCAAATTATATGCCTCTCTTATTTGGCGGGCTGGAGAATAATTTAGAGAGAGAATCTGTGTTTTTGATATATTCAGTTTATATCCTGAATAATATTCATACGGTTCATACGAGATTTACTAGCCTTTAGCCTAGTTACTGCAGCTCCCAGCTCCTTAACTGTGAGTTGTGACATAATAGTGTCATTCTGTGTCTTACCAATAGACGGCAGATCAAGTGAGTCAAGAAAGCCCCTTATTGTTTTTTCATCTGCTGATAGAGGTTTAGAATAGAGCTTCTTGTAGTAATCTTCAAATATTCTTTCAATTTCATCTGGGTCATGTGATATTTGGTTGGTTTGAGGGTTACTAATTTTATGAATCGTGTTAACTGCCTGCTGTTTCCGTAAGCGTCTAGCTAAAAGTCTTGTTGCTTTTGTGCCTGATTCGTAGTAGGTCTGCTTTACAAATCTTGCCCTCTTTTCTATATCTGTCCTGAGTATCTCATTTATCTCTTCTCTTGTCTTCTTTATTTTTTGTAATACAGACTTGTTTTTTGTATTTTTGTGTTCCTGCTCGAGTTCTTGCAGTTCATCTACTTTGTATTTATACATAGCCAGCCGAGCCTTTTTTAGTGATGCTGTCAAAGCGATTAGTTTCCCACGAATGACTGCCTTCATACTTTCCCACAGTATTGCTGGGTTTACCTCCCCGTATCATTCTCTTCTATATATCTTTTTATTTCTTCTCTTATCTGTTCCACATACCCCTTATTATTCAAAATACCCACATTTAGCCTCCAGACAGTGTTTATTTTCCTATTATTGAGGTGTATTGTCAAGCTGATCCCACTGTGGTCTGATACATCAGCCACCCCAATTTTACTCTCTGTTACCCTGTGGCATTCACTTGCATTGATTAAAAAGTAGTCGATTCGGGAGTAGACAGAATGAGGTGCAGAGTAGTGTGTATAATCCCTTTCTACTCATGCTCGTTCTTATGAGGGAGAATGTTGGCGTCCCTGGAAGGCCAAACATTCTCCATGTCTCCTGGAACGATTCTAAAAGGTGGCCATAGGGCCCACCGTTTGAATTAAAAATAAAATAAACTGACGCACATCCAGGGAGCTTTTGTCGAAGATTCAGCATCTGCTGAAAAAACTTGTACTCCTCGGGAAACAGGGCGATTTGTCCCTGACCAAAGGTTGATACCAAAAACACCAGCAAAAAAAAAGGTAAAAGACTACTTTTTTTAGTGGTGTGTGTGTGTGAAAAATCTTACCTTGATCAGGCACTGTCCCTTTTTATTATTTACTGGATTTTTCACTGCCTTGACGAGAAGATTTTCCAGAACTCCTCTCCGGTGGCCAGTTTGACAGATAATGTATCCAGCCAGGAGGCCCAACACTTTTTTTATGTTGTCAGGATTTTGGCTGGACTTTAGAACTTCTGCAAAACAAAGGAAAATTGTTGGTTACACTTTAGTTTGGGGACCACTTCTAACTATTAATTATGACTTTTGCCTCAAACTCCAAATTTGCTGCATATTAATGTTAGTAAGGTAGAGTAAAAAAAGGCATTAATATGTGCTTTATAAGTAAGCAATAAGGTACGAGAGGCTGTGCTATATCGTGAATAAGTCACGGCTGAAGGGCGTTGTTAGGCACGACGTGAAGCGGAGAAGAAAGATGCAACTGACAGACGACTACAGGAACGGAAAACCCCTTAACTGTTAAAAGGACAAGATATCGCAGTGGACATTCAAACAGATTTTTGTATTACGAATATAAGACTGACCTGAAGGAAAATGCCTTCAAGTGTACCTGCATTTACAGTAGACATATGCCTGCTTACTCAATCTCTCACAATTTTCTACTAGCTTAAATGAACAATATCAATGAGATCAAACAAGTGTTTAAGTAGCTAAGGGTGGTTGCTAGGGGTGTTGTGTAGTGATACATAGAACTGTTGGGTGAAGCGGTCATGGCCGTGTTTTATTGTGAATCCAATCAGAATCAAGGATTGGAACTAAGTATTTTATAAGTACTAATAAATAGCCAATATGGTAATAGTAATATGCATGCTAATAAGCAACTAGATAGAATTGGTCTAAAGAATAAACTAAAGTGTTACCATCTTGACGTTGTACTGTGTATTGCACTATGTTTGTGTGTAACAATACTTCACTCATTCTCATTTTCCACATGCGGGTGTCTTACCAAGCTCTTGAGGCAGGTAATTTCTTGCCATTTCAAGGAACTTTTTAATCTTTTCCGGATCGATTATATTGGCTGTTGTGGAAAACAAAGCTGTCACAATGATATTTGGCTAATGGCAAATTCATTAACTGACACAGTATCGGTATAAAAAATATAACATACCAGATTTTGCAGCACGGACCTTCTGCCGGTGCGGAGTAAGCTTGCGTCCATAAGATTTTAAAAGCAATTCAAGATGGAAAATCCCACTTTTTATAACTTTCTTGGTTGCAGTGACATCTTTTAGATTCGCTTTTTTTTTTAATTTTAAAAAGGTTAGAACGCTTGACAGCCACATACATTTTGTAGAAACTGCTAGCCTGGAGAGGTTTTCAGCCCATCTACAAAAAGAAAGCAATTTGAAAATGATTATCACTGTACAAGTGGTTACTGGATAATAACTATAAACTGGGCTGTCAATAAACATTACAAACAATGTTAATTTACTGCATGTATTCAAAAGGAAATAACTAGTTTAAAAAAAACCTAAACTAATTGCACACAGCCTCTTTCTACCAGACAGACCCCTGTAATGGTTATGTTTCGTTTGTGGACACTTATGTTGAGTTTCCTTTGGTTCCTATGTTCCTTTCCTGGGTTTAGTTCATGTTCCATTGTAATCAGTTAACCAATGAGTAAACATTCACTTGTGTCGTGTTGTGCTGCTCACATCTCCACTGTACCGTTTTTTTAAAAGTTTTTTTTAAAAGCCATGTCTAATAAGTGTTGTTACAGATTTGAATTTTATTGCACTCAAGTATTGGGCTGGCAAACAGCTAGTTTTGATTTATCACAGTTTCGGGACATTCATGTCTGCTGTGCTAATTGCTGGACCAGAGGCAGCTGTCCTAACTCAAATGATTGAAAGCATTATATCTATGTCGTGAACGCGCTGTCGTGGAAGCTTCCAGCTCTCGTGTTCAGCCTCATATGAAGACCGACTCGGGTAAAGACAATAGACTCAAACTTCACCGAGCAAGGACACCTGCAAGGCACTTAAGTAACTTTTTATAAACAAAACAAAAAGTCTATATTTCCCCCCTTTCCTTTCACACTTCTATCTTACATACTCAACATGTGCTTCCAATAGATTCCTGTTGTCTCCCAACAACGCTCTTTCATCCCACACAAATGGTAGCGCAATACTGCTTATCTTCATCCCATTTTCTCATCCTCACACACACACCTCTTTCTCTTTCTTTGGGTCTATGGAATTATCAGTCAGCAGTCAATAAAGCTGACTTCATTCCAGCCTTTGCATTTCATTCTAACCTTAGTATCTTGGGCTTGACTGAGACCTGGATTCATCCAGAGGACTCAGTAACTCCCGCTGCTCTATCTAACAGCTTCTCCTTCTCTCACGGCCCTCGCCAGGCTGGGAGGGGTGGGGGTACATGTCTTTTCATTTCTAACAATTCGAAATAGTTAACTCTCTCATCCCTATGCAATAACAACTCGTTTGAATATCATACACTTACAACTCCCACTAAGATCCATAATGTAGTCATATATCGCCCCCCAGGTCAACTGGGAAGCTTTGTTGAGGAGCTGGATGTGGTTATCTGAGGTTCTGCATGAACACCGGAGCAAACTCAGGGCAGCGGAGAGGAAATGGAGCAAATCCAAAGAAACATCTGACCTGAGTATGTATCAATCCCTGCTCTCTTCCTTTTCTGTGGACATTAATGCTACAGAATCTTCATATTTCCACAAGAAGATCAACACCACTTCCAATACATGATCACTTTTCAAGACCTTCAACTCTCTCCTCTGTCCACCTCCACCTTTCTCCTCTTTACCGGCTGATGATTTTGTTAACTTCTTCACCAACAAAACAACTACTATCGGCAGTCAGTTCTCTGCTCCACGCACACAGGAACCCAGACAAACCTCTGCCACGGCCAAAAACGTCCTCTCCTCCTCTCCACTAACCGAGGAAGTAGTATCTAATCTTCTTCTCTCTAGTCAAACCACCTAAATCACATTAAAACTTATAACACAGCATATATGGCCTTCAACTGAACAGAAAAACTGTCAAAAACGCATATCTAAATGTCAGAGCACGTCACGTGATGCATCTCAACGAATCACGTTGTCAGAAATTGACATCAGCCAATGAGATTTCGGTTTTAGAGTTAAATGCCCATTGTACTTTCACGATTGGTTGCTGATTAAAAGGAAATGACCATATTTGGATACGACAACAATGTACAGGAGAGAGAGAGCTTTCCAACGGAGATGTATGTGATGACATTGACAGGGTGGATGCAGCGATCACGGAGCAGCATGTTGATTTAGAACGACAGCTTTTGTTAAATTTAGGAGAAATCTACAGACGCAAATAGACTAAGTGTAGTAAAATTAAGTCCTAAATGTGTTTTTTTGGAATTTTTTTCACCACAAGTCTGAAAGAAGACATGTTATTGAAGACAAATAGCCCACAATCTCAAAATTGACCAGTGAAAAAACCCCGATGTTTTTGTGTCTCGCCTTAAGCTGTTCTTGTCTTTACTAAAATCAAAATTAGGCTAATCAAAGGGAAGAGTGCTCTTACAAATCATGAGGGAGCGATTGGACCGCTGATTTTGGCTAAAGTAATAGACTCGCTGTTTTTGCTGATGCTGAATCGTCTTTAGTATACAATACATTCATTACAAATGTAACTTTAAGTAAAACGTGTGTGTTTAAACTACACCTGGGGAAACTCACTTCACCTTCAGAGGCTCTGGGGCAGCTCAGTCTCTCCAGTCGGGTTGCAGGGCCACCTCACCGCAGCAGACTCGCTGTGTGTGTGTGTGTGAGCCGCCAACGCCGCTCTGCACGTTTGAATCAGGGACGCAGGGGGGAGGGGCTAATAATACATTTAAAATGAAAAATTAAATTGTTTTCTTTTGGTAAATGTATTGTTTAGTTCACTGTTTTGAGAAGCTTGTGGACCTAGTGGCAGGTTGTTTTTACAAGTACAGTTTTTGGATCATCAAAGTTAGGGGGGCAGCTGGGGGGGGCAAGGCTCTAGAGTGGGGGGCATCTGCCCCCCTGTAGATCCGCCCCTGTCTTTCAGTGATTAAACCAAATGCTCTCATTACATATTACAATATTCTTTTGTCTGAAACAATGATTATGTGGACTGAAAATGTGTATAATTGTAATGAAATCATGGGATCCGGTTTTAAATGTACACCTTACTTGTGAAAAAAAAGCATCAAAGCGAATAAAAAAACTATTATTGACAAAAGACATAAATACTCTTTAATTTTTTTGTTGTTCCAAAGGCATTTTAGGTCCATTGAAGGGGTGTTGGGAGCAGCAATGTACAGAAGAAAATTTTTCACGTGAGTAACTTTTTGTTTAGAATTATCTTGCTGCTTTTTTTTATCAGATGAAATGCACTCATACCAAGTATGAAGAACTCTTTCTGTAAAAACAATATGAGAACAGTAAGGTAAGTTAAATAAATAAAGTAAGATAAGGTCATGTATAATTTATACATACCATAAACGGGAGTTTTTTCGCTGCAGATCGCCCGCTGGTGTTCTTTACGGGTGGCCTGCAGCTCCTCCAACATTTTAAGTCTTCTTTTAATTGATTTTGTTTTGTTCTTTTGCCAAAACATTGCACTTATTGCAGTATTTTGTTGGTCCTTCTCCAGCTGGGTTTAGCAAACCCTCATCCTGTGCACTGTCCTGGCTTTACTATCTGAGTGAAGGCCAGTAGAGTGCACAGATATGTCAGGGTTGCTCTGGCGCAATTTTTTTAGTTCGGCAATTATTTCAGTCCTTTTCGATCTTTTAATTGCGCCAGCTCGTTCCTTTCCCTAAAAACAAGAAAAAAGCCATTGTTATTCACTGTGCATTTATTAGTTGTTCTCTATTAGTCAATGTGTATTAATCTCCAAAAATTTGGAAGCACCCTAGGCAGAGTGGAGACAATATCAACATCAATCCTTAATTTTGTAAGACTTATACAACACACACACACACACACACACACAAAAAAAATTCTAAAAAAATATTTAAATAGCGCTTTGAATCAATAAAAAAAAAAAAAAAATAATAATTGCTAAAATAATAAGACAATGAATTAAAATGTAATGAATTGCAATACGGGTTAAGCGTAACATTATTACGGATTCTACAAAACGAGTATAACTACTACCGGCCGTCAGCTACTGAGGTAAACACAGCGTAGTAATGGCGACCTTTTATAGCCGTTGTTTACAAGAGCTACCCAAACTATAAATTTCAGATGTGCACCATATTGCTAAACGGATGTCCAGTGCCCTGAGTACTCCGTTAGACAAAGGATTTAAGTTTTTAACCTCATTTATTCATAATTACGAAGATATGTAAGTTAGTATACTGTATGTAGCTTTTGCTAATGGCACCTGATACAGCATTAGCTAAGCTAGTTTAGCCTTGTATGCTATCAGTAGTTTAGCCTTTTATTTTTGCTCGCAGACAACACCGGAAGCGCCCCGGGTTTGAAATGGCGTCGCCCCCCTTCAATTATATCTTCAGGCGTGTATGCACCAGTGTCAGACATTCCCAATGAGATTAGTAATTTTTGGTCGAACATGTGAAATATCTGAGAGAGCAAGACAAAAGGGACTGCAGTATGCATTCGAGGGATATATCCACGACATAATATGCAACCGATTAGAGAATAATTTCATAAAAACTGAAGCTAAAGCCCATAGTCCCAGCGCGAGCAGCAGCACCTCATACACTGACCATTCAAATGGAAAACACACAAATTGAGGAACAGCAATGTTCGTGCACAGCAGGGTAAGTGAAATGTGAAACTAATCTAATAATTATAAATCAAACAGTTTATACATAAATATTGTGGAATAACACTAACACCGGGAGAGCCGCGACCGGATTGGTTTTACGGTTACTCAGTCACTTAGTAGGCCGTCGATTAACAAAATGCTGAAATATATTTTAAAGTATGTCAGTGAGCCTCCGTCTTGTCTTTAAACGTCTTATTTTACGTTAAAACGTTCAATATGAACAAAGAACCGTTATTATTTCCAACTTCCAAGGAATTTGTGTTTTTGTTAATCCTGTCTACATTTAGTTGTGAATGGGGTCTCCCACACTGCTGATCCACGCCCATCATTTCTCCCCTTGGCTTTTAGATTTTCGGGAAGGAAAAAAATTCCACTCCCCCATCCAAACTTTTAGGATACCGGGTATCAGATTTGCACAATCCATACGCACAACGCTTCGGCAAGTTTCCCTCGCTCGAAAGCTTGCCAGACCTCCCGCGCCCAGTTACGGTTGCTAAGACACGATTGGCCAGTGGCGGTTTTCGGGCGTGGCTTAGCGAAGGGTCAATTATCACGCCTAATGTTTCCGACCCATATCGCCTTGACTGGATAATCCTTTGGGAACTGGTGAAAACTTACCCCAGAGTTAATTTCCCCCCCGACACAGAGCAGATCGGCACACTGCTGTTCAGATGTTCCCGTTTCTGATATTTCAGCATTCGTGAAACCGCCCTCTAACAGAGTCACGGTGGACAGTGTTCTGAACGTTGTTTTAGCAATTTTTAAAGGTTTTTATTCAACACAGTGGCTAGACTAACAAATAAACACATCACCTGAGCAAAATATTCCGTTACCATTTAGTAGTAATGATTTCATGAATTTCTGCACTGAGAAAATAGAAAGCATCAGAAACAAAATTGTAAATGTACAATCTTTGAAGCCGTCTTATGATTCAGCCTCAATTATCACCCCTCAAGAACAACAACTCAAACGCTTTACAACTATAGGACAGGAAGAGCTAAATAAACTTATCATTGCATCTAAACCAACAACATGTTTATTAGATCCAATACCCACTAAACTACTGAAAGAAGTGTTACCTGAAGTGGAAGAGCCTCTTCTCAATACTATTAACTTGTCTTTATCTTTAGGTCATGTTCCAAGAACGTTCAAGCTGGCAGTTATTAAACCTCTCATTTAGAAACCACAATTAGATCCAAATGAATTAGCTAATTACATACCCATTTCAAATCTTCCATTTATGTCTAAAATACTAGAAAAAGTTGTGTCTGCTCAAATGTGCTCTTTCCTGCAAGAAAATTATATCTTTAAAAACATTCAGACCGCATCATAGCACAGAAACTGTGCTCGTTAAAATTACAAATGATTTCGACAACACGTCATAAAATAGTCTCAGATTGACTACAAAATTACAATGGAGTTCAGGGACTGGCATTAAGCTGGTTTAGATCATAGCTATCAGAGCCCAGCGGGCACCTTGACGTCAATTTGACATCAACAAATAGTCAAGATTTTGACCACCATGTATAACATGCATGAATATGCATATTTTCATTATATTTTGTAAGTATTTCCTCGTGGTTGTAAAGAGGCCAAACAAAGGTACCAATCTGACATGTTTTTTCTGGTCCCTACATCTCAGGTCAATATCATTGACATTAAATCGATGTTGATTTGATGTCAGGAAATAAAACGTCAAATTGATGTGAAATTTATATCAAAACAATGTCTGAAAAAGTACTATATTTATTACTCATTTTAAATCAATGCGACTAATTTTCAACACCTAAAAGACCTAGCCTGAATGATCTTGAAAGTTGTATGCTCTATGTATTTTGAGTTTGTGTTTTTATTTATTTAAATCCTAACATGTTTACATTCAGTGTTTAATATGACAGCAGACACTATAATTGCATATAAAAGGTAAATTTAATCTGATATTGAATCTGATTTTTAAAATAATCATCATCGACTACAAATTGACTACAAAAAGACGTCACATCCTGGCCATATCGCGCGGAAAAGTAGAAGATCTGCATAACCGCCCTCACACGTCTGCTCAACTGCCAGAGAAGAGGTCGTCTATTTCAATTTCGAAAAATACTTCTCTTCCAAATCCTGGTAAGTAAGTTAACCAGATAGTATGCTATTGTTGTTATTATGTTATTACACCATCTTATACATAGGCTGCTTAATTTTAATGGGTGTAATTTTCCGAATTATGTCGAATAATTTCACTTTACCTGAGCGAGCTAACTTATAGCTAACGTAACCTGAGGTTAGCTTAAAGTCCCCGTGAACCGGAAGTTGCAAACGACTTTTCTCCAGTGTTGTGACGTATTTCCGAGAGAAACGGAATACTAAATGAGGCAAAATGGTGGGCGTGGCTTTTTTCCCAACTAGCACCTGATTGGATCTAGAAAAGTAGGTGTTTTCATTCAGCCTGTCTATTGTCAGTTGGAGGGGCGTGATTACGGATGTTATGAAGACGCCCAAACCGTGAAACCTACGTCATCAGGCAAGGTCCTCCAACGCAGAGGGGAGGGGAAATTTCAGATTTTGATTAAAGATTACGAAGCCAAAACATTTTTTTGTGTGGATTGACTTGCATGGATGAATTGTTCACCACAAAACGATCAATTTAGGCAAACAAAGTAAGTATGGTCAATTTTGAATTCATGGGGACTTTAACTGTAACGTTTACATTCCGGTATGATGGAAGAAGTGTCTTACTGTCTGCCATCGTATGATTTTAACAATCTGTGTGATTTGTAGCGGTCTGCTTCTGCATAATCTGATTCTGTGCAGCGCTGGGTGGAAAATGTTCGCGCATTTCAGAAGCAGGGAGATTCCGTTCAAAAACGTCCTTTGTCAGTTTGCCATATTATCTAACGTTACTGGACACAAATGCTCCCGTTAAGCGAATCTTTTTGCTCATAAACAACACATGGACTGACGAGTTTCCAGATGCCAGCAAGGTTTTCCAGCCCAAAACCTCGTCAAAAACCGCCAGAATGCCCAAAACCCCCGCCCATTTTTTTTTGTGCTTGTTTCTCGTTTAAACACATTGAAATCATTAACAAGCTTTAAGATCACGAATAACTTTAGGTCAGTGTACTTTTGCATCTATTCGTTTGTCATTTTTTTAACCCGTAATTGAAAAATGAATGCTTGTTGTATTTTTAATTTGAGCGCTATAACGTTACACCAAAAAAATAAAATATTGACGTATTTTCTGATTTTTGTTTATGACTTTTTCCCCCTTTATTAAAGTCCCTGTAAAGGCAATTAAAAAAAATCTAAACACATTATAAATGTTAGAAATGTATTGCTAAAACATATTACTAAGACTGTGAACTGGAGTTAGACCGTTAAAGACCCACTCCGATGAAAATAATGTTTTTCTAGGTGTTAACATGTTCTTGTGGCATTTTTCTGATGTTAGAGGACATATCTTGAGAAAAATCAGCTCAAAGTTGTATTTCTGAGTATTTCTACATTCAAATGGCTGTGAATCAGTAGCAGACGCTAAAATGCCGGCTAAAATCGACTTTCACCATTGCTGTGTTCCGGATTTTCTGGGCGGGGCTAAAACGGTTCTCGATGACGCACTGGAGCCACTGAGCTCGTGGACACGCCCCTACTTGATGACGCACTAGAGCCCCTGAGGCTACAAAATAATTTATTGTTTTATTTTTATATAACCTAACATTTTACAGTTTTTGAAATGTTTTTGTTTTAGGCTAGCCTATATTTCTTTTTTATAAGTGAAGTCTTTTTTTGCTTATTATATTATACTGAGCTTTTTCCTCCCAAAAAATGGACTTTAAAGATTCAAGTAAAAATAGTTTTTTTTAGAAAATTCAAGAAATTATCCATTGAAATTTTTTTTTAAACACAATGGAATCTCGTGCATCCGGCCGCACCCAAACAGCTGGCCTGGTTTAATCAGCCGGCACAGACAAAATCCGTGAGTAGCTACAGCCTACGGTTTATAAACTGAGAAGACGGATTACAAAACCGTGTTGTTGTTTTTTTTTGTTTTTGTGTTCACAGGTGACTTCCCGGGCTCACAAAGGCTATTATCTAAATGTTCCGGGTCAACGCAAATAAAATGCAGAAATCAAATTTCATAAAACGGAAAAAAAGTTTGATTTTCAATTAAATATCTAAGCATTGTATATAAGGAAAATAAGTCTGTATGTTAATATTGTTCCACCAGTCTAAAATCAAATAAATAAGAAAGCATGTTTTTCATTTTAAAAAAAGAAAAAACGAATGGACGCAAAAGTACACCGAAGGTAGTGGGAGAGAGTGTCTGTTGTGAGTTTAGGGGGCACGTCAGCCAGAGCAGTGTGTGTGTGTGTGTGTGTGTGTGTGAGAGAGAGAGAGAGAGAGACTACTGCCTGCTGAACAGAGGGTCGCCGAAAGAAGGATCTGAAGTGGCGGTGTTTCGGCTACAAAAACCTGCCGAACTGATCCGAACCAGCCCAATTTTTATCCACCCGATCAAACTCATTTTTGCCCGCAAAATAGATTGCAAAATCTGGCAACTCTGTGAGAGGAACCGCATGACCAATCCCACCTTAACCTTTAACACTGTTTGTTGCTACCCCCCCTTAATTTACTGTTCGCAGTCAAATTTGACGCATGTGTGTCTGTGTGTGTGTTTGTGTGCGCGAAGATTGGTGGTTCACATTAGTGACACGGGAATAAATTGTCGCTCCCCTCCCATCCCGAGCCCACGAAAATACACCCGATCACTGCACAAAAAAAGGTGGAGACGCATTCTATTTCAAGAGTTGGACACCCATTTAATTTATTTTTAGCAACTTGTTCTATAGTTAACTTGGACTAAATGCATCAGTTTTTTGTTGTTGTTTTTTACATGGGTTCCCCAGAAATAATCATTGACTAATCAAGAAAATAATCGACAGATTAGTCGACTACCAAAATAATTGTTAGTTGCAACCTTATGGTAAACATTGCCTACTATGTCTATGCGAATAATCTCTTTAAAAAATGTATGTTCTTGTAGTGGTAATAAAATATCCATATTATGACTAATTACACTTGAATTGTACAATTTTGCAAGAAATGTTTATTTTAATAAGTAGTTAACAAATTAACAATGATTGAATGTAAAATGATTTCCTAAGCATGTGAAATATTTTCAATTTTTTTCAGCGTACCAGCACCGGAAGCTGTCACAGATTTGAATAAGAGGTAAGTTCATACCTGCAAACTGGTCGCTTTTCAGCGAAATTCACCGTTTTGAATCAAAATATGTCATTTATATGAATCATGTAGATCCGATGAGGTTTTTTTTCGGGACTGGGGGGTGGAGGGGGGTGGATGAGGTTGCAAGCACGGTAAACTTCACAATAATAATTGGGAATGTGCTAATTAGACTGGAGTGAGAGCATAGATGTCTTTCGAGCTGTTGTGATCTTTTGGCGCTATAATGATGCGTGACAGTCACACAGATCGCTGTGAACCGATCACCTGTTCCGCTTTACAGCACGACAAAAACCCAAAAATGAACCCAGGGCTCCAACCTAACGTGAGACCGGTATACTACCCAGCACTACTAAATTCTTCTACAATTAAAACATTTCCTGCAGCATCGCTGCAGTGTGATGGCATATCTAAGGAACTGGAGGAAGCGTAATGCTGAAGTCCTTGCACTGGCTGAAAATTCGAGTGAGGAGGATGGAATGCTGGGGAGTGTGGATGAGGAGGTTTTGTCACCTGATCACTCAGATATTGATGTGGTGCTATCGTCTGACTCAAAAACCCAAATTCTGTCTGATGAGTCCTCAGAAGAAATCGTTCCTGATCTGGGTGAGGACCTTGCAGCCTGGGCCACCAGGAATGGCTGCAAGCGAACTGCTCTTAATGAGATGCTGGAGATCCTTAGGCTCCCAAAGGATTCCCGAACACTGTTGCAAACACCAAAGAAAGTGGCAACAGTTGAAAAATGTGGTGGACACTATGCCTACTTTGGTGTTGCGTCTGGCATATTAAAAGTTTTGTCTCAGCGTCCAGGAATCTTTGACCACCTACATTTGTGCTTTAACATTGATAGTGTGCCCCTTTTTAAATCCTCCAACTTGCAAATGTGGCCCATACTTTGCAACTTTCATGACTTTGCTCCTTTCATTGTGGCCCTCTACTGTGGAGTTGCTAAACCAAATTCAGTGGAAGAGTACTTAAGTGACTTTCTCCAGGAGTTGCAGCAGTTGCAGCAAGACGGCATTGTTCATGGAGGCAAAGCACTTCAACTGTCTGTGAAAGCATTCATATGTGATGCTCCTGCCAGGGCATTCTTGAAGTGCATTAAGAATCACAACAGTTATCATTCTTGTGAGAGATGCACTATCAGAGGCACCTATGATGAAAGGGTTGTTCTTGGGGCCAAAGAACCAGGTGCCGTTCAAAGGACTGAAGACGGTTTCCATCAGTGGATATATAAGAATCATCAAGTTCAGATATCCCCACTGACTGTTGAAGGAATCTCATGTATCCATGGGTTTGCCTTGGACCACATGCACTTGGTCTGTTTGGGTGTGGTTCGGAGAATGCTGCATTTCATGAAGCAAGGGCCTAATACATGCAAGTTGTCATTTCAACAAAGGAGCAGGATTTCAGATCATCTGAAATCATTGAATGGAAAGTTGCCAAGGGAGTTTGCTCGCCAGCCAAGGGGTTTGCAGGAACTTGACAGGTGGAAGGCCACAGAATTAAGACAGTTCCTCCTTTACACAGGACCAGTTGTTTTGAGGGAAGTTCTTGCACCTACTTCCTACAAACATTTTCTTGCACTCACAGTCATCATGTCAATTCTGTTAAACTCTGATGATGTGCTGCGAAACGAGTATTTAGGGTATGCCAGAGATTTGACTGAGTACTTTGTTGAAAAGTCTGAAGAGATTTATGGGACAACCTTTGCTGTGTACAATGTACACTCGCTGACCCACCTGCCAGACGATGTTGAGCATTTCCAGTGTTCCCTGAACAATGTTTCAAGCTTTCCATTTGAAAATTACCTCCAGACACTGAAGAAAATGGTCAGGCAAAGTCGAAATCCTATTGCCCAGGTTGCCAAACGCTTAACAGAGCTTGAGAAGTCAACGAAACACAGACGTGTAGCCAAAGAGACGTTCACTCATGTATCTACCACATTAAGGGATGGCTGTTTCCTTCTGGACAACGAGGATTTTGCCTTTGTGAAGGAAAAACGTTCAGACGGCTCTTTGGTTTGTGATGTGATACACCATTATGACACAGAGAGTTTCTTTGATGACCCCTGTGATTCCAGACTACTCAACATCGTTCGTGTTAGAGACCTCAGCAGAGCAAAGCGCCAACTGATCACTAGGCACAAGTTACACCGTAAAGTTGTCTGCCTGCCGCTCAACCGTGAGGCAACCAACTCGGGGTATATTCTATTTCCTATGCTACATGGAGTAGAACGAAGTTGAACTGTAAGTCTCCACTCCATAGATCAGGATTAGGATTTAAAACAGGTTGTCAACATTTACATAGTTTGGTCTGTTTTTAGCAGCATATATGGTATTGCATATATGCATATATGTATAGGCCTCCTGCCTCAGTCAGTAACATTGAAAAGTATAGATAAGCACAACAATATAGATGAGAGTTCTTGTACTTGCACTGGCCTGGATCCAGACTAAAAATAAAAATGTTCCCTCTCTGTCAAGGTTTTGTCATGTGGGTTCGGGCTGTTTGGAGGGAGAGAAATAAAGAAGAGGAAGGAGTCATCCCAAAGTCCTGGGTGCTTGATGATATGATTCATTGGCCACCTGGCATCGACGCATTGAAAGCAATGAAAGAGACGCGAAAGCCTGAGGAAAAGTGGAGGAAATTTCCTCTCATAAAGCTGAAATTAACATCAAGTAAGTCAATCATCAGTTGCTGTAATAAGGACTTGCTTTGCATTCACTTTTCATAATCATTCATTATCGTTGATGCATGGTTTTTATTCATTCAAGTGGACATGGAGGAGTGCGAGTTATACAACGTCTCGACAGCTGCTGAGGGTAGTGGCGATGAGCTGACCATCTCTAAGCCCAAGAGGATTGGGAAAAGAAAAACATTTGATGACTTTGTTGAAGGTATGATAATGAAACAGTTGTGTAGCAGGTCCAAAATAGTTTGTTTAACACTGAGACTTCTAAACAGGAAACTTTTAGTGATTAGTTCTTGTTTTTTCCAGCTACGTCTTCTCTCTAAGATCAAATCCTCTCTCTCTGAGAAAACCTTAGAGATTGCTGTCCATGCGCTCATTACATCGCGGTTGGATTATTGCAACTCTCTTTACTATATGGCATACCCAAACACTCGTCTCCAATTAGTACAGAATGCCGCTGCAAAGTTCCTCAAAAGAAATGTAAATTTGATCATATTTCACCTATCTTAAAATAGGGCTGGGCGATTTGGTTGAAAACTGTATCACGATATCAGTGTTTCATATCGGTCGATATCGATAATTATTGATTTTTTATGACCCATTTAACATAAGGACCAGGAGAAAAATATATATTACATTGAAATATTTTTATAAATACTACGCAACAGTGGAGACTCAGACTGTCAGACTGTCATCCGATGACGGTGCTGTGTGGTGTTCTGAGAATATCAGCTCAAATGGATAGTTCATCCGAATCAGATGTTGAACACACGGAGGAGGTTTGATCGCGCGCGCGTAAACTCGACAATCGACAACTGTGGACTTCAACCGAAAACAGGAAGTAAATACGGGTATGTGAGCCGGCTGAATAAAGAGATTATTCCTGCCTTCGTGAAAGCTCGGATCACAGGAGACTGATATATCAGCCCAGGCATCCACGATCCACTGGCAGATAATGGTGTAAGTCGCCCGGCGCTGTCTCCCCGTCTTGGTGAACGTGGGTTCACCATCCATATATAAGGCGCTCCGCATTATAAGACGCACTGTCTTTTTTTGAGAAAATTAAAGGCTTTTAAGTGCGCCTTATAGTGCGGAAAATACGGTAAGTTTTATTAATAAAGGCATAGAACCAGTTTATTTATAGTGCACTGATAATAGTTTTATATAATTAGTTTATTAATTAAATTAATAAAAAGATAAAAAGACCTTCAGATAGCCTATGTTTGGTAATTGTACCTGAATGAATTTAAAATTAATTTGCTATATTTCAGATCAATATATTTGTTTTCCTTAATTTTAATTAACCCTAACTTTATTCTCATCAGAATTATAAATAATTTCCGCATAAAATAATACTACCAACACATTTAATTTTCTTTTTTAATCAATGTGTAACTTAAAAATAAACAGATTAGGGCTCTGTTTTGAGGACAAGAAATACAGTGTGTCAAAAGCACAATGTTGTGTTTTATTGCGAGTATAGGCCTACACAACAAAATGACGGAGTATGTTTTTATGTCTTCGATCGCGCCCGCGTGTCTCTCTCTATCTCTCTTACACACACACAAAGTTCGATCGCGCACGTGCCTACTCTCTCGCGCGCACACACACACACACACACTCCAGCATTGCAATCTTGACATCGTAGCCTGTTCATTATGCTGTGTTCACATCAAACGCGAATAGAGCGAATTATCCAATAATGTTTCGCAATTCTAGCCTGCATGGCACGCAGATCAAGGGCACTCATTTTCTGCTTATCAATCGCCGGTTACTGAAGAGGAATCCAGCAGCATGAGACAACGATGGCGGAACCAAACTGACACGTTACATGATTGCCTGTTAGCGTCTCACTCCCTACGTTGCTAGGTTACCAGAGTATTGTTCGGCACTTTGGTCAGCCCTGTTTGCTGTTTTTAAATGTCCTATATAAATAAATACAAACTTGAAACTTTTAGTATTGTAAGTGCGATAAAGTGGCTGTTTCATATGTTACACAGATGATGAAGATGAAGCAATTGATGATACCCCACCGAATTACCAGTTAAGTTCTGAGGCAAATTCATCAGGACATGGTAAGTAGGCCAAGCAGGCCATAGCAGCTATATCTTAATTAAAACATCAACATGTAAATGTACAGTTTTCTAAGTAAAGTCAGTTGCTTAATATTGTCTCACTGTTTGCGATCAAACAGGCCCCTTCCTGCCACCGCCACCAAAGAAATCCAAGTCCAGCTCCATGCCCAGTTCCAGCCATCAAGTGATTGGACAAGAGCACACCAGGGAAACACCACACAATCGTTCCAGGTCCGGGACCCTGGAAAGACCACACAATCGTTCCAGGATCATGGATACGCCAAGCCGGGAGAGAGAACACAGACCTTACCATAGAGAAGATGTCTTGCCAATGGAAGAGAAAAGTAAGTGTGTTCTAAACAATAATAGCTGCTGCATTTAAAAAATATATATTGTACAGAATATGATGTGATATTGCTCTCTTTGGTCTGACATTCAGAGTTCCAAAAGCGAGTGCTGTACTTGCTAGCCGACATGAGAGCAAAGCTCTCTGAAGCTGGGCGTTTTTACGAGCCCCCTCATTCCCAGTTCCACTTAGAATTGATTGACTCCGTAGACCAGCTTCAACAGCTTAACAGACAGCTAACCAGTGAGGAAAAACGAAAACTCATGGTAGGTTACTACGAAAAAGGAAAACAAACCTTTGAAAACAGATGTATTTATTACACATACAATATTTTATTCACATTTTCTTGTACCTCATATACATTTCTGCATATTTGCTAAATTATTCCTTCAGACAGCTCAGATGTCAAAAATTGGTGGAGCTACCCGGGAAAATGTCAGCAATGTGATGAAAAGGTCAGTCTCTGAAGTTGTGCTGTTAATATCTTAAAATGTATTTCATTTTCTTAAATGAGTACGCCAACATTTTGTGAAATAAGCTTATTCACAGTCAGAGTTAGAGCTAGATACGATGAGACACTCTTCTCGTGTCTTAGTGCAGTAACTCAGTCTGACGCACCCACTGTTAGCCTAGCTGTTAGCCACTAGGGATGGGCATTTTTCTAAAATATTGCATTCGAATATTCAGGCTCATAAAAATCGAATATTCGAATATTCGTTTATTTAAATGACGTTTAACGAAAAAGACGTTATTTTTTAAGTTTAATTTTTTTTAACGTTTATGTCACCATTTCTGAACACGCTTACAATTAGGCAATATTAGGGATGCACGATGATATCGGGACAACATCGGTATCGGCCGATAAAAGCTTAAAATGACCATCATCGGCATCGGCCGATATGAATATTTCTGCCGATGAATCTTGCCGATAGGGTGGCGTGTTTCCTATGCGCACGTGACGACCGTGAACGAAGCATGAGCGCCAGCAACTTAAACTTCCAACTAGGCGTGTGCGTCTCACGGTTTTTGATCGTGAACGATTAAAATGTCTCCACGATCTGCTTTTGAAGAAAAATCATAGTATCGTGCATTCTATCAGTTCAATTCTGGCGCCTTCATCTCAACATACTGTACAACGCGACGTACATTCACATCACATCACATGTAAACGCAGAGGTAGAGTTACACTCACGGGACACCGCAATTCACAAAAGTTCATTGTTTGCATGTGCGTCAAAGTCTTGCTAGGTAAACATGTCAATCACGTGCTGATGCGCTGTTCTAACATCCGCTTTTCTGAGCGCGTTACACCCGACGCTCACAGGAACTAAAGCCACTCACAGCGCCTGCATACTGGACTAGTCTTATTGCGCTGATACTGTCAAATACACACAAGGTTTACATAAACAAAGTTGGTTATGTCCAAAGTGAAAGCAAACAGAGAAAATCTGCTTGTCAAATGCGTGTATATTAGACGCGTCGCGTTACTCGCGTGCAGTTCTTAAAGAGACAGTAATAATATTCTGCCGCTTGTCTTTAAAGAGATACTGCACCCAGAAATAAAAATTCTGTCTATCTAATGTTGTTTCAAACCTGGATTCATTTCTTTCTTGTGCTTAAATATACTATGGAAGTCACTGGAGTACAGCAACTGTTTGGTTAGCCACATTCTTCCAAATAACTTTTATAATTTCAACAGAAGAAAGAAACTTGAGAGAGTAAATGATGACAATTTAAATTTTTGGGAGAACTATCCCGTTAATGTTAATAAAACAACAAAACACAGAGGAAATCACTCACTGCTCTTGACTGAGAACATTAATAGAAGCTTTAATAAGCTTTTTTTGCACTTAAAAAAAATACAAATATATCGGTATCGGGCAAAATTAGTTTGAAAATATCGGCATATCGAATATCGGCCAAAATCCTATATCGTGCATCCCTAGGCAATATACACAACAAGCTTACAATATTTTTCTTTTAGTTGAAAACATTAAACAGTAGGCCTATGTGTAAACAAAAAATATAAAAAACAAAAGCATTAATAAAAGCATGCTCAAGCAGCGCGAACGGGGAAAAACGCCTAAAGCATATTGCGGCAGATATCGTACAGAACGCACACACACACACACTCGAGTCAGCATATGATTATCGTGTTTATATTGTTTCACGTTTATATTGAGAAAAACGATATCCACATATCTTGCGCCTACTGATCAAAATAAAAATCATGTAGAGAATAGAGCTATAGCTATAGCTGGTGTAGGTGCACAAATAGAAAATATAATTACCTATCATGACCTTATAAACTTCCATTTTTCTGAATGCCAGCTTGTCACCAGTCCCATCCATGTTCATTATGGACATGAGGCTATTTGTGAGCACTCTGTCAATATCCCTCATGGAAATGAGACACCAATAGCCTACATAGGGAAGAGCCCGGACGAATGTGATGTTTTGATATCGCTGCTCTCTGGCTTTGAATGACACACACCCTGACGAAGGCAATAGCCGTAACGCGTAGGTGTTTCTGTCACCAATTCTATGGATAAAAGCCATGATAATTTTTGTATACACAATTCGAGTGCCTTGGAGTATTACTTTGATTTTGAGCATAATTATCCCAAGCAACCAAAGAGCACCGAGATTTCACGTGCAGCACTTCAATTGCATTTTCTGCTGTATTCACATTCTACAATTCATTACAAAATGTGGACTGATTACTAGCAGTGAAATGAGATCCTGACATATGACACTATTAACAAAAGTTTGACTCGATCCATTTTTCATATATTAGTAGGCCTACACATCTGGACCTCTGACTACTGCATGTGATTAGGCTATAATGTGGATTATCTTTAGTTGTCTATATACTGTAGAGTAGCCTACTACTGATGGGTACTAAGCGTTAGTTATGTTAATGGACAGGCCCCATTTTAATGTTTGCTTTCTTGTTCTCTTGTTCCCTTTTACAGGCACTTGAGAGCCCTGGAGGTCTGAACCCATAGTGCCCCCACTGTATTACACTGCTCAAAAAAATAAAATAAAAACATATCAGATCTCAAAGTATGTGTATGTTGTCAGTCATTGTACATTAAGGTTGGAATTGAGTGATGCTTGGCATTGAAATTATATCAAAATATGTCAATAAATTGATGTAATTTTGACATCAATGTTTGATGTCACATTTATGTTGAATTGATATCGAAGCTTGATATTGAATGATATCAAAATAGCATTAAAATGACATCAACATCATGACATCTTGACGTCAAATAAATGTTGAATTGGCATCAAATGCAAACAGCATGACATCAAAATTACATCAAAATGACATCGGCAGAGGTCAAAATCTTGACATCAAATTGACGTTGTCACTTTGACGTCAATTTGACTTTCATTTTTGACCTATTTCGTGACGTAATTTTGACATTAATGTTTGATGTCATTTTGATGTTAAATTGACATCAAATGCCCACTGGGAGGAGTCACCAACCCGTCGATCTTGGAAGCATTTTAAGTCGATCGCGAAGAGTTTTCAAAATCAGAGAAAAAACACCAATATTTTTATTAATTATTACTTATTAATTAAAAATGCACCATGTGTGAGTCTACTGTGTGTAGTAAATGGTGTCTAGGGGATCCGGAGGCGCGCGCGCCGTTACAATGACGTCATTTTTGACATCGAGTATAAACAAGGCTTTACGCTCAGCCACTTCACACTACGCTCACATCAAGCTCTTCAAGGCAAGCTAACGATACGCAAGCTAACGAAACGATGGCACAACCGGCACGACGGTGAGGGAGTAGTCATCTGCAGGGTTTTTCCTGCATAGACAATTATGAGGCGGCCGCCTCTGTCAAATTTATAGTTAAGAAACAATATAACGTTATAGGCTACACACGACCAGAGTGCTGTTTTCCTGTGAATGCCATCGCGATTGAAACCAAGATATTGATTTCATAACAGTTCATAAACAAATAGTTAAAATTAAGTTACTTACATTTTTAGACGCTGACTGTTTTTGTTCTGTTTCAGCAGCAAAAATAGTTCCAAACAACAGAACCAGCGCATCTCACAGCATCCATGATCCATTACCGATAGATTCAGCGTTTTGACCTAATCGCTTGAGTCAAAGATTCAATTACCCATTATTAAACCGCCTCATTTTGAATAAATCAGCCGTTTGAACGAATCGTTTGAATGAATGACTCAATGACTCGCTCATTAAGACGGGCGCCTGCCGCTTCTACTGGCGGTTTAGTTTCAAAGTATCATTCTTTTCAACATTCCTTATTTGTATATTCAAAAAATATTCAAAACAATCTCATAATCTCATTTAATACAGTTATAATTTTTCAATTTGATTGCTAACAGCCTAGTGTCTTATTATTTTAATTGATGTATTGATAAAATGTAAGAATTTGAAATGAAATTTAGAGCATACATTAAATAAAATTACGGGGGAAATGCCCTTTATAAAGGTACAAAAAAATATTCCGATAAGAGTGTTTTCAAAAATGAAACATTGACAATTTAAGTTTAAAGGGAGTAGGCTAAAGCCTCTGTTTAGGCTATAAAGGAAATGTAATTTTGCCAAAAGAAGAACTTTAAATTTAAATAAATGTTCATTTTAAATCAGCCTACTTCAGTGTGATATGTTACCATATTATTATGCTTAATTGAACAATTGTAATGTGATGATCAGATTCAGATATCTAAATCAAAGAATATGGGTGGTTTGCGGGTGGATTATTATTTATTTTTAACAACAGATTCGAGTGACTCAAAGTGCACCAGATTAATGAATTTATCTTTAAAATGTACATAATTTTCTCCCCGGACCCCCCTAGTGTTACGATTTTACCACCTCTGCCTCATTTTGAGCCAGGAAAAACCCTGTGTTGGCTATATTGTTAAAAGGAAATCTGTGTTTTATGTTGTTGGAAAAGGGAAAGAAAATCAGTGCTGTACATGATTATTTTAGGCCTGTAATTGATTGATTATTGAGGTAATGAATAGTAGTAGGTCTGTAATTTGTGTGAAAATATTTTTGAAGAATTGAAGGATGACTGTTGTCATAATATTTTGTATGCTAGTTGCACTTACCATTTTGAAGTGTTTGAAATATGTTTTAAAAGGGAAAATGAAACAGTACATTATTGGCTTAGGCCTGTAATTGACTGATTATTGTGTTTATATATGAGTAATAAGCCTGTGGATATACTTAACAATGTTATATTACTGTTGAAAATGTTGAATTATAGTTGACAGTTTGTATAGTTATATACTATTTGTATAGTTAAATAAATATTTTGCTAGTGACTAACAGGCAACAAAGAATGTCAAAGTAGAACTACATTGTGGCCTTGTTTTTTCATAATTTTCTGCAAGTGGTAGATCTTGGTTTACATTTGGACTTGGGATGTGATCTTAGGCTTGAAAAGGTTGGTGACCACTGATATCAGACCATTATCATTTTGTCTATTTAAATGGGGGAAAATCGAAGATAACGTCAGTTCATTATGGAGTGCCACAAGGATCAGTGTTAGGCCCTCTGCTATTCTCAATATATTTGCTGCCACTTGATAATATTATAAGAAAACATGGAATTAGTTTCCACTGTTATACTGATGACACTCAATTATATATTTCATCACGCATGTTAAAGATATAAAATATTGGATGACGTGTAATTTTCTTCTATTAAATTCAGATAAAACAGAGGTATTACTGTCAGGATCTGGGTTGTTTCTCTCTTCTCTCCAACTCTATCACACACACTCATCTCCCTCACACACCAGCACACACACACTTACACATCACCTGTTGATCATCTCAATCAGCTATCGCGCTGAGTTACAGTGACACCTGTTTCTTTTCTTGTCTAATTACCCTGTTTACTTTAGGTGTTTGTTTTCTCTGTTCTGTGTCGGATTATTGTATGGCGGAGCTGAAAACATTACAACAACAAATTAAATCAAGTTTATCCCCGCCCATTTCCGTTGCTAAGTGGGGGTAAAGGAAATGAGGTTATCACATAAAAGGAGGGATTTACACTAGAGCCCTGCACGGGCCTCAAATCTAGGCCCTAGCCCGGCCCTGCCCCGAGACGCTCAGGCCCTAGCCCGGCCCGTGTCCGACAGCTCATCAGAATGATCAGCCCGAGTCCGACCCGAGCCCGTAAAAAAAAAAAAAAAAATATATATATAAACAGCCTGACCTATGTTGCAGTCAGTAAACCAGATATATTTTGTTTTCAATGGCAAAGTATTTACCGGTAGGTTTATTTTCATTTCTTTATAAAGTTAATTAAGAAAAAACAAAAAACAAAATTTATGACGACCAAGCAGCCGACAGCGAGTTAAACATGTTTGATCCATTGATTGATTTATAGCCTCTCAAATCAACACTTTACTTGGCTACAATAAAATCCATAGATATAAAACAACTTAAGCATATCACACAGACAGTTAACGTTAGTTTAAACGTTTATTGTCATTTTTGAAAAGCTGAGGCAAACTGCTCTGCTGCTCAGTCGCAACAGCGCTCGCAAACTAAATGAATTTATAATATAGGCTACAATACAGAGAATGCAATCTAAACAAATCAAATAAATTACATTAAAAACAAACATGCAGGTTATCTTACCTCAAAAATCAAGTCTTCACTACAGAACATGGCCATTTCCAATAGTTTCCAACAGACTCATGAAAATAAAGTCCAATCAAACAAAAAACAACCTCCTCCTAACATGGCTAAGAACAGTCTCAGAGCATCGTGAAGAAAAAGCACAGCATCCACAGTGGAAGGTTTTAATCCAGTTGTACTTTTTCCAGCTGCGCTGAAGTCACGCTCGCTACCATAGCGGGACACTAGAACGAGCCGGTCGCGCGAATCTCAGATCGCGCCGCCGGGAAACCTGTGTGTGTGTGCGTGAGCGTGAGCATGAGCAGACTGTCATGTGTCAGTCATATGTCAGTGTGATAGGTTATAAAACGTCTTTCTATGTTTGCTTTTCAATCGTCATCTTCTCATGTTTTATTTTAACTAATGTCTAAAATAGGCTATAAAAAAGATAAGCCTAAAACAGGCCCGAGGCCCGGCCCGCGTGTGAACTATGACGTGAAAATTGGCCCGAAGCCCGGCCCTAGGAGCATAAATAAGTCGGGGCCCGTCGGGCTCGGGCTGAAATGCAGGCCTCTAATTTACACTGAAGGAAAAAAAAGAGAAAGTGTTTAAAAAGACGTGAAGTTGTTGTTAAGAGTGCGATTTATGGAGATGAGAACCGGAAAGCCTCAATAACAGTCGAACGCCAAACTGAAAGTAACCACGTGAACTGAACGAGCTGTTGGTAGATGGACGGGGGGAAAACTAAATAAAAAGTAAGGTGTTGTTTTCACTTACCTGCTGGGAGGCGGTGACGAAATCGGCAGTGGGTAAAACGCTGTGCCTCTGCTGGAGCGGATGCGGGAGAGGAAAAAACCGCTCTCCATAACGATGGCTTCAGCGCGGAGCGTGTAAAAGAACCCCAAGCAAGCTGTGTTAAGGACCGTCTGGATCCAGGTCTGTTTCCATTTACCATCCAACTGAGCTTCACCATTGCTAAAGGCTACGGCGTGGCTGGATTCGCCTATATGGGGAGGCTGCAGACCTGGAGCCGGCAGATTTACGCCCCTGGCAGTTTTACGCCCCGACAGTTTTAGGACCCTGTTGTTCCTGATGCGTCCAGTAGAGGGATATACTGCGAAATAACATAATTAAATCGACGCTTACACATTAATAACCCGTCCATAGACTTGACAATTTTGTGTTTTTTGTTAATTTAAATATAAACGTTACAGTGTAGATCTCCACGGATTCAATTTTCTGTAGATATTCAGTTGGGCTCTCTTCACTCAACCTACAGAAGACTATTTGTTTTTGTGAATTGAAAAATTAAAAATACACATAGTTGGATCAACTATGTGTTATGACAGGTGATGCTATGACCTACTGCAGTTATAGGCCAATTCACCATAGGTTTTTATATACAGGAGACTGAGTGAAATATGTTTTTGTGAATTTATATAAAGTCACATTTAGATATTAACCATATTTAGCCCATTAGACATGCAGTACCGTGTAATAATATGGATCCTCGATTAAATATCTGCTGTACTATTGGTCATCATACAGCTACAAAACAGTGTCCTACACAGCATTTTATGAAGACAAACACAATTTATCCCTTTTCTAAAATTCCATGGGCCATTTAGAAGATATAGACAACATTGTTGTTCACAAAAAAATATTTATTAACACCATTTATGAATTATGATGACTCCCCTATGGTTTGCCACTCTTCTTTAACTGTTTTTTTTTTCTTTAACTGCTCCTGCTCACTGATGAAACATTAAAAAATGAAACATTAAAAAAGTTAAAAAGGACATCCATGGTGAATTTGACCTTGTCCCTGTGTGTGTGTGTGTGTGTGTGTGTTTCCTTAAGTAGCTAAAGCAAACACACCTTTATGAGATCCAAGTTAAAGAGAACTTGGTAAAGACAGAGTATGATAAAACCCACATTAAGTGCACATACCCTACATTTGAGTCCAGATCAGTAAGCTATTTTAAGAAAAAATGTATATTAAGATGTAAATGAGATAATTAGATCATCTCATTTATAAGAAACAACTCAAACCAGAATCTACATTCAAACCATATGGGGAAAGTTTGTAATGTGTTTTAACGTATTTGAGTGAGTGTGCAGTTTAACTCTTTACTTAGAGAGAGAGAGAGAGATTTACATACCTATTATAAATGTGTCTTTTGTGTGTTCACACCATAGACTGTAAAAAAAAATCACATATTTCCATTATCTACTGTAATATTGCTCTATAAACCATGTGGAGTATGTTTTAATGCAAGGAGTAAACAGAGTCTTACCAGAAGAGGCCAAGCTGAAGACAGGCAACAAAAGAAAATTAAAATTAAAATTAATTTTAAATTGAGTAGAGAAGATAGGGGAAGCTAAACCTACACGTGGTTAGTTAAGTTTAAGCCAGATAGAACAGAAACCTGTCAAAATACATTATAGACCTATCCATTATTATATATGAATTGATATCTACCTACCCTAGCTCTATCGAGCTAATCGTTTATAAATAATAAATGTTGCATCATTGCTAAAAAACAATAACTTTAGCAGATTATTTAACATACAAATGACAGAATCTATTTTTGTCAGATTTTAATTCTAACGATGTTAATCTTGATTATACGGTATTATTACTTTGTCTTCTGGGCAAGTTTCATCTTCATAAAGACAGAACCATTCAAAGTAATCCTGATTCTAGAATATTCTCCTCTGATATAAAGTTCATTTTTTTTCTTCCTTTAAGAAAATGTCAGAACCTTTAAACTCAAAGGTTTATAAAACAAATAATATCATTGAGTCTGTTGTAAAGAACCTTACATGTTTTTATATTGACAAAATGTAATATTGCATATTTGTGTACCCTAATTCAATCTCTTTTGATGTCCGTTTACCCCCTTTGTTTTTTTGTTAAACAGATAATTTAATCCGTGCAGATCTACACTATAACGTTTATATTTAAATGAACAAAAAACACAAAATTGTCAAGTCTATGGACGGGTTATTAAGCGTCGATTTAATGATGTTATTTCGCAGTATATCCCTCTACTGGACGCATCAGGAACAACAGGGTCGTAAAACTGCCGGGGCGTAAAACTGCCAGGGGCGTAAATCTGCCGGCTCCAGGTCTGCAGCCTCCCCATACTCGGATTCGCGGCTGCTTTTCCAAACACTCACACAAATTCACCTCTGCACTTTCCACATCCGGGTTATTCCGGTTCCCCACAAACTAAGTTAGTGAGTAATATCATCTTTTTATTTTTGGCTCGATTTGTTTTGACTTTTGAGGGTTTTCTTTTCTTTTTTTTTGCCAAGAAACAAAATTGACCTTTTTTTTTATATTCCTTTTTGTTGAAAATTTGACTGACAATTTAAAGTGGTTGTATATTGTTTTTCCTGTTTTGTTCTTTCTTGTGTGAAATACAGTCATTTCTAAACCGTCTCTGAACTGTCCTTTGTGATTTATTTTTTTGATTTCTTGTAGGCCTATGTAACTGGTGGCATTCAAGCTATCTGGGTTATTGTTCTAAAAATATTGACAGGATTACCTGTCTGGCGCCCGAATGAACTTACCTTGTATTTAAACTCATTATCGGGCGTGCCACCGTTACAATTGTGTGTGTTACGCGCTGCGTTATGCTCTTTTCTCTTGTCAGCATATCTTCACCTTTGTCTTGTGAAGCAGCGTTCGTCTCAGTGCTACCTGTGTCCTGTCATCTGCTGTGGTGAGCCTCGACTAACCAAGTCTGCTCGACCAGCTTTCTACTAGGACGAGTCCCTACTGTCCAAGAGAATCTTCTGCTTTGAGGAATGCAGGAATGGGAATGGGAATCTGGAGGAATTATCTGCTGTTAGACATGCGGTGGAGAGTTTGGTTGCACAGGTGAATGATTTATCTGCTCGTCTTCTTCAGGTGCACCAAGAGTCACCAGCAGTTCATAGTCGTTTTTCTCCTCCAGAACCTCGTGTGAACAATCCCAAAGAGAGTAAAGGGCGACTTCTGTCACTTTTGAGTGATTTATGCCCCCCTCTAAAAAGGTTCCCACGCCTAGCCCCGCCCCTTTCTACCCCTCCCACCCACTTCCGGTCTGACCACCTGGACCGTGGGAATTTTCCAGGCAACTAGTGGCTACAAATAGGTATTACAGATAGTTTACCTTCACTTCTTTGCAACAGACTATGGTCATTCACACATCACTGCAGTTTGTAAACAAACAAGTGACGCAACCAGCACTTCGAGAGATGCTGGAGAGATGCTGGAGGCCCAACTCCAGGGTAGCATTGACCCTATCAAAAACAGTGACTTGTTCGGTGTGGATATTTACCAGGAGGCACTGATGGTTGCTCGATGTGTTTTGAACAACATTCAGTAGTGAACAATCACTAAAATGGATCTGAACCTTATTGTCCTACCATTCATTTAACTCCTTTAGGTTCGGAGGATGTGGATTCCAAACTAGCCATATGTATATGTAAGAACTGAAGAATTGAAGTTGTACTTAAATACAATTTCAACATCTGTAAATAAGAAAGCTATAAAAACATCTACAATTTGTACCGGCATGTTTAATATTCTTTCATAATATGCTTTTCTCTTTTTGTGCCCCCACCCTTTTTTTTTTCTTTCTCTTGGCAAATAGTTTTCAATAGATAAATCAGGCTTTTTTTAATATTATTTTTCTTGTTAACTATTGAACTATAACTTTTTTATTATCTGAAAGTTTGTCTGTCTTTGTATCTTACGTTTGTTAAAATTAAACCCTGCTACAATCTGACCATCCTCCATTACGCGTCACTATTTACATCTCATATCGTGTACAATCTTGCATTAGGGCAACGACTGATGCATCTGTATTACATAAAGAGCTGTTATCAGCCCCACCATGGAAAATGAAACCATATTAATATATAAAATAAAATATATGAGCAATATGCCACTCGTATCAGTGCCATATGGCTGTATATCCACAGCACGGCTGTGAGGTAATAGCCGATATAGGGTCATATCGCAGTTGGATGTGCCAAAACTTTCTTCAGTTAAACAAAGACAAAACTGAGTCATTGCGTTTGGAAACAAAGATGAAGTTCTCAAGGTGAATGCATACCTTGACGCTAGGGGTCTAACAACTAAAAATCAAGTCAGGAATCTTGGTGTGTCTCTAGAGTCAGACCTTAGTTTCAGTAGTCATGTCAAAGCAATTACTAAATCAGCATACTATCATCTGAAAAATATTGCAAGAATTAGATGCTTTGTTTCCAATCAAGACTTAGAGAAACTTGTGCATGCTTTCATCACCAGCAGGGTGGATTATTGTAATGGACTCCTCACTGGCCTTCCTAAAAAGACCATAAGACAGTTGCAGCTCATACAGAACGCTGCTGCCAGGATTCTGAGCAGGACCAGAAAATATGAACATATCACACCAGTCCTCAGGTCTTTACACTGGCTCCCAGTTACATTTAGGATTGACTTTAAAGTATTATTACTGGTATATAAATCATTCAATGGGTTAGGACCTCAATATATTGCAGATATGCTCACTGAATGTAAACCTAACAGATCACTCAGATCATTAGGATCACATCAGCTAGAAATACCAAGGGTTCGCTCTAAGCATGGAGAGTCTGCTTTTAGCTATTATGCCAGCCGCAGCTGGAACCAGCTTCCAGAAGAGATCAGATGTGCTCCTACAGTAGTCACTTTCAAATCCAGACTCAAAACACATCTGTTTAGCTATGCATTTACTGAATGAGCACTGTGCCACTGTTCATCCGACTGTTTTTACTGTACTGGTTTTGTCTTTGTTTGTTTTCTAATTTCTTATTATTTGGTTAGGGCTATCTGATTGGGAGAGATTTTGAAGGAGAGCGGGAGAGCTTCACTCCGACGAGTGAAGATTATTTATACTGCTGAGAGTATAAAGGTTCGCTGTTGTTAAAACACCACAAGTGAAACGTGCTCTGTGGGGGCCCCACTGGGCAATATTGGTGTGAGACACCACCCCAGCAGAGTACGTCCCTGGATTGTAGGTCCAGTGGCACCGCAAACCTGCTCAATCTCTTTCATCTCAGATAGGGGATCCCCGAACTTAGTGAAGTGAATCAGGCAGTTAGGGATACTAAAATTTATTTATTTATTTTTATAATCTCTGGAAGAGATTTTGAAGGAGAGCGGGAGAGTCTTCACTCTGATGAGACGAGTGAAGGAGTAAGTTATACTGCTGTATAAGAAGTCGCTGAGAGCGTCGTTAAGGGTAACGGCAGCAGACAGCGCACACGAAGCGTGCTCTGTGGGGGCCCCGCTGGGCATTACTGGTGTAGCACCACCCCAGCAGAGTACGTCCCTGGGCTAGAGGCCCAGTGGCACCGTAAACCGGCTCAATCTCTTCCATCTCAGATAGGGGTGGTCCAGTACTACTTTATTTGATTTTTTTATTCTAAACTGTTTTAATTATTCTTATTTGTTTTGATTATTTTAATTTCTTCTATGTAAAGCACTTTGAATTGCCATTGTGTATGAAATGTGCTGTATAAATAAACTTGCCTTGCCTTGCCTAAGGTAACAGAGTTAAAGCTGTTACAATACATTTCCTAATTATTCTCTCTCTCTCTCTTTTTTTTTTACATATTCACAAATCTTTTGAAGTTTGACTTTTATCAGCAACCACTCTTCTAAGGACTTTAAACTTTAAATTTACACAGCACTTTACTTTGTATCTGACTTAAACCAAACGTCTGTTACAACATATTTAACATCACACAGCATTTTACTTTAGTTTTAAATTCACACTGCACTTTACTTGTCTATATTTGACTAGAACATATTTAAATTCACACAGCACTTTACTTCGTCTATATTTGACTAGAACAGTTTTAAATTCACACAGTACTTCACATTGCATATATCTGGCCAAGAACAGTGAACCTCAATAGAACAGTAGAGGGATACAATGAGTTAAACAAAGATACTAAACTAAAAATACTTCAGGGAAATGTTTTTTTTTTTAATTATTGAGAGCCTCTTTCCATTCAGGGATAGTCTGTCCAGATGATGGACAATACCACTTCCCCTTAATCTGGGTGTGGCCAGTACGCTTACTTTTTGACTGACCACATGTTTTACACTGGTAATGGTAGTCGACTTTGCACTGACGCTTCTTTGGGTGCTCCCCTCTTGCCAAACGCTCCTCGTCTTCAAGTGCTGCCTTTTGCTGTCTCCACTGTCGGTGTCGATTGAAAATGACTAAAGACTGATCTGATGGTGTACTGCTGAGAGGTGATTGTGAGGAAAAGGCAGGAGAAGTGGCAGATGGCAGATGACCCTGCTGATACCAGCCAGGAGATGGGACTGGTGGCGGATGACCCTGCTGGTAAGTGGGCCAGACAGGAGGTTGGGCTGGTGAGGTATGGCCCAGCTGGTAAGAGGAACAGGTAGGCAATGGGGCTGGGGAAGTGTGTTCCTGCTGATGTGAGGACAACAAGGCAGAAGAGGCAGGCCATACATACGGCCCAAGAGGATAGTGCTGTGCCAGTGCCGATCCACTTCTGAAGCTGTGGCGCGGGCATACCACTGCCTCACCTTCTGTCATGATACTGCCATCATGTCCTTGTATTCTTCTATTATTGTGGCAGGATCAGGACAGACCCATGTTTTATGTACAAGCGCATGGTCTGTTGTTTGGGCCATGTGCTTGTGTTGTCTCGTTTCGTTACCCCGCCCCCTTGTTATCCTCGTCTCATCATTATTGTCTAGTCAGTTTCACCAGTCCTTGTCATTAGTGTTCCCTTTATAATCCCCTTGTGTTTGCTGTCCTGTGTCGGTTCATTGTTTGACTTTGTCATACGTTGTGTGAGTCATTGCTAACTTACCTGTGAGTACCTTGTGAGAGTTTTATCTAGTGTATTTCTGATCCTGTTTCTGTTGTTAGTTTATAGTCTAGTTTGTCAAGTGTTAGTCTAGTTTAGTCTTCCCTCGTCAGAGTTGCCTTTGTTTTACCCCCTCGTGGGTTTTGTTTCCCTGTTTTCTGTCTACAATAAACGTTCTGTGATTTCATACTGTCTGCGCCTGGGTTCATCCGCCAGCCACATAACAGAATGAAAAAAGTTTGGATGGGGGAGTGGAATTTTTTTCCTTCCCGAAAATCTAAAAGCCAAGGGGAGAAATGATGGGCGTGGATCAGCAGTGTGGGAGACCCCATTCACAACTAAATGTCAACAGGATTAACAAAAACACAAATTCCTTGGAAGTTGGAAATAATAACGGTTCTTTGTTCATATTGCACGTTTTAATGTAAAATAAGACGTTTAAAGACAAGACGGAGGCTCACTGACATACTTTAAAATAAATTTCAGCATTTTGTTAATCGACGGCCTACTAAGTGACTGAGTAACTGTAAAACCAATCCGGTCGCGGCTCTCCCGGTGTTAGTGTTATTCCACAATATTTATGGATAAACTGTTTGATTTATAATTATTAGATTAGTTTCACATTTCACTTACCCTGCTGTGCACGAACATTGCAACATTGTGCTGGGACTATAGGCTTTAGCTTCAATTTTTATGAAATTATTCTCTAATCGGTTGCATATTATGTCGTGGATATATCCCTCGAATGCATACTGCAGTCCCTTTTGTCTTGCTCTCTCAGATATTTCTCGACCAAAAATTACTAATCTCATTGGGAATGTCTGACACTGGTGCATACACGCCTGAAGATATAATTGAAGGGGGGCGACGCCATTTCAAACCCGGGGCGCTTCCGGTGTTGTCTGCGAGCAAAAATAAAAGGCTAAACTACTGATAGCATACAAGTCTAAACTAACTTAGCTAATGCTGTATCAGGTGCCATTAGCAAAAGCTACATACAGCATACTAACTTACATATCTTCGTAATTATGAATAAATGAGGAGGTTAAAACTTAAATCCTTTGTCTAACGGAGTACTCAGGGCACTGGACATCCGTTTAGCAATATGGTGCACATCTGAAATTTATAGTTTGGGTAGCTCTTGTAAACAACGGCTATAAAAGGTCGCCATTACTACGCTGTGTTTACCTCAGTAGCTGACGGCCGGTAGTAGTTATACTCGTTTTGTAGAATCCGTAATAATGTTACGCCTAACCCGTATTGCAATTCATTACATTTTAATTCATTGTCTAATGATTTTAGCAATTATTATTATTATTTTTTTATTGATTCAAAGCGCTAAACAATTTTTTTGTGTGTGTGTGTGTGTGTTGTATAAGTCTTACAAAATTAAGGATTGATTTTGATATTGTCTCCACTCTGCCTAGGGTGCTTCCAAATTTTTGGAGATTAATACACATTGACTAATAGAGAACAACTAATAAATGCACAGTGAATAACAATGGCTTTTTTCTTGTTTTTAGGGAAAGGAACGAGCTGGCGCAATTAAAAGATCGAAAAGGAATGAAATAATTGCCGAACTAAAAAAATTGCGCCAGAGCAACCCTGACATATCTGTGCACTCTACTGGCCTTCACTCAGATAGTAAAGCCAGGACAGTGCACAGGATGAGGGTTTGCTAAACCCAGCTGGAGAAGGACCAACAAAATACTGCAATAAGTGCAATGTTTTGGCAAAAGAACTAATAAAACAAAAGAACAAAACAAAATCAATTAAAAGACGACTTAAAATGTTGGAGGAGCTGCAGGCCACCCGTAAAGAACACCAGCGGGCGATCTGCAGCGAAAAAACTCCCGTTTATGGTATGTATATGTAGCGGGGCTACACGTAATTGAGATGTTGAATAAACTGTCTGGGGGGTGGGGCTGTACACGTGTGTGTGGTTGAGATGTTCATCCACAGGTGCGGCTGATAATGGGGAATGATCAGCAGCCTTTGTGATTAGTGGCTGGAGAGGATAAAAGCTGATGGATTCTAGTAACAAGGAAGTAACCGGAGCCCGAAACGACTTCACGCACCGCAACTCACGAGAGCGGAGACGTTAATACTACACGCCACCGATTACCCAGATAGCCGCGAGCCGGTCACCATCTACTTGGATACAGTGAAGATGGCGAAAGAATTGTTCCTACGCACTCTATTCCTCGCATTAAAGGGAAGTAGTTTTGCAACTGTCTCGCAAACGAGTGGGCTTTACCCTGTGATATTGTCGTGAAGGGTTGACTGATTCACTTTCCCCTCCTCGCAGTTCCGGGTGGAGTTCCGTGGATAAACACTGTCAACGGGAGGCGTCAGATACACTGCATAGTCACAAGGAACAAAGAGACAGAGACGGCGGCGATTTCCTTGTACTGTGATTTCGAATTGTGGACTGACCGTGAGTGGTTGCTGAGCTGTTAATGTTCCTGTACAACAATGGGGGGTTGTATTAGGCAAACAATGGTTAGGTTATAGGGTTTGGCTGCTCGCTGTAACTTTCCTGAACAGTGAATGTGGTGAAAGTGTATTTCTCGTGTACACCGTGTCTTCAACGTTGTAGCATTTAACTGTGTGCGCATGTTACTTTTGGTTGGTCTATTGCGTTATACTGTGTGATCCTTTATCAAGTCAAGTCAAGTCACCTTTATTTATATAGCGCTTTTTACAATACAGATTGTATCAAAGCGCTTCACAGTGATAACATGAAAACAATATAACAAAGTTTGTTTCTAAAAGAAATTGCGTCAACGTCCACCTTAAGTAAGGCAGATCAATAATATTATTGAATATTAAATGTTAACCCTCTGGGGTCTGAGGTGTTTTCGGGGTCCTTGAGATGTTTTGGCATGCTCTGACATTTGTGCATTTTTCAGTTGCTTATAAACATATTAATGGCACAGGTGAAATTACACTCTATATAGCACACACAGGGCTACCATTATATGTGAGCAACATGTATGTACATGTTTGTATTTTTGAGAGAATATTGTTTATGCGTGGTTATTGAAAAAACTAAAAAATAAATTTTCTAATATATGGCCACAAATAACATACTAAATATCTGTCCACAAGACTTTTGACTAGTGGATGTTGTCGCCTAGAGTATTTGCTTCAAATTGATCTGAAAATCATTCTGGCTAATCATTCACATAAAACAATAGATTGTTTTAAATTGTGAAAAACATTTTTTTGTTTGCAAAGGCAATATGCGGATGGGCGGATCGGCCCAACCCCCTCATGAATAATTAGGCAGTTCTCACCTGAGCAGACTGCATACTAATGAGCCTTTCATTCAGGGGTGTCACACAAGAAAGAATGCAAGGACAATATATATATATAAATAAATAAATATTTATATACACACACACACACACACACACACACACACACACATATATATATATATATATATATATGTGTGTGTGTGTGTGTGTGTGTGTGTGTGTATATAAATATTTATTTATTTATATATATATATATATTGTCCTTGCATTCTTTCTTGTGTGACACCCCTGAATGAAAGGCTCATTATATATATATATATATATATATATATATATATATATATATATATATATATATATACATATATATATATATATATATATATATATATATATATATATACATATACATATATATATATATATATATATACAAACAATCAAAATATAAATGAAAGCCAAAAGCACATTTTTAGTCACACATTTTAGCCATCCACATACCATTTTTAGCCATCCACCGCGGTAAAAATAAACCAGTCGCATTTCAAAGTCGTACGCGAAATGACCGCCAGGTGGCGCAAAGGGACATTTAGCAAAACGTAAGTGGGGCTAATGTCTATTAACAGTAGCCTAAGGATGAAATACTACAAGTTATGGTAATTTCCAAATAAGCCTACAACAAATTGTTGGTCATACAGATAAGATATAATCTTTTAAAACTGTAAAAGGTTAAAGTAGGCCTACACTCACAGGCTAAAGACAAAACGTTTTCTCGCTCATGTGAGAATCAAACGTTTGGTTATTTCTCAGTAACAAAATTCATAGCCGAGCGGTAGAACTGATGGTTCATCATCAAGATGACACAGGTTCAAATCCCGCACAAACATGGTCTGCTGTATATTTTATATTTATTATTGCAGAGAGATTTGTCTAGCTCTAAAACTCTGTTACACCATACAGTTTTGTTTTATATAGGCTATATATATTTTTTTATTTATTTATTCCAGGCTCTCACGCCACCCCCCCGATTTCTCACGCTGAAGTGTCAACCCGGTCGGTCAAATTCCTGAAAGATATAGTTTATCTATAGATCTACCTGTTGAGCCACTCGTGATCGACTAGTTATACCGTAAATTAGTTAAAATATCCCGTAATCTATTTAGAGCGAGCGTGCATGCGAGACAGATATTGTGCTCCAAACCGTGCGCGCGCATGGCAGAGAGGTCTGTTCCCTACAACCTAGAGTTTTTAAAAACATGGTTTTAAGTAAAGTGTGATTTGCCAGGGGGGACTGGGATTTCCTTCTGGTCTAAACATCCCTACTTCTGCTGAATTATTTTAATCCCCACACCCCTCCCTCCACAGCTAATCAATGCTATAGGCTACTTCACCAATATCAAATATATAAAATAGAGATATGCAACAGGCACGTTTAAACGAAAAACAATAAAATCAAAACCAGCGTTTCAGTTGTTCATTAGTTCCAGTGGCCTTAATGCATGCACGGCTTTTCAAAATTTCACAAAGCGTGTTGAGATTATTTTGAATGAAATATTGAAGTTTATAATTAAGTGTTTTGGCACACCACGCCGAGTGACCCTATGCATTTTTCTAAAGTCGGGTTTTATTCTGGCATCGTGAGTTAGTGTTCGACAAACGCGGCGGCGCGTTCATTTAGATTAATTTATTTATCTCATTATTACAGCTAAAATAACTTAATAGGCGACTCCGTAATTTTTTGGTCATACAGATAAGAGTAGAGTAGCTTACATCGTTCAAAACTGTAAACTTGTATTCATATTAGGCTAACGACAAAAACAGTATATCTGTCCTCTCTGTCTCCGGGAACTGCGCGTCACAAAAATGAACCGAAAGCCACTTCAGCTCAGTCACGATAAGAAATCGGCTATGTCTAAAGCCTTTAAATGTCTAAATATTTAGGCTAATAAATGTTATCTGATTATGTAGGCTAATCCATATGAAAACGAGAGGTACAGAGGATCTACTCAAACATGCGCTTCCCAATGAGAAAATGACAAGACATGGGTGAAAATCTCGCTCTAATTAAATGTAGGCTAAATCGCCCTGAATTAAAATGTAAAAACATAATAATGTATTTGTCGAAATGTTGCGATATTGTTTCATTTAAGTTCATAATTATTCTATAAATGTTATTTAATTTAGCAGCATTACCACGAAGCACCGTGTTTCGATATTTATTTGAATAATACAAAATAAAATAAAAACTTAATTCACAAATTGCATGCCTGGTTGTAAGGATCCAAAGATCCCTGTAGACTTTAATATTAAGTGACAACAAATTCACAAGCGTTTTTTCAGATTATATTTAGTTTTGCTTGGAAAAAGCTGCCCCAAACCAGTTTTATTTCATCAATTATTGAAATAATGAAATATTTAGTAATAAACTTTTATGACAGAAATATCACTAGGCTACATGTAACTTAAATCATTTAATTCCTTCATTATCAACACTGTCTAGAATGGCGATTTAAGTGTGAATTGCGACTTCTCTTTGTGTTAAGTCAGCCTCAGACTCCGATAGCCTGTGGGGGGTTGGAGGGACAGTTGCTGGACAAAGGTGTTAATGTTCCTCTTTCATATGGAGAGTGTCGGATAGCCAGCCTGATGAGCAGGCAAAATTATTGTAAGGATAAATCTGTGTCCAAATGTAGGCCCCATATCTTATTAAATTATAAATATTGTAGTTTATTTATTGTAGCCTATTTAAAGTTTTTTTTTCACACAAAATTTCAATTGAAGTTATTGTAAGGTGAATTCAACAAGGCATGCTGTGTCTTTGAAGCAACAATTAAAGGTTAAATAATTTTTTCGTGATTTGTATGGCTGACACGCAGCGACATATACAGTATTATCAGCTGTATGATGTGTTTTTACCCTGAAATGATTAATTTCGAGAGAGAGACCCGCGCGCGCAGCGAGGGAGACTAAATAAACTTGTTAAAAAGAGATCCAGCGCGAGAGAGGCAAAGAGAAACGCATGTTTTTAATTTAATTATGTTTCTTTGGACAATTTTCGTTTTGTAGGCCTACTGTTTTAATTGTTTAATTTAGCTGTAATTTCTTTGGCAATACAAATTTAAAATGTCGCAAGAATAAGATTAGCCTAGTGTTTCTTATTTTGCATCGCAAAAGAAATAAACTCTAAACAAGATGCAACCCTGTTTTAAATTAAACAATTTAAACCTTGAAATGTTCGAACTTGGTTTCAAACTTAAGTAATTTTAGTGTTCTTTTACATTACACAATAATTTAGCAGACTAAAGACGAGCTTCTTCATTTTCATTTTCTGATCGGCTGACAATCTTCATCAGTTTTTGTCGTTTGTGCAGCGGCTGCGGTTCTACAGGAATGTAGCAAATTTATGTTGTAATGATAATCAAACAAAACTCTTGACTTTAAATAAGTAAACAGATATAAACAGTTACCTATTTAAGCATCAAGGTGGGAAAATATAAACGTAGGACAACATCGGTTAACAACATCTATGCTACATTGAGATTCGATCTCGGGTCTGTTGAAGCTCCTCGAAGCTCGTGTCGTTGCGTTGATCACTGAGCTATCGTCTGTACGCTGTTAAAGTTGTAAAGCCTCGTTCATGTAGCCTAAATGTTTTTATTGCAATGTTTTATGTTGAAATGTTTTCATTATTTATTCAATTACATTTCAGTAGCCTAATTTCAGTATTGTGATTATGAATTATTTTAACTACGTTTCACTTGTTGAATTCTTCTGCTACCAGCTTTCAATCGCTCTGAATCAGCGCGGTGCGGCAGCAGATTACGCATTAGAGAGAATAAACCGGAATAAACGAACACTTTTCAGAGTCTATGATTGTAGCGCCTCTTAGCGGTAAAAGGCAGCAAATACACCACACATTTTACCGCCGCGGTGGAACAGCTGATGTGGGCGTTGTCATGGCTTGCCTCGACATTTGCGTTTGAATAGCGCGCGTCGTCCGTGGGCGTGTCAGATTAACGCGTAATGAAGTGTAATGAGCTGGGGGAAAAAATACTGACAGCACTCTCTTTTCATACAGATTGCATAAACTGAGAATATTTGTTTTTTATATAAATTACTTCATTTAAAAGAAGAGAATTCAAGCTTCATAAAGAAAAACCTCTCGTGCCTGTGTGACAAGTAATCGCGGAGTTACAGTTAATCTTAGGACGCGTTTCAGAATGGACTTCACTGACAGAGAGAACGCAAAACTCGCATCATGTTTGTTTTTCTTTATTTGGTGAAAAGCACAACACTTTGTTTTTATTGTGAGTATCCACAAAAAAAATAGAAACTTAACAGGATCTAATGATGTACAACACTTATATGTAAGATCAAAATTAACAGAGTAATTTGAGTCTCTTTTGCACTGATAAGGAAAAAAGTGAGCTGGTATCGCCGGCGAGACCGCCGACCCCAGAGAGTTAAATGTCCCCAACTAAGCAAGCCAAAAGCCAAGGCAACAGTGGCAAGGAACCAAAACTCCATCAGGTGACAAAATGGAGAAAAAAACCTTGGGAGAAACCAGGCTCAGTCGGGGGGCCAGTTCTCCTCTGGCCAACGAAGGAACAGTGCATGATTCGGGCAGCATTACAAGTCAGATTGGATCGGAACATTTAGAGTATTTTTGGAAGTCCAAGTATGCACGCCGGTCTTAAGACGAGTTGATGAGGATCAGTGCCGTCCACCATAGAGAGTCCATATCGCCCGTGTAGAGTCGTCACTTCATAGGCTTTGTGATTGGAGCATCTGAAGTCTCCGTGAGAGGCTGGATACAAACTGGAGCTGACGAACGCCATTTTCTCGGGACTCGCGTCCCGAGATAACAGCAGAAAAGCAAAGGGAAAATAATTAGCGTAGCTGCTGTTCATAATGATGATTTCCATAACACAGGCGTAAATGACAAAACATGAAGACAGTGACTCTTGCGTCCCAAAATCACCCCCCTCCGTCCCCCACTCAACTCAGCCCAGCTTACTGACCTCTACGTCCCTCCTGCTGCTGAGACCTAACCACAATCTCACAATCTCTCCGCAACCCAACCATACGCGCCAACCCGTTGACTAAGGCTGTCGAGCCCCACTGGTGCGTGAATAGGCAGTTTCAGTGGACAACGGTTCCGTATGGCATACTACCTACCGCAACACAATATCTGCCCAACCACCCGTCATTCACGCAATATACACAGGAACGTAATGACTGCAAATACTATGCAACCTATACAGATAACCTACAGTCTCTTCAAGTTTTATAGTATTAAATGCATTTGATCTGATTCAGCAGTATTATAAAAGGTAAGCATTATGTAAATGCTTGGCTAAAAAGATGCGTCTTTAATCTAGTTTTAAACTGGGACAGCGAGTCAGAGCCTCGAACAATATCAGGAAGGCTATTCCAGAGTTTAGGAGCTAAATGTGAGAACGCCCTCCCTCCTTTAGTGGACTTAGATATCCTAGGAATGACTAGAAGCCTCGAATTTAGTGATCTTAAAGAACGCGATGGATTGTAGGGCGATAGAAGGTCCATTAAATACACAGGAGCTAAACCATTTAGGGCTTTATAGGTCAGTAATAGTACTTTGTAATTGATACGGAACTTGATAGGTAACCAGTGTAGAGATGATAAAATTGGTGTTATATGATCATATTTTCTTGACCTAGTAAGAACTCTAGCGGCTGCATTTTGCACTAACTGTAGCTTGTTTATTGAGGATGCAGGACAACCGGCTAATAAAGCATTACAGTAATCTAGTCTCGAGGTCATGAATGCATGAACTAACTTTTCTGCATCGGAAACAGATAGCATGTTACGTAATTTAGCAATGTTTCTAAGATGGAAAAAGGCTGTTCTTGTAACATATGAAATATGATTTTCGAAAGACAAGTTGTGGTCTCGTATAACTCCCAGATCTTTTACCGTAGAGGATAAAGTAACAGGACATCCTTCTATATTAAAGTTGTATTGTAAGTGGTTTTGTGGATAGTTTTTTGGACCAACAAGTAATACCTCCGTTTTATCTGGATTTAGTAGCAGGAAATTATGCGTCATCCAGCATTTTATATCTTTAAGACACTCTGTCAATTTTGATGAGTTAGTGTTTTCATCTGGCCGTGATGAAATATATATTTGAGTGTCATCAGCATAACAGTGGAAATTAATTCCATGTTTTCTTATAATATTACCAAGTGGCAGCATATATATTGAGAATAGCAGAGGGCCTAACACCGATCCTTGCGGCACTCCATAGTCTACTGACGTTATCTTCGATTTTTCCCCATTTAAACAAACAAAATGGTAACGGTCTGATAAATACGATCTGAACCAGCTTAATGCCTGTCCCTGAACACCAGTGTAGATTTGTAGTCGATCCAAGAGTATTTTATGATCGATAGTGTCAAACGCAGCACTAAGATCGAGTAGAACTAATATTGAGATACAGCCTTGGTCAGAAGCTAAAAGTAAATCATTTGTAATTTTAACTAGCGCAGTTTCTGTGCTATGATGCGGTCTGAATCCTGACTGAAATTTTTCATATATCTCATTTTCTTGCATGAAAGAGCACAATTGAGCGGACACAGTCTTTTCTAGTATTTTAGACATAAATGGAAGATTTGAAATCGGTCTGTAATTTGCTAAGTTATTTGGATCTAATTGCGGTTTCTTAATAAGAGGTTTTATTACTGCCAGCTTGAATATTTTTGGAACATGACCTAAAGATAAAGACGAGTTAATAATATTAAGAAGAGGCTCTTCCACTACAGGTAACACTTCTTTCAGAAATTTAGTTGGTATTGGATCTAATAAACATCTTGTTGGTTTAGATGCAATGATAAGTTTATTTAGCTCTTCCTGTCCTATAGTTGTAAAGCGGTGTAGTTGTTCTTGAGGGGCGATAATTGAGGCTGAATCATAAGACACCATAGAGGATTGTACATTTACAATTGTGTTTCGGATGCTTTCTATTTTCTCATTGAAGTAGTTCATAAAAATCATTACAGCTATACTGTAACGGAATAATTTGCTCGGGTGATGTCTGTTTATTTGTTAGTCTAGCCACGGTGTTAAATAAAAACCTTGGATTATTTTGGTTATTTTCTATTAGTTTGCGGAGATGCTCAGCCCTGGCTGCTTTTAGAGCTTTTTTATAACGTGACATACTGTCTTTCCACGCGATTCTAAAGACCTCTAAATTAGTTTGTTTCCATTTACGCTCTAGGTTACGAGTTTCTCTCTTGATAGCATGCGTAGCACTGTTGTACCATGGTGCTTTAGTTTTCTCTCTAACCTTTTTTGATCTAATTGGTGCAACAATATCTAATGTACTAGAGAAAATGGTGCTCAAACTGCTAGTCATTTCCTCTAGTTCATCTGTTTGTTTGGGTTCTCTGAGCAGCTGAGATAGATCAGGTAAGCTATTTGAGAATCTATCTATAGTGGTCGGAAGGATTGTTCTGCCTGGTCTATAACGTGGCGCAACATGACAAATTTCAGCAGTGCGTATTATACAAGTTACCATGTGATGATCGGTGAGATCGTCACTTTGCGGTATAATATCTATATCGGTTAGATTGGTTCCATATGATATAATTATATCAAGTGTATGATTTAGACGATGAGTGGGACCACTGACATTCTGCTTGACCCCAAAGGAGTTTAATAAATCTGTAAACGCAGTCCCTAACGCATCGTTTGTGTTATCTACGTGTATGTTAAAATCTCCAACAATTATTGCTTTATCGGCATTGACCAATAGATCTGAGAGAAAGTCTGCAAACTCTTTTAGGAAATCAGCATATGGTCCTGGAGGTCTATATACAGTAGCCAAGGCTAGAGATAATAGGGATTTATTTCTTACATCTAAGAGCGTAACGTTTAGCACCAGTACTTCAAACGAATTAAACATGTGACCTGTTTTCTGAGTAACATTAATAATATCTCTATAGATTGTTGCAACACCGCCGCCACGACCGATCAGACGGGGCTCATGTTTATAACAGTATCCTGGCGGGGTAGACTCATTTAGACCGAAATACTCATTTGGTTTAAGCCAGGTTTCAGTAAGGCAAAGTACATCGAAGCTATTATCTGTGACCATTTCATTTACAATAACCGCCTTAGGTGTGAGCAATCTAATGTTTAGAAGACCTAGTTTTAGAAATTGTTTTTGTTCACTGATATTTAGATTTTCAGGTTTAATTACAATAAGATTTTTCCTAGATCCTACAGTGGATTTATTATTTGGCCTCACTAAACGAGGAATAGACACAGTTTCTATATAATGTTCTACACTGCTTATATCAATTAAATTGGCACAGCAAAGACTGTGATTTGGAATTTGATTTTCTAGTCATACGGTGTGTAACGTCTTGGAGATGTTGTCCGACAGAACAGCCGCTCCGATTCTGCTGGGGTGCAGGCCATCAGCACGGTAGAGCCTAGGTCGCTCCCAGAACAGATTCCAATTATTTACAAAGAGCAGTTTTTGTTCATTACACAATGACATTAACCATTCATTTAGTGCAAATAATCTACTGAACCTTTCCTGTCCTTGTCGGTACGTGGGAAGCGGTCCAGACACGATGATCGTTGCCTCAGGCGCTGTGCTGCGTACCGCCTCGATCAGGCTCCTGTAGTCCTTCTTCAGAACCTCCGTCTGCCGCAGCCTGATATCGTTTGTTCCAGCGTGAAGCACCACAGCTCCGACGCGCTCTTCACCGTTCAGGATCTCGGGAACCTGTGCGGCGACATCAAGAACACGAGCACCAGGAAGGCAGTGAGTGCGCACCTTACCCTTACCTGAGGTAGCACGGACATGACGGACCATGGAAGTGCCGATGATCACGGCGTCGTCGCGTTCCGACTCGCGAAGAGGGGAGAAGCGGTTCCGGGTGGAGATCTCGAAGACCGGGAGGGGCGGAGAGGTTCTTGCTCTGGTCCTGGCTCGTGTCTTCCGCTGTGGGATCACCCAGGGTCCATGGTGTTGGGTTGGTGCCGGAGTGAATGATGCCAGAGATGATCGCGTCCTCCTGGGCAGAGAAACGCACGGAGTGGACGAAGTCGGAGTCAAAAAGTTACTAACCACTGACTTGTGTGCATCGGCGCGTGACGTTTCAAGCGCTGATCGCCGATCCCGCAGCTCGGCTTGCCTCTCTAGCAGACCACGGATCTGTTTCTCCACCGATTCAAGCTCCAATCGTACCGAAATCAGTTCGAATGTGTCCTCACCTGCACTCAGAGGTAACGTTAGACACACATCTGATATGTTCGCCATAACAGATGAACAGTAGATTAGTAGTGATACTACCAATATCACTAGTAATTTAGGACTGAAATGCCGGATATAACCTGTATCCTTTCAGTGAAACGGGTGTAAAATCAGACGGTCAATAGGCGCGAGGCCACGCGTGAAATGCTAGCGGACTAAAGGCTAGTAGCCGAGATTCGCAAAGTTGGGTCTAAGTAGCGATATCAAAGCAATCCGATTGTTTTTTATAAGGAATAGTATCGAGGATAAGTTCCCATGATATAAAAATAGAAAGTGCTTGTTTATAAATGAGTGGTAAAAAAGAAAATCAAGGATTAATGAATTGATTCGACGGAGCTTTCAAACACAAACACCGACTGCTCGCGCATGCGCATAGAAGGACCTGTATATGTTTTTATTATCTCTCTCTCATTTAAAACAGGTGAATCAAATAATTGACTGATTAGTAACGTACTCGATGATCTGACTTGGGTGTGCCCAATAAGGAAAACAAGAAAAATGTGCTGCGTCGGCTCCTGAAAAAGTTGAAAAACCCCAGGTTTAAGCAAATGTCAGTCTGGCAAAGACGTCTATGCAAAGGGACACCATTCGTGACTCAGGTGGGACCCAAAAACTAACAACCTTTATTTGCAACCGAGAGGTCCAGATTGTCTTTCCTGCCGAGAATTTTACATCTGAAAAGGTTGAACGACTACTCTTAGAAGCCACAGATTAGGCACTGCTGGGATTTGAACCCAGGATCTCCTGTTTACTAGACAGGCGCTTTGACCAACTAAGCCACAGCGCCAGGTACTGTCCCTGATTCGATGCTTTTGTATACAAAGTCTAAAAGAGGTAGCATGTCAGGAGAATAGCTGATTACATCATGAATAGGTCCCTTTGAAGTTAGAGGGTTATTTCCAAAACCCTCTGCATGCTTCTATTCAGGGACATGGGAATATCTCAAACCATTTCATTTTGGATCGAAACTCTCAGTTACGATACATCTAAACGCTGTTTCAGCTAGGAGAAATGGAAAGCATGTTTTTTTTTCTTTTGCTAGGTAGGTGGCCAACAATAGGTAGTTGCAGATTTTGGCCTGAGCCATTGGATTTCAACCCATTCTTGATATCTCCCTTATTTAAATAGGTGACTTAAGCTAATTAGTAGAGTACTCTATGATCTGAGTTGGGTGTGTGCAATAAGCAAAATAAGCAGAGCGTGAAGGGGATGCTTCAGAAGTTGTTTGTGGATCCAAGGGTTTAAGCGTATGCTTGTCCAACACAAAGACATCTGAGCAAAAGAGGGTATGCACGACTCTGGTGGGACTCGAACCCACAAACTTTGAATACCTCCATTCACGATATCACTTCTTAGATTTCCACTTTTTGTGCAGATACACACTGTTCAGCATCCAAAGATTTACGTATGTAAAAAGGGTAGGTGAGCGGTGCCCACATCACGCGGCATAGGCACTGCTGGGATTCGAACCCAGGATCTCCTGTTTACAAGACAGGCGCTTTGACCAACTAAGCCACAGCGCCGCTTGCCAATCCTTCTGCGATGTGTTGGAATAAAAAGTAAAATAAATAATAATAATAATTTCATGAATTAAATATTCATATTTGTAAAGACTGTTTTGAACACACATCCAGAGGCTTGATCTCAACAAAAGGAAGTAGCAGATTTTGGCCTAAGCCAGTGGTTTTCAAACCATTCTCAAAACCTCCCAGACGCTATACATTTTTTGTTATGCTCCTTATTTTAAAACGGTGAATTGAGCTAATTAGTAGAGTACTCTGTGATCCGACTTGGCTGTGTGCAATAAAGGGAGATGAGCAGAATGTGAGGGGTAGGCTTCTGAAGTAGTTTGTGGACCTCAGTTTTAAACATATGTCTGACTCACAGAGACATCAGAGCAAAAGAGGCCATTCACACTTCAGGTGGGACTCAAAACCACAACCAGAGAATTTCTCCATTCGCATCCTAGAAGTCGAAAGCTCCATCAATTGCACCACAGAGCCATAAAATGACCCACTTCAAGGAAGTATTGCATGCGCAGCGCTTCTTCGTTTTTCCAATTTTGTGCAGGTACACACTGTTCGGCATGCAAAGACTTTCATATGTGAAAAGTTTAAGCACTCCCATATCCTGTGGCATAGGCACTGCTGGGATTTGAACCCAGGATCTCCTGTTTACGAGACAGGCACTTTGACCAGCTAAGCCACAGCGCCAGTTACAAAAGTGCAGTGAAATTTGTCGGTAAAACAAGTCTAAAAGAGGTAGCACATGAGGAAAACAGCTGATTACATTATGAAAGCGGTCCCTTAGAGGTAAGAGGATTGTTTCCAAAACATGATGGCCTTTCAGGCCTCAAGGGAATGTCTGAACTCATTTCATTTTGGCTCTACACCCTCGACACTCATGCCTAAAATGTTTTACTGAGCTTTCTTCTGATATGAACGGGCAAAATCCAGAAAGATATCCATGTATTATTTTTCATATATGTAAAGACTTTGTTTGTACAAATATCCATAGGCTTGACTTTATCAGTAGGTAGTAGCAGATTTCGGCCCTAAGCCAGGGGCTTGCAAACCATTCTTGAAGCGCATCTGCACCACATACAGGTCCTTCTAAAAAAATTAGCATATTGTGATAAAGTTCATTATTTTCCATAATGTAATGATAAAAATTAAACTTTCATATATTTTAGATTCATAGCACACCAACTGAAATATTTCAGGTCTTTTATTGTTTTAATACTGATGATTTTGGCATACAGCTCATGAAAACCCCAAATTCCTGTCTCAAAAAATGTGCGTATTTCATCCGACCAATAAAAGAAGTGTTTTCAATAAAAAAAAAAAGTCGACCTTCAAATAATTATGTTCAGTTATGCACTCAATAGTCAATACTTGGTCGGGAATCCTTTTGCAGAAATGACTGCTTCAATGCGGCGTGGCATGGAGGCAATCAGCCTGTGGCACTGCTGAGGTGTTATGGAGGCCCAGGATGCTTCGATAGCGGCCTTAAGCTCATCCATAGTGTTGGGTCTTGCGTCTCTCAACTTTCTCTTCACAATATCCCACAGATTCTCTATGGGGTTCAGGTCAGGAAAGTTGGCAGGCCAATTGAGCACAGTAATACCATGGTCAGTAAACCATTTACCAGTGGTTTTGGCACTGTGAGCAGGTGCCAGGTCGTGCTGAAAAATGAAATCTTCATCTCCATAAAGCTTTTCAGCAGATGGAAGCATGAAGTGCGCCACAATCTCCTGATAGCTAGCTGCATTGACCCTGCCCTTGATAAAACACAGTGCACCAACACCAGCAGCTGACATGGCACCCCAGACCATCACTGACTGTGGGTACTTGACACTGGACTTCAGGCATTTTGGCATTTCCTTCTCCCCAGTCTTGCTCCAGACTCTGGCACCTTGATTTCCGAATGACATGCAAAACTGAGCAACAGTCCAGTGCTGCTTCTCTGTAGCCCAGGTCAGGT